>NC_137547.1:4625200-5225200 GCF_963082525.1 Nesoenas mayeri
TAAAAGCCAGTTATGCAATAAGCACTGGCACAGCTAAATATACAGGAGGGCTCGTCCTCAGGGAGCCAGATGCTACTTAGCATCAAAAGGATAAATAAAGTACAAACTAAAACATAAATATTTTGCAGTGAGACAAAGATGCGGGGGAAACACATACAAAACGGGCCTGAACTAACAGCGGGTTTAGACAACTTCTACCATATGGGTTTCAGTAATTAGCCCTGAATTGCATCTGCATAAGTGATATTTCACAAGGCCCCCTCCACTTCGGGCTCACCTTTGGAAAAACACAAGTGTCTGGATCCCAAACTGACAGAGCGCAGTTAGCGCACAAAAAGGCCTAATTACGTAACAAGCTAAAAGCAGCCTAACTAAGCAATTATTTCTCTTAAGCGCCCCGTCCCTCAGATCTTACTAAAGAAAGCGATCATAATTTCTCTCATTTCATGGGCCCAGTAACAACTACGTGGATGATCATAATGCTGCAGCGGGAATTTCCCCAAATCCATTACTGATATGAAAAGGCACCGAGTCTGACAAGCCCTTCTATGTAAAGGCAGCGAATATTTTTTCTTTCTCAAAGTCCGGCTGCTTTATTTCCCCCGATATAACTTTTCCTTTGGAAAACAAGCTCAAGAATATTCTTTGAAAGTTGGGAATGCAATTCTAACCAACTCAAAAAATAATCTTCAGTGTCATGAAAGTGGCTGGAGTTATTAACAAAAGGATATAATCCCACAATCTCCTGCCCACTTCCTACCAGTAATTAGTTACTTGTTGAATATAATTTACGCTGCAAGTAATTTCTGCTATTAATCTGAAAGCTGTTCTGGTTAATCCGACGCGAACTTTATCAAATGTGTACACGCACAGGATTTTACAAGGGTAAACTCACTCCATTCATTGCACCAAAAATACATTTTAAGTGGAAAGTCTTCCTGGTATGAGTGAACTGCATGAGCTTTGAACTTTGGAAAAAAAAATATATACATGCTGTTGCAGTCTGGGGAACTTTTCTCCCTATCGATCTTTAGATATGAAAGCACAGCAGAAAGTTCTAACAAGCCAGAACTCAAATCAGATGCAAGAAATTTTCAGGGGGCCACTCTACTCATTTGCTCAAAGCACTGCCCAGCAGAACCTTCCTGCAAGTGTCCTCAGGACGAGCGATGCTCCGGCTCCCTGAGCCCTGTGCAAACCGCAGCTGAACGAGCAAACCTGCCCTCGCAGCACACGAGGAGGAGAAAGCAGCGCTTGGGATTCCGAGGTTTTGTTCTGCAGTTTCAAGGCTTATCATGCAAACTCGTCCCCAGCCCGGCTCGCCCACCCTGTCTCGCTCGGGTGCGAAGCTGCTGCCAGGGCTGGAGACCCCGGCAAGGCGGAGGGCAGCTCAGTGCTAACATTAGTAGTATTATTACAGCGTTCTGAAGCTACAAAACACACCCTCTAGGCAACTTACTCAAAACTTAGCGTCTACTCATGTAAACCAGCCATAATCTACAACTATTATTAGAGGGTGGGGGAGGCTCCTACAGATTTTATAGTGAAGCATACTGCTTTTCCTAGAAAACCGGTCGGTCTTTGTTAAAAACAATCAACTTTGTTATTTACTTGCCTCACTTACGATAGCCATGCAAACTAAACAAAAGCTTCGCTTCCATGCCATCATTGCAGGCAAAATCCAACTTCGCACAAGCACATCCTTTAGCAACAGGCAGCAAAGCTGCTCAGTTAACATTCCTTTCTCACACTCCCACTGGCTTTCATTTGAAAATTACGTGCAAAATCAGATCAAAAGACTAAAAACAGAAGAAAACGGCTACTTTTAAAAAGGGTGTTTTGATCTGTCCCAGCTACTAAAAACAAAACCAGCGAACGTCAAAAGATGCAATTGTACAAAGTGAAGATGTGAAAAATCTCTCTCTGCTTCCCCAGCAAGATAATTTCCATTTCAGCTTTCCCTTTCTCTGCCCACTTTAAGAAGTATCAAATTCTTTCATAGGAGGCCGATGAAAGATAAATTAAAAAAAAATAACGTTTTATCCCCAACTCCTGCTGCAAACTTCAAGAGGAAGTAGAAATAAGATCGGAAGAAGAAGAAATACGTTTACTGAGATGAGAAAGGAGATTATGCTGAGCAAAAGACAGAACTCGAGAGCTCTCAAAGCGCACGAAACTCAGGTAAAAAAAAATATACAGAAAAAGTCGCCTCCCAGGAACCAAATGACTTTTAAGGAATCTTTCGGCACAGCTACGCGAAGCGAGCGCTGCTATATTCGCTGGTTGACGAAGAGGGGGTCCCGGGGATTTTGGAAGCCGGGTAAACGCTCATAGAGGCAGAACAACACCCCGCAAACTTTCCGACTTGCTTTCTCGCACGGAGCCGGGGACCCTCTCCCCGCGTTCCGCCCCCGCGCAGCTGAGCGCTCCGCCACCGTACCCGGTACCGCAAATCCCGGCCGGCTCGGGCCAGGAGGCACCGCCAGAGCGCGGAGCGGCCGCGGATGCGGAGGGGAGCGCGGCAACGCTTCCTCGGGAAGTTGCCGGGGGAGTCCCTGGTGCTTCCGACCGCCGGGGCCGGGTGGTGAAGGGGGAACGGCGGCGCCCCGGCCCTCCCTTACCTGCCCGGTCGAAGCGCTTCTGCCCCGCGGGGCCCTCCGCGCCCGCCGCCGCCGGGTCCCCTCGCTGCCCCCCGGCGCTTGCCCTCCTCATGGCCGCTGGGAGGGCCGGCCGGCGGGCGCAGGGGGGGGACACTGCCCCCGGGCCGGGTGTCCGCGCCGGCCCCTGCCTCCCTTCCCGGCGGCGGCTCTCGCCGGCCACTTGTCACGCCGCGTCCCGGGGCAGGTACGGGCAGGGGCACGTCCCCTCCGCCGCCCGCCGGGCTGCGCTGAACTCCGAAATCCCCTTCTCCCGGGAGGGGGGAGGGAAAAGCGGCAGGGGGGAGTGGAAAAAAAAAAAAAAGATAAAAAATATTTCACACGCTCCCTGTCCAAATCCTGGCGGACACAAAGGCGGCGTTTATTCGCCGCTCAAGGACTTGGGGAGGAAAGCGGAGAAAAACAAATAAAATAAGGGGGAAAAAAAAAGGGATTAAAAAACAAACCCCCGCTCTGCCCGGAGCTTCCGCGCTGGCGGGCACGGAGCCCCTCTCCGGCGCGGAAAGTGCGCGGAGCCCGGCGCGGCGGCGGCAGCTCCCGGGACGGGGCGATCCCCTCCGCGGCCCGGCCCCGCGGCGGCAACTTTTCCGCCTCCAGGAAGCTTTCGGTGCAGCCGGAGGCCGGAGCTGCTCAGCGGCGGAGCCGCGTCCCCCGCTCGGCGGGACTGCGGGAGGGTGGGGGGTGCTGGGGTCCGTGGGGGTGTTGCGGAAGGGGGGGGGGAAGGCAAGAAAGTGGGTGCCCGGGGGGGGTTTTCCGCCCCTTTCGGGGGGGACGGCGCCGGGCAGCGTGTGTGGCCGGACGGGGCATCCGTCCCGCGGGGCTCCGGGCTCAGCCGCCCCGCGGTAGCCCCACTTTGTTCCCCCGCTCCGCGGGGCGCGGAGAAAGGCGCGGGGGGCGCGGATCCATCTCCCGCGGGCTCAGGATGCCAGACCGCCCCGCGGGGGGAGGGCGGAGGGAAAACATCAAAAAACGGAAAGAGTTTGGAGTTTCGTTAAGAAACAGGCGAAACAAAACGCTGAGTTTAAAAAAAAATAAAATAAAAGCCAAGAACTTGGACCAAAACCCCAGAAGGAACCCCCCCGGCCGTAACTCCGGGAGACCTTGCTGTCCTGCTCCGCTGCCCGGCACGGTCCCGTCTCCCCGCAAGGTAAGTTGATCTATTTTGTGTGTGTTTGTGTTAAAATGTGTGCGAGGGAGAGGAGAAGAACTCACCATTTCGCTGGGATAACAAGGCCAGATCGGGGTCGGATTGGAAATGCTGAGGCTTCGCCTGCTTCCTCCGCGACATGCTGGCTCAAACATCAGCTGGGGCAGAATAAAAAATTACTAAAAAAAAATCTTCTCAAAATTACGGAAATCGAGCCTCCCCCCCCCAGCCTCCCCAATCCTCCGCGCACCGCGCATGTGTCCTGCTATAATTATGATTATCAATAATGCATTGCGATTAATCATAGAGGGGCTCTTTGAAAGGCGATTGGCACATGGCCAGCTCTATTCAAACCAGCTCGCCTTAATCAATTAGGCGCTGATTTGCTGGAGACCCTTGTCTCTCCGCCGCTCCCACCCAATGAGTCGATCCATGTGGCAGGAGAAGGGGCTGGATTTCCCCAAAGCTGTTTGGATACAGTTTAACCCTCTTAGCAACCAGCTGGGGCTGCATCGCGCCATCCCGGTTACTATAGGAATGTGTCTCCCCTCGCCCCTTCCTCCAGACCCGACGGGCTCCCCGCGCCGCCCTCCTTCCCTCCCTCCCTCCCTCGCTTTTGCACTGCATTTCACTTTTTTCTTAATTTTTAAACATTTTTAATGTTTTCTTTTTTAAACCTCCCCCCACCGCCCAAATCTCCACGGCGGGAGGGCAGGGTAAGCAATAATCGATGGAAGGGAGGGGACGTACGGCTGGGGGGGCAGAACCCCGGAGGCGCCCGGCAAGTGTAGCCCGGGGGGAGCCGCTCCCGGCCCCGCTGCCGCCCGGCCCCGCCGCTCGCTCCGTCCCGCTGCTGCAAAAAGTTTCGAGTGGGTTTTTTTTTCGTTTGTTTTTTGTTTTTTTTCCTTGTTTTTTTTTTTTTTCCTTCTTGTCTCCGCATTTGCAAATAAAGATCCATTCTCGCCCTCCCCCAGCTCTCACCCGCCTTCCCCCCCACAACCCCTTTCTCTTTCCATATATCACGGGCCCGAGGGGTGCTGAAAATAGGAAGGGTTTGTTTTTTACCTCACACATTCCCAGGACAATTAGGGCGCCGCTGGGAGCGGCGGGAGGACCGGGAGGCCGCTCCGCCCCCGCCGCCGGTTGGCTGCGCCCCGAGTCAATCCGGCCGGTGGCGAGGCCGGGGGGGGGGGGGGGGGGCGGGCGGTGCGCCCCGCTCCGCTCCCCTCCCCTCCGCCTTTCCCTGCCCCTCCCGGCGCCACGGGTGCCCCCGCTCACCCGTGGGATTGCTCCTGACTTTTGTTTCCCTCTCGGACACGGGAGACCGAGCGATGCGCATCTGCCTGCCGGAGGCGCCCGCGGCCGCGCAGAGCTGAGCGGGGTGGGGGCGGGGGGGGGACGCGGAGCGGCCCGTGGGTCCCCGCGCCGGAGCTTGTGGCCGGGGGTGCGCGCAAGAGGAGCCGCTGCGGGCGCTCCGCGGGGCCCGCCGAGCTCCGCGGAGTTGGGCGCTGGGCTGCGCGGCCGCGGGCGGAGGCGCTGGGGCTCCGCGGGCAGAGCGGGTCCGGCTGTCGCTGCGTTCCCCCGGGTCGCTGGTTGTGCCTAATCCTGAATATTTCAAGCACCGGGACCGTGCGGGCACTGCGCTCCTACCGTGTAATACACCGCGCATCAAACTTTTACGCTCGGGTGTTACTTGCAGAGGAGGAATCTCTTACAAGCGAATTTCACGGTCTTGAAATAAAAACTATAGTTGCAAGAGGCTGCAGGCGATTCTATTTTTAATATCTCGTCTATCCAGCGATACACGGACACTGCGGATAAACGACGCTCTCCGCTCCCCGCACCCTTTCGCGTGTCACTGCTCCGGGCATGAAAAGTTACTCCGGAAAATAAACCGAGCTGGGAGAAGCGGCCGCTCAGGCGATTTCTTTTTCTCCACCCTGACCCATCTAGTGTTCTCTCCTCCCACTCCCCCCGCTGGATTATTTACTCTGCTGTTGAAGCTACTCCTTTTTCCCGTATTAATATTAACAAACTCTCTGTAAAAGCAAGAGGCTGATCAGATACAACTCATTTCAATTTCAAATGAGCCGGTAAAACCTAGAGAGCGAGCGAGAGGAGAAGGGAGAGAGGGAGAAATCTTCCCATTCGAGGAACCGGCTCACTCGCGTTTTCTTCTCATTATTAAACGAAAGAGACTGTAAAACGTTTAGCGAGAAGGGTGGAGAAAAAACAACAGCGGCAAAAAACCATCCCAAACAAACAAACGCATACGAACCGAAAAAGCCTCCCAGGTGCCACTCCAGGATTTGCAAAGTAGACACTGACGCTTCTTTTCATTCCTGCACAGGGCGACCCCCCTCCCTCCCCGCAGCACCAGGTACAGTAGGTTTTGAGCAAAAGACAAACGGAGCCATCAGCGGGGCTGATGTTGAAGAATGAAGATAATAATGTTGCTATAGGTGGTACTTCACATGACATTATTTTTCACTGAATATTTAAAGAGATGGTTCGGCAGAGATGGATACACTCCGCGCAGGCTGTCACTGTCACCCTCCTTACCCCGAGACGGTGGCAAAGAAACCGAACCTGAACGTATAGAAACGTACGCGTTACTTATAGCTCGCCACGCAGAGATGCCCACAAAATACCCACGCCGATCTATTTACACGTGTGTCTGTATCACTCACTCCATTAGCTTCCCACGGTTTCTAATCTAGCCGCTCTCCCAAAATTATTCGCGGTTACAATTTCATTATACATTTGTCGATTAAGCTTAAGACAAATTTCCCCAGATGCGCGGTACCTTTTCTTCGTGGCTGGAAAAAGGCGGCCGTAGACTGGTAATTAAAAAGCAACAACAAGGAAAAAACAGTGGGTTAAAGAAAAAGAAATGAATCTGGAGAAATTAAGTTTTATAACTTTTTTTTCCCCTCCCGTTTCTCTTCTCCCTCGCTAGTGTATAAAGCGGTGCCTGGTATTTCATCTAGGACCGCTTGATTATTTATTGTTTGTTTTCCTCTCCTTCGCTGGGGGCCGGGAGGGGTGGGGAAAGGGTGGGGGCAGAGCAGCATTGCCAGGGCTAGAGAAAAATCGGTCTTTATTGTTGTTGATAGCAATACATCAATTAAACGTCATTGTCGCTAACAGAAGTTGTGAGAGTTCACAAGCATAAATACTCTGATCTCGGGTTTTCCCTCTCGAAGCTCCAAATGACAGTGACAGATATTTTTCCCTCCCCGCCACACCTTGGAGATGTTTTTTAAATTTTTTTCCCTCGGATTATTCTTTTTTAATGGAGGTGGGAGGCTTTCTAATGTGCTTCAATGCAAATCAGCCCGGCTGGAAGACACCCGTGGCGGGGATCGATCTCCAGTTCATTGAGATGAGCACTGAAGGGAGATGGTAAACAGGGGATAATTTGCAGTTCATTCTGCTGAGAGACGTTTTCAACGAGATGCAACACACTAGACTGGATTATTGTTATTAAGGTTTGCGATCAGACACAAACACCCTCAACACGCAGGGGTTAAAAGCTACACAAGCCCCACATAGTTATAATACATCGTTAATAACGATCCGGGGGGGTGGGAAATCCAATTGATTTCATTTTATTTTATGTTTTTTTGCAAATCCCCCCCGCTCCGGAGCAGCTCGGAGGGGCCGGCTCAGCCCAACTTGCGGCTCCGCGCCGGCTCCGCGCTGCCCCGCGCAGGCACCGAGCACCGGCAGGAAAACGCTTTCTCTCCAAAATCGAACCATTCCCGTTTGCCCACGAATTAAATACCCGCTTTGCAGTTAGCGGAGCAGTTGGGGGTTTTTTTTCCTCTTTCCTCTCTATCTTCTGTGTTCTCATTTTTCTTTCTTTTTTAAGCAAAAAAAAAGGACACACTGCACAAGTTTCAAACGTCGCTCCGTCTCGACTAAGCCGTTTTCCAGCTAACACACGTTACATGTATTTTAGAAATGTGTGTAATTAGGGGCTTCCAGATGCTGCAGTCAGCTGGGAACTTGGCTTTGTGCTCCGATATATAATAAACTTTTGAGACGGTCCTGGGGCGCAGCTACCCAGGCGCTGGGAGCACCAGTTATCTGGAATTGTTTTATTATCAATAGCCTGGATCACGCTATTCAATAAGGACACTGCGAGTGCTGTGCCTGTGTGGGTTTAGGTATGAACACTTCTGTGGACATGCTGGCAGCTCCCCTCCCACTCCCCAGTTCGCCTTGCTCTCTTCTTTATTTTTTTAATTTATTTTCTACTCGTAACGTCCCATGGAAAATAAAAAAAAGGACGGAAGGCATCAGAATTGAATCTTTCCCCATTATTCCTGACAACTAATAATTGATCATTGCTCACAAACACAAGCTTTTAGCCGCATAATTGAATCGTAAGCAATACGGGTTGAGCCAAAGGGGAAAAAAATACCCAACAAAATAGAGGGAAAGAGCCTCCCCCTGTGTCCCCAAAGCCCCGGGAATGGCGGTGATGGGAACCCCCCCGCCGCCGGGATGAAAATGAACGTGACTCATGCCAGAACCGGCCAAGGTGGGACCATTTCATTCAATTCTTTCTTTCCACATTTGCTGCCTTTGTTTGACCTGATGCCTGGCAAATTTTTACACCTAGCTGTCCCTTTTGAGTTTATTGATGAAGGTGCTTCTGAAATGATTATCAAGAGATTTACAGCCATCACTACCCACCTACGGGAAAAGTAGTAAAATCAATCCCTCAATCAATCAGACCCCTCTGTGAATATCTTTTTAATCTGCTCTTTTAGCTGTTTTATTACAACGCGAGCATTAAATATGTTTGTTTCAAATTTAACACGAATGCCTCCGAAGGACTCTGTCAATTTAGACATAAATCATGGAGTAAACAAGCTGGATGGAAAATCCTCTTTCTCGGGCAGGAGAGTGAAAAACCGAGGAATAAAAAGATACCAGCAATATCGCACATCCATGTACAGGCAACTATTCTGTATGTACAGCCCACAAGGAAGAAAAAATACAGAAAGGTAAATATGCAGCACTGCAAAGGACTTTCAGACACTTTCGCATGACTACACAGAGAACCTAGAGAGTGCTAGTGATTACAAATACTCTCACATCCTAAAGCCTATCATTAATTCCTCTATTAGATTTTTTTTAAAAGAGCAGAATGTCTAATTTCTCATATTAAAAATAAGCTTTTAAAAAAATTAAATACCATACACTTGAGAAAATTTTGCTATTTCAACACCATTATTGATCCCAAGGTATAATTCTAACCTTTATATACTTTTTTTTTTTACATTAATGAAATAAATTAGGGGTATTTCTGGCAGGCTGCTCAAGTCAGAAATCTTTCCCACTGATTTGTTAAACACTGGTCATCACGTATGTACAGAATGAGTCTATTAGTTCTATAGAGAAGCAAGAATTTTATTTGATGCCACAGGGGAAGTTTTCTCTGCAAGCCACATGCCTCTACATCACAGTTTAATTTTGTTTCTTTTATATATCCTAGTGTATCACAGCCAAATAAAGGCAGCGTGTGCCTCCATCAGAGAAACAGAAGTTTAGAAATGAAGCGACACAGATTTCTTCTTAGATATAGATTTTTAAACACCGTTCGAGGCTGCAAAGACGTCTTCCAAAGACATATTGTGATGTCTCTCATCACTGAAATAACTCTGGGTAGAACGGGAAAAAAAAGACACTGAAATATGTACATGTCAAAAGAAGAGTCATGAAAAAAATCCATCTGATATTGGATGATGAGATGTAACTACCTATCAGTCAAGATTTCCTCCAAACATCTTGCTTTAAGAAAAGTGCCTTTATACAGTAGGAAAACTTCACAGCCACAATTGCTCCGCACCCGGTATCTATTCACGAGAGTCTCAGCATCGTTTTTTTATAAAATATCATAGCTATCATTTCTTCATCAAAGCACTATTTAAAATGGGATAAAATATGGAGGTGGAAGCCATTTAAAAGCAAATGAAGGAGTAGGACTGAGGGTTGTATTTTCCAGGATTTCTAAGGAAAAAGTGTTTTTAAAAAAGTGTTCCCTGCGGATTTACTTACCTTCGAAACAAAATTACACAAAAATTCTGTAGTCTGTCAAAACACAAATACAAGGCCAAAATATCACGGGGCAATTGTCTGTGAAATAGAACATACAGACGATTTGCTACATGGCAATCATCTAACAAACTAAGACCTGTTGTCACAAAAGGATTCTCCTGTCAAATCAGATTTACAGGGCGCGCGTTTTTATTTATATTTTAAGGTTTCATTTATAATGTGGAGAACGTGCAGCGATTATGGGAGAAAAATGTCTCAGACCTCAGGGGAAATGTCACTTGTAGAGTCCCCAATTTCTTACCTGATGAAATGAACCCGACAAGCATTTTCGTGACATATTTTTGATTCAAACACCGTGCAAGTATTTGTAAGTACATAGGTTTTGTTTGCATAATATTGAGGTGCCCTGATTAACGTGTGGTGTTTACAACGTGAAAATTGTCCTACTCTGCATCAACGCAAGACGCCGGCTTGGCAGCCGCTAGTCGCAATAAAGTAAATGCCTCATGAATAACATTCTGCTTTCTGTGCCTGAGCTACGTAGAGTCCTCAAGATCCACCTTTTGCCCCAGTTTGGGCCAGCCTGTTAATGGGATTGCAAAATGGATCCCTGCATATGCGTTATCTGGGTCTTGTGGGGAGCCCATTTCTTCACAGAGCCATTTGATCCCCCAGCCGCAGTTTTACAGTTTTCTTCCCATTAGTGATCATTTAACATTCGCGTGGCAACAACAGCCATTGCTCCAAGAGTTTCTGATTTCTTAGAATAATTCTATAGGAAGAAAGAGGGGGAAGAGTCGAGCACTGAGCTGCCAGCCAGCTCTTACTGACCCACCAGCAGCTACATCAGGGACCCAGAGACAGCCTTGAGAACAACTGCTCCATCAAGCCGAGCTCATCCAGTTGCCACCTAAAAGATGAAACTCACAATTTCTTTTCCTTTCCTAAGAAAAGCTCCAATCACAAGAGCAGTCCTCAAAAGGAGACTTAAAAAAGACCATTCCCCACAACTCCAGAAACCAGATTTGGGTTTGCAAACATTTTCTTTTCCAATCTTTATGTGCTTTATCTGGTAAGCTTGGACTTTCAGCCTGGCTGAACAAATTATTTCTTGAATCTTGCCCTGAGTTACATGTTCTGGGTTACAGTCCTTCTTCACAGAATTTCAAATTCCATCTCAAATGGAGTGTCCAGGATTGCAGAACATGTTTATTTGCATGTTGCAAGGAGCTTTCTGCAGTCTAATGCTCTCCCTGGGACTGTACATGGTCACCAAGATCCTCTGAACTTGCTCCTCAACATTGACACCCTTGAAGTGCTGCCCAAATAAGAATTTAAAGCTTGAGCATGTTTTAGATCATACTAAAGGCACTTAGTGCAGAATCATACATGCAAAGAGAAATGTAGCCCCAGTCTGTACTGGTTCGGCAATTCAACCATCATTATGTGACATACGTACTGCAACGGGCAGAGCAAAGGGGAAGAATCAGCTTTGAATGTAAGACAACACAGTACACTTAGGAAGAACTTACTTCAGACACCAGAGCTTATTCTATATCCATTCATAAAGCTGTGGGATACATCCTATTCTTGCTTCTGAGACCATGAAAAGCCACTTTTCTTGTCCTGAGTTTGCAACGCCAGTGCCCCATCCCAAATGCATCACTGGGGCAATTCCTCCTCACGCAGGACACAGAGCATGGCGAGTGCTTCAGTCTGGAACTGCATATGAGCAAATCTCCCGTGGGGGTTAACTGTGGGGACACAATATGTCATTTCTGGCCACCGTCTGTCACTGTCCCACGCCTGGAGACACTGTCCCACCAGCCGAGCTGGGGCAAGCGGCGGGTGGGCTCTCCCAGCCCGGGCTGCGGTAGCCTGAGCACAAATGTTTGCACAACATCCTCTGCCAGCCAGGGATGGAAATCTCCTGTGTGGGGCAACAGTGCATGGTACAGTAACTTCTTAAGCTCTTCCAGCTGTTTGCAAATAAAATAAGCCCCCAGTCTATACAAACTGATTCCTGAGAGGAGATGTATTTGTGTGAGCGTGCCAGATCAGGCCAATTACTAACTTTAGACGAGCATAAACAACTCTTACACAGAAGAAAGATCTAGACTCGGCACCAATGACAATGATTAACGTGTAAGTAATGTACCTCTTCATAAGGTGTCTCTTGTTAATACGTTGACAGTTGCATACCTTTGCACACCTTTGCACTCCCATACATTTCAGGGCTTGAAGTCACTTGCTCCGTCTCTGAAGTTTACTCAACCTGGCTTCTCCTGCAGTTGAAGCAGCTTCCATATTTATGCTACAGGAAAGCACAAGCAAAGCTATAATATGTAAGAATAACAGTTTCAGGAAAACAGAGAGCCCAATACATTGTAAATGTACTGAATTAAGTGTAAATAAACAAAGGATAAATATAATTAATTCCCTCCTTCCCCTTCAGCATCGTCCTCCCTGACACGGCACATGCCATCTCCCAGCTCAATAACATTGCTGCACTTGCTCTGTTCAAGCAGTATCATCCACTTACTCTTTGCTTCAATCCTAGAATTTCCTAATGGAAAAATTCCCTTTCGGCCTGCACTGCTCCTCTGCCCCACGGCTGATGCATCGCTCTGAAATGGGGCGACACCTCCCCGTGCTCAGCGATGGGAGCCACGCCGAGCAGAAGCAATTAGATAAACCCGTGCAAAGGTAAGAAGTGAGATGGACGTGAACCTAATGGGCGAGACACAGGTACGTCTGCAGTCAGGGCCAGCATGGCCACCGGGGCCACGCAGCTGCCCAGGGCTGCACAATGTTCTGTAACACTTTGTGGTGCTGATGACTGTGCCTTGCGAGGGGCCTGCATTTCGTGTTTTGCCTAAAGCAACAAAATTGTGTAGCTGGTGCCGGTCGCCGCGCTCAGGGGAGCTGCAGGATCTGCTCACTCTGTCTCTAAGCAAAACCACTACGACATTTTAGGAATACAGCTCCTTAAACCACCTGTTCAATCTGTTAATCACAGGTAATCTTGGTTCTTTGCAGGGATTACTCAAAGACAACATGAAACAACCAAAAGCAAAACTGTTACTGATAATTTGCATCCATTTTTTCTTTGTTATAGCACAGAATGATTTCTGTGATAATCATAACCAGTTACACGATACAGAAAAGTTCTCATGGGATTGACTCTCCTTTCAGAAATGAACTGTAGAATATGCTTTGCATTTCCTATTATTTTGTTTCCTTATTGTCATTCTCATAAAATCAATCAAAATGATAACTGGAATGTCTAAAAACAGACAGAATTTAATCTGGAAGAATTATACACGAGTATATCAGCACTGGAAGTGTATCTGCTTAGAGGAGCTATGTATTAGCACAGAGAATGCGATGTTCTGTGCTTGAACCGCTGGCATGTATCTTACAAGATTACCCTAATTTCAGTGTAGAAAGACAGCTTTTTGGAATACTGCTTGGAAACAGACATGTTACAAAACTAAGTATAAATATAGGCTACAAAATTTGAAATCAATTGAAAATACTTTCATTTTATGGTTTTATGATTGCAGATGTTTATATTGTGTTCATTAAATATTAGCCATAAACCCTAATCTACCCCCAAATTTTGCAAGTTCCAGGGCTTTGGCAAAATCCAGGTGTTAGGCCAACGTTTGTAGCTCAGACACATGACCAAATCTATCTATCTATCTATCTATCTATCTATCTATCTATCTATCCATCCATCCATCCATCCATCCATCCATCCATCTATAGGGCAGCACAAACCAGTCCAGTGTTTCCAAATACAACCCTTTCATACATCCCTTTCCAACTGGCGTATGAAGAGCCCTTTTTACATGGGATATACACTCTTTTCTAGGGTGGCAGAGAGATTGCTTCCCTTCTTTGAATCGTTTTTTATTGAGCTGCAGGGACCACACTGAGGAGTCAAGGCATTGGCTCAACAAACAGGAGGTGATATAAGTGAAATAATGCTTTCTATAGCATATAAAGTTCTTTCTACACTAGACACCCCTTCGACTGCCAATCCTGGTGCCTTTTCAGGCAGGTAGGTCCTCAGCGCTAGGCCTCAGTGCTCCTGTTTGCCTTTGGATCCTACAATTTTGGGATGTCCAGGACATTTGTGTGAAAAACTTGTCAACATCTTAGAAGAATGAAAAATAAATTTTGGTAAAGTTTCCCCTAAAGCATTTTTTTTCAAACCACACGGGTGTTACTGAATAGTGTAGCCCAATAAGAACAGTCGCACTTCTCAATACATGGCACGCAAATTTATCAAGAGGCTTCACTGCAATGTACTCTAGGTTCCTCCACAATGAAAGGCTGGACCAGATGATCTTTTGAGGTCCCTTCTAACCTGGGTTATTTTATGATTCCATGACAAACCAACACAGTTTTACATTGGACTATATAATTTACATATTTACTGCTTTATTGTATCATTCAAAATTAAATAATCAATATAATTTGGACTGTATTGTGGAAAGAATGAAACTGCTTGACTGACACATGATGGTGAACCAACTCTACTAGAAGCTCAGGCTCTTTTATTTCTCTTTCACTCAGAAAAAGGCAACGAAGTCTGGACTTGTTCTCAACAAAATCACAATACTGCAGGCTAAAACTTCTCAATCTAAAAACTTTCCTTCTCAATTTAAATTCATTTTAAATTGTTATGCTTTACAAACTTCCAAATGGGATTCTAATTGTTGACAGACATTTTACATTACATGTGTCTATCACTTTGATTTAATATGCATTTTCAATGAAATTTAAAAAAGGCCTCTAAGGTGGCAATTTAACAGCAAGACATGCTGTGAATTTTAGATATAAAAAATATCTCGTTTTCAAGGGGGTTTTTTGTACACGTGAAAATGGCCCTCTAGGGAAAAAAAAAAACAGAGAATGTCTGTATGGCAGAATTATCAGAAACTAAATATCTCCAAGAATATTACCTACTGTTTTAGTCAATCACAGCCATCAGAGGCAAACCAGGTTTTACATTCATGCAGCATTTCAGTAGTGCACTTCAAAAGTATTAACCACGAAAGAAAGAAAATGTATTTGGAAATCCTATGTCTGGTTTATCACATCTCGTGACCTGATTTAATTTTCTTCCCCAGAAAACCTGCATTGAAATGTCTGTAAGTAATAGGGACTTCGTGTCAACGTTGATAAGAGACATTGGAAAGGAATTCCAAATGTATTCTGAAAGATAAGAGCAAAGTGAGCTTTTCTGTGTCCCTCAAAGAGTGGAAACCAGACCTAGGAGAGCACAAACTACAGAAGAGACCTGTTCTGTATCAGCTCTACTTTTCAAATCATCACATCTACAGTTAATGCGTAAACTATAGACATCGCCATGTGTAAACTATAGACATTGACAGCACAGTGGGAGCAACTCTGCATCTTTAACTTAGAATTTGTTAAACAAAATATTAGCTACTTTTGAATATTTGCATTTTCTTCATAACTTTAATACAAGCATCTTGGCTTCAACTTATTTTATATAAATAACTGTAGATCATCTTGTTCTAGTGGTCCTGCAGAGTGTCCCAAAACCTGCACTTGATGGCAAGAATAAACATTCATTAAACTTCAAAGGCTGCCAAAAAGTCTAGTTATTTTGATTTAGAGGAATCATTTAAATTAATCCCTATGTTTGTGTAGAAAATATGTAATGCAATCCACTTCTCTGTCTCCAGCTTCAAGTCACTCACCAGTGGAAAAACAATGCTTTACTAATGTCTTCTGTCTTGAAAAACTGGGGGAAAAAATGAACACTCCATATATTTTTAAAGAATTCTGGTTTAATGACATTGAGAAACAAGTATTACAACACACAACTGTGTACTTCTATCTCTGCATAACTGCTGTGAAAACTAACGCACACAATAGAGTTCTTCAGTGGGAGTGGTAAAAACCAGATTTTACGTATCTGTGTGTGTGTATATATATATATATATATATATATATATATATATATATAAAGCAAAGGAGCCAATTACTTGTTTTTGTAAAGAGCTTTCTGCCTTAGCATCCCAACTCAGCTGAGTGCTGTTTTCCTACACAAAACTCACAGACACCTGTGTAAATCTTCCTCCCTTTTTACTAAGCCATTCTTAAAACTGGGGAGAAACTTTCAATAGCATGAAAAGCTTGGATTTTCATTCAATTTTTATTTAAAATTAAGCCACTCTTCATCTGAAGGAATCATGTAGAACACACTCTGTCACAGGCACCAAGGGAAAAATAAAAGGGGTGAGAACCTCCACTATTGTAAATCCCCGTAATGCCACTGAAACCAACGGGACAACGTGTCCATTTGGACCAGCTGAGGTTGTGGCCTCATATTTGTGCTGAAATGTTGAGGCTGTATCTGTATCCCCAGGCTGTATAAATATTTGCTGAAAGCTGACTTAGGGTGCAGGGGTGGGTTGCTCAGCAGCAGATAGTGAAGACACGTCTCTTCACCTTTCTGAAGGAAAACTTCCATTTTTGGGGGGTGGGAAATATGATCCTTCTTACGTTGTGCAGGGACTACACTGGGTGCAGTGAAACAGTAATTTTCAGCTGGACTTTTGAACTTGCCCCCGTCTGACTGTGCTACCCTGATTCATGCGATGGACTGTACATGAATGACCAGGAATGTTTACAAAATGCATTAGTTTGACTCTAGCTCTCCAGCCAGAAAGTAATCAAAGTGAAGAGCCAAGCTATTTCTGAAATTCCAGCTTCCCCAGCTAGAAACGGCATGCTCTGCCTCGCTAATCAGCGTATTAACGTAAAATGTGCATGTTCTGTACTGGAGGACAATTAATAACAGCAGCGATTCTGAGCAGTCTACACATATTAACTATTCCACCTCCATACTGCTCCTGTGTGGTGGGTAAGTCTGATGGTACAGAGACAGAAAACAGTCAAAATGCCTATCAGTAGCTGATTCATCTACAAGTTGTAGTGTTGTGGGTTTGTTTTCTTTAAATTTCTTTGCTAAATGAAATTCCAAGTTAGCATTTTATTTCGCTTCTTTCAAAGCCAATTCATGTATTCATAGATATGTACTCAGGAGTCTTCTTATGTAAATACTTTTAGTAGGGTTATTGATAACTGGTGTCTCTGAAGTCTTGGAAACTCTGGTTAATTTTCTCATCAACTATCCTAATTTAAGCATTCAGCAACATCAGAATTCTTTTCAGAATAATCTCACCCTGCAAAATCCATCAGCCTCTGTTAGATTTAACATAAATTATTATGAAAGAAAACAATGTTATTTAAGCATTTTCTTTGGGATATTCTGATCCTCAAAGTGGATCACCGAAATTTCCCTCAGAAAACCAACCTCCTAATCTGAAAAGCAGCACGTCACGTAAAGCTGGAGATGTTTCAGAGCCAAATGGTTTGCTCCTGTAAATGGTTAGAGCTCACAGAGGGAAGATATGAAATAAGGCTCTGTTGATTTTCCAGCAGAGCATCTGAACTCCTTCCCCAGCCTGAGTCAGTTACAGCAGAATTAAAAGAAAAATACACCCTGTTTAGCACAGGAGCTCTTCATTTGATGCAAATTGGCAGAACTCTGCTGTGTATCTCACTGAAGCAGAGTTACAACGGGACTTACCACCGAGAAGATCTGGGACAGGGTATTTTAATGATGATTTCACGTGGGTGGGTGGGAACCTGATCCTTCATCCTTATTCAGGCTGAAAACAAGGAATGCACAACAGAACTAGAGATCAGTCAGGAAATGACTTTTTGCAGGGAGGGAGGCTACAGAGGCTCAGTGCTTCCAAAATCAGCAAGCGCCAGCGTGGTGTGTAGCTCAGCTCAAGTGACGAGTGACCACGACGCTGCCCAACGCCTCCCATCTCCACCACAGCTGCGTCCAGCCCCTCTTGGCTCCTGTTTCCAGACCAAGCTCGCAAATCCAGAGGAGTGGTGAAAATGAAAAACATCTGAAGAGAACAGCTTGGCTGGATATCTTGAACATTAGCTAAAACTCAGAGGTTAACAAATAGTTAAATTTAGCTGTAGCTTCTCTTAAGTAGTTTAAGCATAAGTCAATATTTTTGTCTTTTGTTGTCTCAGGGTTTCTACAGGAGCACAGAGGATTTCATCAATGATCTTTCCACACTTGATAGCATTATGCCTTTGTACTATTATCCATCCGTACCCTTATCTAATGTGTTATCAGCTGTATGAAAATAACTATCAGTCCCTTCACCCCAGAGCGAGCATCAATAGGGAGAATGACAGCGGCTAGTTTGCACACTTGAAATGGTTTATTTGTTGCAATCCTGCGCACAAGATGTTTATCAGTAAGCACCAGACAGCCATGCAGAAGAAGGAGCCTTAATTCTGTCTGAGACAGCCTCTTATTGCTATTGATAGTTAGCATCAGTGTCCAGCCTGAGAAATGGAAGTGCTGCAGGCAACTTCAGTCAAGACACCCTATTGATCTACTGCTTCCTCTGCCTCCCCGGAGCTAGAGAAGAAAAATAAAAGGAGGAGGAAAAGCTTGCAGGATGAGGGGCAAGGCAGCAGTCTATGACTTGCCATCATTCAAAAGGGGTGTGGATGTGCATGGATATTCCTGATATTCGGTACCTCAGACAGCTGTAAATCACACGCACAGCCGCGATAAATATAAATGTCAATGTCTTGGAAATGTCCTTTATATAAGAGGTGTCACTAGAACTACATTTTTAGCATGAAACATTTTTGCTGCTTTTTATTTTTCATTGACTTATTGTGCTTCTGTTATATCCTGTCTAACACAATCAATCTAAAGCATAATATCTGAGAGTCCTATTCATAAATAATACATATTTGAGTCATTTTCATTTGTATTCTACAATGAAGATTTACAAGCCAGAAACAAAACAAGAAACAATGTGTGGAATGCTCTTATTCAGTGGATAAGAATATATTACTGTGATCAATTAATCTGCTTTTCTCTGCATTAGGTGGACATCTTTATGGTACATCCATAAGGGTTTATAACTTAGGAGAGAACGAATCAGCTCTAAGGCTCTAACATAAAATGCCTGTACTCAGAAAAGAGAAACTTTTCCAAAGTTGTTTTTTTTCCAATGGGAAATGGGTTAATTTTGGCAAACTGAACCACAGCGATTTCCCCTCTATCAACATAGTATTGTCACTCTGCCCTATATACTACCTCTCATATTAAATGAAACAAATAATTGGCTACGTTATACCATGGCTAAAAAACAAAGTAATAATTCTGGGGATTTCTATAGTGCTATTCATCCAAAGATTGTCACATTCTACTACGAACTGTCCAAATTCATTCCACAGAAGGACAAACTGACACACAGAATGGTTCCAGATGAATTTTTTTCAGCCAAAAGTTAGTACACAAAATTAAGTTAAAAACAAAACAAAACAATTGTGTGCATACAAATTGCAGAAGCAAGTTATAATGAGAAAGAAAGACTTAAATTGGTATTAATATACCGATATCTCAATAAGAAACTACAGTCAGCTGTACAGTTACCAGTAGAGCTGCTATTCTGATGATGAGCTCTGTCAGCAGGGCTGCAGTAATAGACCAGATATTTATACATTTTGCCTGCACAGAAGAAGCAAAAGTGAGCGCTTGGTGACTAAAAACCAGTCAGCTTTGCTTTAGGAAGGAAAGTCAGAATATGCAAGAACTTAGCAGGAGATATAAGCTGGTGAGGAAAGTCAGGGTGGCTGCAGGGGCTGGGGGGAGCAGGTTCTGCCGCACTCAGTGCTGTGCACTGTGGTGCTCCAAGTGGTTCTTGTTTTAGTTTTTCACCTCTGGCAATTTGCTACAAGTGCACCTCAGATAAAAAGTGAAATGAGTTTTTCAACTATGGCAAAAAAAACCAATTTTACATTTCATAGGCCTTTTGAATAGAAAATAAGTGAGGGGGGGGAAGAAAGGCTACATTTCCATTCCCAATTTTATAGTTTGATGTTGCAGATGTTTCTGAGTCAGAGGTGAACATGTCTTTAGGTGTCAAAAGATGCAATAGAAGTCCAAGAAGGCGCAATCTCCAGCCCCATCGCAGGAGCTCACTGACAGCAAAGTGCTCCAGGTGTCTTGCACCCCACAGACCTGGTAGTCATTTCAGTATTTTCCATGCTCATGTAAATGACCTGATGTGTGTTCATCCAACGTGGGAAAATCCCCCAGACTTGTGTGCCATCTGGTTGTAGGTAAATAGCCTGCTCTGCTGACAATGTAGTGCGAAATCAGAAAACAGAATGAAAATAAGAATGCGTTTGTTTTGTTCTGATTTGGTTTTATAAATCTGAGGCTTAATATCATATCAAAAACCCAACAAGGTTCAAAGGTTCACTCTGTTTGGATAGCATTGCCCTTTTCAGATGTATGAATATTACCTGAGTGCCACAGAGCTCTTAAATCTGCGCCATGTGGCTGCAACGCAGTGAAACCCTGAGCACACCCAGGATTCCAGAGGACACAGTGAGGGTGCAGGGACCACATCTGGGGCAGCTGGATGGCTGTGCCAGTGCCCTGGACCAGGAGCCCTTGGGAAGTAGTAGCTGACAGTATTTCACCACTTCTGGTTGGCCTCAAGGGAGAAACTTAAGCTGAAGCAACAACTAAAACGCTCGTTTAGAAAAGACGTCACCTTATTTTATTTAAAACGCAATACCGCATTTGCTTTTCTGTGAGAACTGAAGCCAAGTTTAATTCGATTAATATGGTAGATGCCACTCAAAGTGTCCATCTTTATTATTTTTGGTCTGTTTTAGACAAGACTGTCGGACAAATGCAGTTATGTCTGAGGTCCTGGAAGCAGCTATGATGGCAGAAGGAAGGCTGTGGTCACGATGGTTTTCAGCATCAGTTGACAGACATCAACCACTTACCAGAAAAGGAATTAGACGTCTTTCTTGTCCTTACACTCCATGTGAAGCATGCACTTACACTTTTCTACAGAGAACTGATAACAAGGCCTGGGAAATTTATACCTGAATATGAGTCAGATGTTGTCAAAAGATGATGTCAAAGACTATTTCAAAAGCGTATTTTCGTTATATCCCATTGAGGAGTGAGATCTTGTCTTGGGTGAAAGAAGAGTTAACGCAGTGGGTAGCGGAGAAAAACATCAGAAGAAAGCAAATAGACAAAGTTAATAAAATCCAGACATATGCAATCTAAAATCTCAAATGGGATTCAAGGTAAGCTGAAAGGACACCACAGCATCCAATGTGGTTAAGCCATCCAGTGCAACCTACAGACATGACAGAACAAAATCACCAGCTGCTCAGCAAGGTAGGTCAGTGTATCACCTTTGAGACAGGCTCTACTGCTTCATGCAGGCTTAACCCTGCCTGCCCCTGATGGCCTAAAATAAGTATTTTAACCTTGCCATCAGCATTATACTGGAGTATAAAAGTTGAGAAAAAAGAGTGAAAATGCCTATGATCAGCTAATTGGGAAAACAACCAGTTCCCCACAGTACAATCTGCCCCATTTGCCAAAAGAGACAAGTTTTATATGTTTCCATCAGAAAAGTGTAACTCCTCCAATAATATGGCTGAGACATTTACTTTGAAAATGAGGAATCTTATTTCCGAGGTCAATCTGAGGTTTCCTGGGTTCAGACTAAAATACTTTGTGGGGCCAAAGAAATATTTACGGGGTTCTAGGGAGCAGGGAGTGGATGTGTAGTTTGAACATATTTCAAGTCAGCCTGGGAGGTCTTATTATATATTTGTGTCTCCTCAGACAACCCTTTTATTTCCTTCTTCTTTCTTTTTTTTTTCTCCTGAGAAATTGGAAGTGAAGAAAATGATGATATTTTTGCCAGTACGTTTCAGTTGGGTCATTTCCTGAACTGGACCAGAGAACCTGCACTATTGGCACCTTTTCCAGAACTTATTTCTTTCCACTGCATCATATGAAACTATACAGTCAAATTTTGCCCAAGGGCTGCCATTCCTTCTGTGTTAAACTAGAAGGAGTTTCTGTATAAAGCAATGGTTTGCTTTATGTGAGCTTTGACAGTGGGAGAATGACATTACTTGTCGTAGGGCTAATGCTGGGTGGAGCTTCATGGGCACTCGTAAATGAAACAGAAGCATCTTACAAATGAGCTCCATAACGAGTAGGTGATTGAAAGATGTGCTACTGCATGCAGGAGATTAACATCCAAATAGAGTAACTATCACTTAGCCTAGGAATGCCAGTAAAAGGTTAAAAGAAATATTCAATATTATCAATCATATTGAAAAAAAAGAGAGAGAACTTCTTACAGCTGCCGAAGGAGCTTGAGAGAATTAAAGGTGCTCGCGTCAAAAGGATTGAGAAGTGAAACGGGACTACAGCGGCTGTCATAATCTTACTTGCCTAGAGAGATAACATTGGACATTCAGCTTAACTAGGCAGGTGCCACGAATCTTCTTGTGGATGCTCTGGAACAGCTTTCAAATGTAAGAATGTACAATGACCCCCGTCTTCTGGTCCTCTCTATGGTTTCCGAGTTGCTCATTAAGCCAGGGCAACCTCCAGTGAGGTGTGATGACCTGAAAACAGACAGGAGCCACAGAATCAATGTTTTAAGTAAAACAGCAATTACAAAAAGATCTACAGCTCCTTCCATGTCATCAGGTAAATTACCAGGAGTGGTGTAAAGCACCTAAATTGGAGTGAGTGTGGAGGAAGGGGGAGTGGGGGGAAAAGAAGGTCCCTTGGGAGATATCTGATAGGATGCTTAGTCTGTGTAGAGGGCAAAAGGTTAAGCGAAAATGAGATGAAGGAATGATCAGATACAGTCTGATCAGAGACAGTTAAATAAGGGAATGTGCTAACCTCAGACAAATGTGCAGCAGCATGCCCGTGCTGAGCACGTTGGTGGAGCTGCCCAGGACCAGAGAGGAGGAATTCCCCATTCCCATTTGCACCAGTCCCCACTGGAACGCTTCTTGGCAGAGGAGCAGAAGAGACAAGGACACTCTCTGCTACTTCAGTAGCATAAAATAAAGTGCTTCTAATTATATCTACACTTTTTGCAGGTCCTCTTTTACTGCTGGTGTGATGTAAATCATCCTTAGCGATGAGAAAGAAAGTCAGGCTTGTGCCGTCTGTGCTTTTGAACAGTGGGAAAGATGCCATTTAAAGAATATGGAAACAGAAGTACTGAGAATTACTTGAAAGATGGAAACTGTTGGTTTGCTAATGTTTCCATGGGTCAAAGAGCTCTCATTAGAAGGGGTTTCCATAACAACCAATAGCATTTGGTTAAAAGAGGTGCATAACGTAGCAAATAAATGCTTGGGACACAGCCTGTATAAAAAAGTAATCAAATACTTCAGTAAATCTCCATTCTTAGTTTACTCAACAAAAATGGCCTGGGATAACAGACAGCATCAGAAAACTCAAGGAGTGTTTGTACCGACCAAGTCTGGAAACGGCCACAAGAATTTTGTTCAAAGCCTTTGGTGGCTTACAGCCTTCAAGTGTTTCTAAAAACAGCCTTAAATTTCTAAACCGCAAGACTAAATTTCAAATGCTTAGACACATAATTTAGAGGTCAGTACTTCTTGCGTTTCCTCAGGAGCTTAATGAACATATACAATTAGACCTGGGAATTAGGAAGTTGGAGCTTTAACTCGTCTGCTAGATGCTAATACTTGGGGAATACCCAAACTGTATTTCTGAAAATAAATTTTGATGCTAGCAATAATTTTTTTTATTACAACTCTTTGAGGGGAGAAATTGTTGTGTCTTCTTCACAAAGAGTCTGATTAGTCACAGAATTCAGTAAATCTAGCTGAACTTGTCTTTAAGACTAACAGAGATCTCACATGCATTTATGTCAACCCTGAGCTACAATTAAAGAAGTGTGAGTCTATAAATGAGGAGTTTCCAATGAAAGAGGTGGTTAAAGCATTTTAACCCTATTCAATCAAGGTCAGTTTTCCTCTGAATTATACCTGTTCCCTTGTTCAGTGTTTTAGATACCTTCCAAGTGTCTATCGACAGAGTTTATAAGTGGCATTCAACAACGAAGAAGAAAGAAAGCTGCTCACAAAACTCCCCCTTTCCCCATGAGATAAAAAGCAGCGTTCCAGAGGAGGAGACAAAAGAGTGGTTGGGTCCCAGTCGTATGTGCCCATGGGAAAGGGGTGGTGAAAAGAGGCCAGCGGCTCCAGGAACGGGGGACAAGAGGGAAGAGCACAAATCAGCTTTATGAGCTAGCAAATGATGGATGGCCGAACGCCAACTGAGAGCAAAACGTACAATTGAGTTTGTATTGTTGCGATTATTAAAGGTTATCTTACTTTTAATTTTTTGTGGTAGGTGTTCTTACTCCTTCCTTACAGAAACCCTTGATTTTCACTTGCTAGATACTTAGATGCACTTGTCATACCCAAGAAGTGATTTTGGTTCTTGGATGCCAGGAAACCTTTCTGCTGATCAAAACACAGCTGCACAGGCTTGCTGAGCTATTAATGGGTGCCACAACTCTGGGGTATGTCTGTCTATACCTGTGGAAATAGATATAATTAATATAACAGATATCATATGTATATGAAAAACCAGGTGATAAAAAAAAGAAAAGACAATGACTTATAGTAAGACAAGGTTTTAATTTGCCAAACCAAATCAAGATATCTGAATCACTTAACCAAGCGTATACGATCTGCACTGGACTACTGCCGCTGCAGTGACATCAGCAAGCTCTTAATCCATTTTATTTTACATTGAGCTTGTTTTTTAATGAAAGATCTTAAGAAACACATTTTTTAAACATACTTTAATTAGCTTTTTCCAGGCTGACACCTCTCTACAGCCTTTAAAAAGCTCCTTCCATTATTTCCCACAAGTCGCTTGGACATACAACATCAGACCACAAGACTATGTGAATTGCCATTCAGTGGCCATTGAGCCTGGGTATTAAAACAATGAACAAGCAACTTCCTATCTTTTATATAAAATGCTTTCAGTTTAAGACAGGGAACAGAATATTTTCTTATGGATAACCTTTTTATCCATTACAGAAATGCATACCATCCCCTTTTACTAACAAATAACAGAAAGCGGCAATATCTTCACTATACTTTATTATATTAATACATTTTATATTACAATTTTATCTTCTTCACTTTGACATTTATTTCCTCTTTAATGAGTCAAAAAATCTATCCAAGAGCTCTTGACTTTAAGCACATTCTTAACATCAGCATATTAACTGTAACATTCAAGCTAAGAGGCTTAACTTATCTGTTTGAGATCTTTGTCAAACAAGAACTAAACCCCACGATTTAAAAAAATTGATGTAAATGGAAACTTTCACTTTAGTGGTACCGAAAAGACAATAACGCTGCTTCATCATCATCATAATACAAACATTCAGTATTATGGTTTTGCTCCCAAATATCTTTATCTGTGGTAACTGCCTTTTCTTGTAATAAAAAATACTGACCAAAACCGAGTTTAACAGAGATTCTGAAGTCTTGATTTGCAACAGTTAGTCCATTCTGAACCTTTCATTTCCTTTTCTATTGTGAGGGCAAATGATTGTTGTAGCTTTCACCATGAGCTCAAGCAGAAGACCAGGCTCCAGTTCATGCAGATGGGTGTAACGCTAATTTTCTTGAAGGATATTACAAATATAACTATAAGCAAATTAATGCAAAAACAAGAGGGGATTTTTTATAATCTTGGGTAATTCTGAGCAAAGTTTCAAAGGACTCCAGGTTCCTCTCAGGAATCTAGATGAAACAACTGAAGGTTTAGAATATTTCTGAATCCTGACTCTTCAATCACATTATCATGAATCACATTATCAAAGCAAGGGAAATCACACATGAAAATATACCGTAGATATGATTCATTTTCAAGAACAATTTTAGAATCAGATTCCTTGTTAATTGTGACTATTTTAACGGAAGGAGATAAAACAATCTACCTGGCATTTTGACAAGAGTCCCATACTTCTCCTCCCTCCTAATGCAAAACAACTTGGCAGGATTTGGGGTTTGTGAAAGAACACTGGTGATAGATTTTCCATATATACCTTTCTTTTTTTTCCCCCTCTCTGCTCAGAAGAGCATCTCTTGGTGGGTTAGAAATACCCTCCGACTTCAAGGAAACTGAACTTACTCTTGAATATTTGGTCCACCAGAGTGTTTCTATATTCAAGCTGTCTTTCAGTGGTTACGGTATTTCTGACTTCTTGCTCCTTTCCTGTGAAGCTGGGAGATAGTGTTTGTTTGCTTCCTTGTTCGCACGTACGAGGAAGTGAGAGAAAAAAATGTAAATTCCTTGAAGAATGATCGCCACATGAGATAATTCCATCTGCCTGCCTCATTTGGCATTTTCAACTCAATTTCTCCATTTCTCCTGATGAACAATCCAGCTCTTCCCTGTAATATGCACCATTTAAGTGCTGGACATGTGCTACAATAATAACAATTACAAATAATTAATGGGGTGAACGAATAATGCCAATTAATTGGTGCAATGATGTTTCTATGACAGACTCCAGCTTTATGGAGTTGTTGATTTTTAAGCCTAAAAGCTTTCTGATACCTTTTGTCAGGCAACAATGTGACTTGACCACCTCAGTTCATAAATCTGTCGCACCAGATGCACATAGTCATGGGCTGTGCTCCTACTTCAGTCAAAATTTCAATCAACACCTAGTGCAGAACTAAGTTTAGGCTTAAACACTTGAGCATAATAAAGCAGATTTCCTGATGAACACTTACGAAATAATTTCATTGCATATTTCCTGAGGAAACTTGACAAGAATAGAAGTGTTAGTGTGTATACGCACTTTGTTACATATTGTCAAATCAAACCCTGGGTCAGAGCAAGACTTTGGCCTCTTGTTAACTCCAGGCTTATTAACCTCAGTCATCAAATACAATGGACTTTACGGACATGCCTAAACCTATGCTGAAGCTACATTCAGAATAGAAATGCTTTACTGGACCGAGAGTTAAACTGAGGTATGCTTTTGTTCTGCCACATTTTGAAGACCCTTTGTACTTCTCACCCTTCTACTGCCAAGACCAGCAGTTCAATCAAAACCCCAGTCTTTTCACTTTGCATTTTGTTTCTTTCTGCACCACATCTTGACTGTAGAGAGAAAAAAAATCAAGAATCATGCAGCATACTGTCACTAAAATTTTCAGGTCTACTGAAACAAAATCCACAGCTCCACTGAAATAATCAACAGGTATCAAAGAGTTTGTGTTGATTCATGTGTATGGGCACCATATTCTGTCAGAAGCGATGGAGGCTTTTCATCTGCTCTGGTGTAAAAATCAGACACATGGATATGAAATCTGGGCTCACCCTCCAACTCACTGCCCCCCGTTCCGCTCTGCAGATGACCCATGACAAACCCTTGCTGGTGGGCAGGCGGAGGGAGATACGGACAGTCATAATCCAGACGTCTTCCAGACCTCGCTAGCAGCGTTCCACAGAGAAGACATCAGCACTTTGTTAAGGACTTTAAACAGGAAAATGACTTCAGAAGTCACAAGCCAAAAGGATGGTGGCTGTTTCTGTAAAACTAACCAGGTCAGCAAACGCAACCAGCAAGTGACCAGAATGCTTTATTGGATATTCACTCACCAAGATGTTTCTCCGTACACATTTAATGTTTCTTGTAAGCCACAAATTATTTTATCCAAGTGCACTCTTCTCAACCATTCGCACACTTGGTCAGATTTGGAGCCTGGCTGTCACAAAGTTCTTTCACCACGTTGTAGAGTTGTTCCTCCCGCCTGATGTCTCTGTACCAGGCAGTTCTGTGTAGTCACCAGAGCTCATGACATCCTCACTTGCAGTCACTAATACCTGGGAAACAGAAGGGGAAAAGAGACAGACTTAAAACGCCCAGATGAAATAATAACAATATGAATATTCTTATTGCCTTTTGGCCAAAGAGAATGGCACTTGAGAAATTAAGAAGGTCTTACAGCTCTGATTCGGTAACTCAATGGAGTTACACTAGTATATATGGTGTCTCAGAGTATTAAAAAAAGCAATCAGACTGGTAACTTCTAGCTAAATAGTGATACTTAGGTCAGAGAAGAGAATCCTGCATGCACTTCAGCAAGCCAAAATTTTACCCCCTTGATACGCACTGTATAGAATACAAATTGTGTACGATTTTTTATTCGTTTGTTTTCAGATTCAAGTTTAAAGATATTTGACAAGTTCCCAAACTTGCTTGTAAAAATCCCCAAGTCACGAGCCAGGTGGATAAAAATCTATTCACTGTAAAAAGGGAAGGGGGCAGGGTGGGGAAGGAAAGGTTTGTTGATAAGTTTGCTACACTATCAAACGTTTAACCACAGCCTGGCGTTCAAATTGCCATTTATGGGAAGTTCCTATTTATTAGAATATGAAAAGTATTCAGCAAAACTATATTTTGTTTTTGAAGGGGATGCACCCCAGTAATTAGGTGTAAGACCAGATCTGTTTTTTCGGAACACAGCAATGCGAGTCACAAAACCACTCTGAAACTATGCTTCATCCCATCTAAAGTTTCTTGAGAGCATACTCCAACTTGAAACAAGCAATAAAATAACACAGGAGAAAACGGATGGGGAAGAAATCGCTGAGGCATTTATCCAGCTGAATGTAGGACCATGTTGAGTTGTCTAAATCTATATAAAGAAAATGGCCTGCGAGTCACTCCAAAAGTGATGGGAACCCATGCTTCAAACACATGTCTTGAAAGAATGTCAGAAATCTCGTTCCTCTTTTGGCTGCGGTTACAGATGCTTTCTCCAGACAGCGGGCTCACTAGTTTCAATTGTCTGGAGTTCTCAAAAATACATTTTCCCCTGGAAGATAGTCTGCATATGCTTACAATAAACATTAACAAAATCAAATGACTTTCACTTTGGGATGAATACTTTCAAGTAAGTCTGTTAGAGACACTAATAGCAAATTGCTATTAATTAGTTTTTCCAATCTACTTAGGTTGCACTAATGAACACAATTGCTTCTAACATATTTACACGCGGGATAAATCCTGACTCCCTCTATATGCCTGTGAAAGGCCTGAGATAAAATGGAGATATTCTGCTGCAGGAACACAGGGGAGCCACATTAGGGCAGGTGAATCCTGCTGAGTTTTGGTGTCTCTGGATGCTGTTGGTTGAGGAACAACCCGGAGCAGCTGCCTGCACCCCCTGCCAGACGACCGTCCAGCTGCCGAGGCTCGATCGGTGCTAATTCTGGCACTTTCTGGCCACAAAATTTCTAAGTTACATAACATGGAAACTCTCAGCTCTGCAAAGCCAATGAAACCGCATTTTCCTATAATTGCTACTTCCCCTTTCTGCACGTTACCCACTTGTAATGGCTGGTTGTAAATTATACGATAGTATCTCTAGAGATGGGAACTTCTTTTCTTCTGCTTGTGAACGTAACCCAACAAGAGGTCTCCAGCCCTGATGGAACATTTCAGGGCATTACTAGAAGGACAGCAATCGTACTAATGCCTCACAGATCCCTTTTGCTAAGCTCAAATATGGAACAGAAGTAAGAATTAGAATTACGTCTATACCACAACTTAAAAAAAGAAAAAAACATAATGTCGCCTTCAGCAATTTGAAGTTGGTTACTGGAAAATCCCTAGAGACAGCGAAGCAAAGCTCCTGGTAATTTGCTTCACCAAGTCCTAAATAGTACTGAAACGCAATCCAATTATTTTTAGAAATTATCTGCTCTATTTTTGTGCAATTTTTCCTAACAGCTCTGAATACCTAAAGAAGTACTGCAGCGGACCACGAGGCCTAGATCGAGCTGAGAAACCTGCATGCATCACATAAAGCATATGATTCCGCAACTCATTAAGTCTAATTTATGGCATATGTAATTAAGCACCTTTGAATTGAACCCAGGCCTCTAGAGATAATAACACTTAGAACTTATATAGGGCTTTTCATCTTCAAAGTGCTTTACAAACATTAACTAATTAACAACATAATAAGACATGAAAGGCCAATGTACTTACCCATAGTGCTGCATAGCCTCTGTATAATTCAGATTTTGATGTTTTTCAATGTGAGATCCAATCTGGGTACGCTGGGAGGGTTTACCGTGGCCACAATCAGAAAGCATGACTTTGTACATATCCTATATCTGAATTCCCAGAGTATTTTCCCTTCTCTGCTGTTTATTGCTGAGTCAGAAGAAACAGCTCCCAAAGGTGGCGGAAGATCTGGAAAGCAGCAGCTCACAGTGGTCTCAGGGTTTTGGAGTTTCCTGGGCTTTGGAGCAGTTCCTGGAGGATTCACTGCACAGGATTTCTGGTACCACCTAAACCCACATCCTTCCCGACGTAAATCTAATAATAATTATATGTAGTATCTAGGCACTGGCTAAACTATCAGGGAGAAGAGCTTATTTCAGCTCAAATACATTTTCCTACTAAAACCTGCAATGTTTTCTCGCTTCTCTCTACTCTCCGGAAGAGTCTGAAGCACACAGCCAGCTTATTTGTTTGTTTTGTTGGGTTTTTTTTAATTGCTTGGTCTAATTTACACACAAGCCTCTTGATGCAGCATACATTTGCCTTATCTCAATGAATGTTTTCTTGGTGAGAGCAATGTTGCAGATGTTTTATCAGGTTACTTGAACCCCCCCTAAACATTTCTAATATAGAAAGATAAGAATAAAATAAAAGGGGAGCAAGTGATACGGACAGTTTAAGTGACTGGTCCTTCAGACATCAGCCTGTGCTGGTGATCGGTTTCATGAGCTCAGAATGTTGACCATTGTCTGTGCATATGCTGTGTTTGAGCATCACCTGTCCACCAGATAAAAAGATAACGGATGTTGTGGCAGCATCTCTTGTCTCCACCCAGACAACATCTGCCTCTGTCCCCTTGGGGATCTTACTGAGCACCAAAACCTGAGAATTTGGACATCACTGGGAAAATACACCAAGCACGTAAGAGAGAACTATGCATATGCACCTCCCTAACTGCACATTAAACATTTCAGAAACAAACCCAAATGACTCGGCAGTAGTGGTACAGGTAGAACCCCCGGAGAAATTAAAGAAAATGAGACATATCATGGACCAGAAAGTGAAATGTATGTGAACCCAGCGAGCTTTTGTGCCTCCCCACAGACAAGCAGTCCAGAACAAGTCCTGAAAGGTAACAATCTCACAGTAGTAATGCACACAAGAGATCCCACGATAAACATAGGGTCTAATTAAAAGCGTTACAATTTTTAAATGCAAATGTAGAATAGAACTGTCAAAATGTTTTATCCCTAAAGTGTGAATGCTAACCTTCCCATGCTTATTACATAGCAGCGCATTTTAATTTGCCTGAAGCAGAGTCGAATAAAGCAAGCATCACAGAGTCAAATGGATATTTCAAAGTACTGCTCTTCACAATAACTGTGTGTCTGAGCAAAGCTTCAAATGGTGATCAATTGATTACCAAAATCAAAGAATACATTTCCCTAATGAGCCTCTAGAAAGCACTCAAAAGCACCAGAGAAAACAGCATAAAGCTCCACCAAACAGCATTCTTCTCTAAAATATTTACAAATGCAACATTTTACTGCTTTCCTTGTTTATAGCTTAGATCTGCACAGCTCCAGAGTGAAGAATAAAGCACTTCTGATAAATCAGTGGTTTGATTCAGTTTCAGCATGGCAAACTCCGTTAAATAAAGATGGAAAACAGTTCGAAATGATCCAAAGGTATACTTCAGGTCTTATTGCAAATCACACTCCCTCTGGTACAATTGCTCAAATGCCTTTTAAACAAAGTTCTGGTAAAATATATACATTCTCTAATTGCAAATCGTGTGTGAATATTCTTGTTTCATAATGCACAGCTCTTGATTTTTTTTCCCCCCTAGAAACGATAGATCTGTTCACACTTATTTGTTCCTATGGAATTTTCTTTCTGCCCAGCACTGCCTGTCAGAGGGTTCCTATACAGCCCTAACAAGGATGTTTAAAGGTGAGATGCTGGGCCTGGTTTTGAGCTCGTCTCAGTCAGTTACTCTTTGCTCAGCAGTGGCCTCTGTTGAGCTGAGCGCAGCACACAGAGCACTCATGGGTATTCTCCGGCTCCTCCCCATGCCGGGACAGCTATTCCTGAGAACCATTAAATATTAACCATAACTACTGGGGTTCTGTCCATCTGCCATCTTCAGTGAGTTGGCCCCTGCTGCTGTCATGATGTTGTGCTTCTATTGTTCCGTCTTCCATAAGGGAGTTCCTCTGTCAGTGAAGGTCAGAGAATAACTGTTCACCAAATACACCTGGTTCTCATTTAGTGACTTTAACTTGAAAAAAATGGGATGAAAATAGGAAAACTAACTTTCAAACCAAAACAAACCTATTATATGAGCTTACTCATGTTTTATCCGTCCTTCCACATGCAGGTCGTTCTCTGGTACCACCTCTTGCAGTCGTCTCATCTGCTGTGCTGCCCTCACCATGAAAAAACCTGAGCTGGGGAGTAGATTCTGCCATATGCTCCCTCTGTAAGTTCAAGGGTTTTCATGAGCACATTGGCACTTCTGAGCACTCTTGCTTTTACTCCTCCATCTCAGTAAAAGGTATTGTCCTAAGGAACACAATGGAATTGAGCCCATCAGGTGACTGCTGCCCTAGTCTGGAAATTTTAAGGGAAGTGCCTGAAGGTTCAAACTCATTTCATTGATTTAAATGAAACGTTTGCTCAGCTACAACTGGAAATACTAATTGAAAAGCCTCTACTCTCTGAGCTTCTGACATTCGATATTAAGGTTCTGACCTATCGGGATGTAGATTTTATAGCCCTTAACCTTTCCCATAAGATGCTGCTTTGCTAAAGGGAAAACCAACAAACCAACCCAACCCACGCCACATTACACTCTTGGTAATTCGTAGAGTAACAGAGATTACACTGACCCACAGGATTTCTCTCTTTTCCACACAACCACCTTTCTGAAATATGCCTCTATGCTGAGATCCTCTTGTGGAAGCAGAGAGTTCTCCAGGATTTCTTGCATCTTAAGCAAGTGAACAGATATTTAGCCGTATGACAATTAGGCAGTTGGCTCTCCACCTGTACTTTCAGCTCCAATGTGGAGAAGCAGCACAGTTGAAGAAGCCTGTCACGAGGAGAAAGAAAATGGGATGAAAATGACAGAAATGGTGACTGGCCAGTGCTGACAGAGGAGCCTGAAGCATGGGAAACACACAATTTATAATGAAGAAATATTTTCATTCTCCTTACATTTTTGCAGATCATTCCATCTGGGCCACGTTTCACTTTAACAAACCAGGATTTATTCCCTATTGCTCTGTGTGTGATGGCAGAGGGAAGTTTCAGTGAACACACAGGTAACACAGGAAACTTCCCTGCATTTTGTATGACCTCAGGGTGCCAAGGAGGCATCACAATCTCTGTCTCTCACTGGTATTTGCCTGTTTTCCCTGACGCTCACCAGGAACATCAACTCATTCAGCAGCTGGGTGGGATGAGACATTTTATTCTACTCTGTCCCATCTTTCTCTGTTACTGAGAGAATTTGCATCAGCAAAGCTGGTGACATTTTTCTTCCAATGCTGTTATTCCCATACCGCATGTACACCTGCCTTCTCCTCCTTTGATGCTGTATCAGATCATCCTTCAGTATTTGAGTCAGCTCTGGGAGAAAACAGCAATTCTGCCTCTGGATCTTGTTTTTGATACAGGTTTGCTAATCACATGGATATCCTTAGTCTTACAACAGGTGATTTAATGGTGTTGTTAATCCCATTTTAAATCTACAGAGCTCAGGCAGACAGTAGGACAGGAGGTCAGGCGCCAAACCCAGATTTCCTGTTCAACGTTCATTCATTTTCTGATACATCAGTTTTTGCTTTTTGCTCTTAAGTATTTGCATATCAGGTACAAAAAAGGCATGAACATCACAAACAAGTCGATGAAAGCAATTAAATGGAAGTATTTAAATAGGCAATGGTGTTTGTTTCTTCTTGCGTGGGACTGTCTGTCCGTCCCACAAGGCAAGAGGAGGTTCTCCCTGTGCCAGCAGGGCTGTAACTCTGCAGAGAGTTCCTGAAGTGCTCGTATTGATCGGACAAGATGGAACATGTTACTGAGGCAATTGGTCAGGCTAAAGCAGCAATGGCAGCACACGGGATATTATGGATGGCTGAAGGAGCCGAGAACATCTATCTTTCTGTCTATCTACCCCTTTTCCAAGATGTCTATCGCCATTGACCTCAGCTACCAAGGAACGATGGCAGCACTTAATCATCAATAGATAAATACTGTTTATGCCATTAATTGGGAAGTGGGTCAGATTTTCCTTGTTTGTACCTATGCTGGTCTTTTTTCCTTCTTTCGCAGTTGTGAGACAGTAGCATTTTCTCACAGCCTGTGTGTGTTGTTTTGGGGCTTGTATCAGTGGCAACAGCATAGCTCTGTGTGTCTGCCAGGGCTTACTCAGTGCAGCTCCTTTCCAGCAAAGCAAAATAGCCAACTGATAGTAATCCCTCTAATATTTAAAAAACCCAGTGCCTTTTCATCATATCTGGAATAGGATTTGGAAGCAGCAGCGTGACCGGTCTGGACACCTGCTCCTTCACCTGCGGCCAGAAGTTTCCCAAATACCTGCAGAAAACCCACAGCTCCCACGGCTGCGTGTTCTCTGTCGTTAGTATTCAGCGACGAGACCACAACAGTGCGGAGCTGTGTGGTTGCTGCTATTTTTCTTGCTCAAAGCTTTTGAGAACACTTCAGTGAAGCACATAATGCTGCCTTGGAATTGGCCGCTAAACCACATTTTGAGAAGAAGAAACGCAGGCTCTTGGCTGGGTGGCTTTGCCCAGTGCCACGGCTTGAACAGCCCCTGGCTCCCCCTGCAACACCTCTTCTCTCATCATGAGATTCCTCCCAATACAACAGCTTCCCTCCTTTTTTAGAAATTATTTTTACATTACCTTTTCCCCTTTCAGTCTGGGATTAAGGCTCTTAGGTGGTTTTAAACTCTTAGGAAAATTCATTTATCATTACAGAGTCTTACGTTAAAACCAGGTTTTTAGGGGTAGCATTAGAAGCAATCGTGGTGCCCCCTGGTTTTATATGAAGTATTCCAAAAGGAGAGTTAGAGAGTCTAAATTAGGCAATGGAGTTTTTGCCTTGACATTTGGGAGGTTAAATTTTGCCTGTGCCTGTCAAGCTCAGAGAAGAGGAGATGGCATTTGGAGTAATCCAAAACTCCTGCAGAGTTACATTACCGTGGCAGCCAGACCGGAGTAAATCTAGGCTGAAGATCTATTGGTTCAATTACTGCTTGGGGTCAGGACATGCCATAAATTATTAGATATGCAAATGGAAATCTCTGACTCTTGATGAAAGAAAGATGGATGGATTTCTTAAATACTCATAATTAGTGCTAAAACTAACTATAGGCTGATGTATAGTCATTTGCTTGTTAGAGATTTCTGTTCTTTAATTTTACCTGTGTGCACGTATAAATAATTTTTTGTTTTACGTGTGTGCCATATTTTAAAAATAAACTTAAATTCAGAGGTGTGCATTGAACTGTTTCTACAGTCCCCTGTAGTTTTGAGAAATAGGTTCAGAAAGAAGTGTAGAAGATGCCAATTCTCGTTCTGTTCTCACCATAGCGTAAATCTGAAGCTTAAATCTCTATATTCAGCCAGGACACCCTGGCAGTGTATTTGAAAGAGGACAAGTTCCCTTGCTTGGAGGAGGTGGGGTGTGCAAAGAATGCCACAAAACTTAACTGGGTTTGGGCACACTAAACGTGAGCCCATGACAACATGAGCTCTATGGTGCTTCGAATTTATCATTAAGACACTATTGTATCACACCTGTTTTTGCTGCTCCTTACATACATTATTAGCAGCCTTATTCCTCAGTGTGAATAAAGTTGGAAGGATCTGACCCCTGGTTTTTTTCATGCAGAAAGTCTGCTACATCTATAAAAACTTGCTGAATTTCTCTTGCGGGTTCTCTCTCTTGGGAGAGAAGTTTTTACTACATGTAAGACAAAATGATTATGAGTGTGAGAATAACGTGAGCTGCTCAACGCCACCTGCTGCTGCAAGGGGAAACATATTCCCAGATGCACCTTGGCCGAGCAGAAACAGATGCAAAACCACAGAAAACTTGTTCTGCTCCATAGCGAGCTTGCTCGGCAAAAATATATCACAATACGGGAGAGAATATACTGTCCTAAAGCCGACGCTAAATTTCCAAGCAGCCTGTGTAAGCCACCAGTTTCTGAAGGACACGCAGTGATCCCCATGAATGATCTCATTTCTATCACTCTATTATAATAGATAGAATGCTTTTCAAAACTACTCTGGGCATCCTCAAGGCTCCTGTTTGCTGCCTAAATATCCATCTCTTGGTTACTGCTCTTGCTATTATTATTTTATTAAAAGTGGTTACACAGTGGCGGATGACAGCTAGACCATAAATTGATATTTACTTAGGTATTCTCGAAGTGGAGATCAGACATTATTAGTTCATACTGTGCAGTTTCCCTAAGAGAAAGAATATCAGGAAATACATTTTAGCTAGTTACAATATATATATATGTTGTTTATATATGCAGGTACAGAGGCAATGGAATAAAATCTATTTCCTTGAACCTGTCCATAAGATGCTGCTCTCACCACTTTTAATCTGGTGCAAGCCAGTGGTGTGTGTGGTGTTTGAACCGGGATTATTTGATTCCAGCCGGACACCAACAGAATTGGGAAACAACTCCTTAAAGCCAAGGAAACTGTACATGGAGAATCATATAAATGAGATCAAAGAACTGGACTTTAAGTCTTTTCCTATACAATTCTGACAATTTTACATTTGTGAGGAGGCTTCAAGAAATAACCCAACATGCATAATTCATAATTTCTGTGTAGAAACACCAATAATCGTGAAAAGGAGTACAATTTTTCAAGCCTTTAAAAGATGTTTCATTTCAGATTTTATAACTGGTTCTTAATATTCATTTTGATTATGAGTTCTGGTCTGAATCAATCATGAATGTAGCAAAGTCAAAATTCAACGAGCTCTCCATTGACCAGGCAATGTACTCCAAAGTGGATGAAATTGGAGAAAAGCATCTGAAACACAACAGAAAAACAAGCAAACTAGAAGCACCAATCAATACTATCTCTTAGCTTTTGTTGTAAAAAATGTTTTTTAAAGAAATCCTATACACCCATGACATAATTTGTAATAAGGCAATCAAGCAAAAATCCACATTGGGAAAGTGACAAACCGCATAAACTGTATTTCTGCTTGACTTCTAGACAAAAACCAAGTGTAAATTCTGCTTAATGCTGTTCAATCCTTCAGTGTTCTAATGAGCATGGTCACTTGGTATCAGCTTTGGGACCGTTTGTGCAGGTTGGCAGTTCTTAGGAAAGAATAATGCTAATTTCACAGAAACAGCGATTTCAAACTTACAAGAAAGATGCTGTAGAAGTTTAGCAGCATATAAGTATATTCTTTATTTCTATTCTCACAGCTCCTCTTGTGCAACTCATTTGATAAATATAAACTAGGTTGAACTCTCTCTCTCTATATATATCTGCTAGTTTGCAACATAATAATTCAGTGCAAGTAAATAAAAGCATTTTTTTCAGTAGTTATAATAATCTGTGGCCAAAAATAGCTCTTCACTAAACCTTCTGTGTCTGTATAAAAATGTAGTTTATTGATCATCTGGTAAATATTTTTAAATTATATTATCATTTCATTTCCATGAAATGGCACAACGGGCCCATTCTCCCAACTTTTGTCTCATTCTCGTATAGAGATTTGTTTAGATTGTGCTCAGTAATAGGAATTTTTTACAGCCAACTCAAAGTACATTTTATCATCTGGCCCCCTCTCCTCAGTTTGCTTATAGCCAATGACAAACTAATTATAATACACTGAATGCACTGTCTCTTCTTTTATTGCTTGTTTCTCTACTGCCTTCCCAGAAAGTTTGCAGTTACAACAGCTTTGAAGAACTGAAGCTAATTCATATTTCTAGAACTCCACCCAGAAGTAACTGTATTTTCAGCAGCTGAATTTTCATTAAAACTTACAAAAGACCTCTGCCTTCCCTGATTTATTGTTGCATGAGGTGAAACTCCACCCGATGTATAAAATCCTGTGTTACTCCACTTGTAGTCTGATCTAACACGTTATCAGCGGTTGCAAGTACATTTTATATCCCCGGCTGCTGAATCAAAAAAAAAAGGTGCTATGAGCATCAATCTCCAGGATAAAAATCAGAGCAGGGTTTGACCTTAGCGATGCCTTTGGATAGACTGACTTGTCTAAGTCCTCGCAACAATTACCAAGAGGCGGTTTGAAAATGCGACTTTAATGGTGCAGACTGGAATTACCAGCAGCATCAAAGACTCGGACACCAACCCCAGAGATTTCCAAGCCCAGCAAGAATTTGAGGAAACTCTGATGCTGCTGCAGGAATAAAATGGGCTGCAGACGCCAGCCACGGGTTTTATCTGTGTTCTTTATTGGCTGCATCCCTGAACTCTGCAGTGTCGTTAGCCAATTCAACAAGCTACGAATAAAAAAGCAACTACAGATAACTAGACTTCAAGATACAGCTGACTCCAGCTATAGCTCCCAAAGCTGATTTATAGCAAGAGGAGACACAGTTAATTACAGGTCACAAAAGTGTTAATTTCTGTCATAATGCAAGTTACAGTCTAAGAATGAAAAAGTTTATTTTTGGATGGAAACGGTTTTTCCAAAGGGAACTGTTAATTTGAAATCTCATCTCATGTTTGTGGGCTACAGAATAGGCAAACAAAGCATACATGGTCCTTACCAATCTATTTTGTGGTCCTAAATATAATAATATTCAAATTCAAATTATAAAACTAATCCATTTTTGGCAAGACAAAGGTAAAAAATAGTTAGGCAAGATGATCATAACAGACTGTTTTGAGCAATGACACTTGTATCTGTTTATAATTAACATTAAATAATTTTTTAATTAGTACAACAGACTTTTTAAAACACTCAGTCCCGCTGACCCAGAAAGTGAGTAAGAAATACACCTTATGAACAAACCTAACTACGCTGCCAAGAAAAGAATCACCAATCATTTAAACTATTCTAAAGGATATTGGATAATTATTAAGATAAACATCATGTGAAGGATGGAGTTAATCATATTACATATAATCAGACACTAGTCACTCCACAAGCTGTAATTTATTTTCCCCTGATTTGCATTTAACTTCAAAGGTATTTCAGGAAACGTAAAATAACGTGATTTAAGAAGTTGCAAAGATGATAGATATTTAACTTCAAAACTATGTTTCAAGCTCTTAAAAATACATTACGTACAACTTCAGGACATAAGACACCATTCTCATACAACCTGTAATTGTTGCCGCAAAAAAGGTGAACTCATTTTTGGAGGGAAATATCACAATTTAGGGCAACAGTAGCCATTTGACAGGTCTTGTAGAGAGACAAGAAAACAGTCAAGTAATTCGCATCGATACACTCACCTAAATTTATCTATGGAGTCTGCTTGGTTAAAAAGATCATGCAACTGTGACTTTATAGGGACAAATTGGTTTGAATTGATCCCCAGCTCTTCCTGCAGATCAAAGTCTCTTCAGTAAAATGGGAAGGGCTTATGGTCATCAACACAACTTTAAAAACAAAATTTTGTTTCTTTTTTTTTTGGGAGAGGGGGAACTTCTTGTGAGTTTGAGGGTCCTCAGAATAGGTTTACAATCCCTGTGTATATAAACATATCTAAAATTCCAGCATCTAGGTCAGTACTGAGCTTTTTAAATCCCTGAGAAACATCTTTTTGTATCCCTTCATGTCAGATTTAGTTGTCCATGGTGAAAAGAAATGCTAATCAGAATTCAAGAGAAGTACTCTACATGTATCTTTCCAACCTGAGCTATCCTAAGATCCTGCGAAAGCATGGAAGGAAAAAGCAAGTTTGCACCTCCTTTGCAACACCAGAACAAATTAGATCATTTAAATTCTCATTCTATGGTGTGACTTTTATACCACAGCTGTATAACAGGGAGGTGCAATGAGGGGAAAGCTCAATTTACAAACACCTAATTCCTCTCAGTATTTGGCCCTGAAGGATGATATTCGAGACACAGTATTAAATCATACACTGCTTTCACAAAATCATTTTACAGCCTATCAAAAAGATCTGTTTTCTATTCTCTGGTCCATGGTTTCCCCGCATATCCCTAATATCTGTTCATTCTACATGGTTGCCCACCACAGGAAGAACTGTGGGGGCTAAGAGAAGAATAAATGAAGCACGCAGACTTGCGCTGCTGCTTCCAAGTAGAAACCCAGCCAGCGTAACTCTAGTTTCAGTAGTTTACTACACTAATACCAAACTTAGCTACACACCTTACTGGGAAAGGCCTAAAGCAAAGATCAAGGCCAAGAGCTGCAGAGCTGCGGGCAGTGACTGAGGCCTCTGGTGACCTCACGTCGGGACAAACCACCACAGGATCACAATTGCAATTCTGTAGAAGACGATGACTTCCCTGGACCCCGCCCTGCTCCTGCCCTCAGCTACACCCAGGTCTAAGCTGTCAATGAGCATCTCTGTGTGTCTTTCACCAGATACAAGGAGGAAAGCCCAGGCCCATCAAAGTCAACAGAACCTTTCCGATTGTTTTCAAAGATGCTCTAATGTCACCCAGAGGGAAGCAGTTTCCAGATCCACATTTGATCTGCGTAACAGACCCTTCGCAACTGAGATCACTCTTAATTTGTTCTTGTGTGGCCCTCTCTAAACAACGATAATGCAATTCAGACTGGATATTACTTGTTAGAAAGTCTTTATCCATCATACGAAAAGCATTAAAAGAAACTTCATTTTCATAGATGATATATGTTTTCATCTAAAAATGACTAGAGAAATTTAAGAACATTTCTGTATCTCTGCACAAAATGGATTTAGAATCTTTAAATAAATGACTTTATGAAAGTCTAAATGTACTCTACAAAAATTACAGAGACAATAGATTTTGTTCGCGGCAGCTTTGCAAACACATGGGCTTACAGCACTAAATTTCTAGCCACGGTTATACAGCTGCGATGTTTTGCAGAGCCATTTGCAGACAAACAGGGAAGCAAGGTCTTTGAGCGGCGAAGCTGACAATTCCAATAAGGCTGACAATCTAACAAAAAGTGACAATAGTGTCGTTCAGTGGGTAGGAAGGGCAGCAGCAAACAAAGAGAAGGGGAAAGTGATCTTGCAAGAGCATTGTTTTGAAGGAATCCAGATGAGCACACTGTTGCAATACCTTAGGGTTGGTTCGTTTGCTTTTTAATTATAGTAGTGCCAAATTCAGACGTGACTGGCCAGAAATCAGCAAGCTGATGCAAAATGGATGAATTTTGGCTTGGAATGGATAATGAGGGAAGACAGGAAAAGCATCTGGTAGAAAATACACGGGGAGGAAGGATTTAGAATAGCAGCATCTCCCAGGTCTGGCAACATCCATAAAATATCAAACCATACTAAGTAAAACACTGTTGGACAAGTGCTTGAGGGGGACAGGGACGGTCACGAATTGCAGCAGTACAAGTGAATACCTGATTAATGAAGTTTCATACCATTTTTACAACAGCTATTTGGACATATCATAGCACATAGGTCTTGGAGAGCCTGTTTGTCAGGGCTGCTGCTTCTATAGAGAACCATTCCTATAATTTCTGCAGGTCTAGCAGCAAAATTATCTGTTGCAGTAAACTCACAAGTTTAGCATTTGTTGCCACTGCGACTAAAGGTTAATGCCTCATCAGTTGACTGAATCAAGAACACCAGTTGCCCCTTATATATTTTTGTGGTCTTACTCATATGTTTGATTTCAGTAGGTTGTGAGTAATTTAATTCTCTGAATAATTTAATTCTCTGAATGTTAAATGAAAGCCACGTATGTAAGAGATTAAGTTTTGTTACTGCAGAACAAAGCAATCTCACAAATAATTTTCTTCTCTAGCTGATGGGGTCACTGGGTACACCCAGCCAGCACAGGCAGCTTCTGGCTGTAAAGATGCTGAATAACCATCCTCCCAGGGAATACACGGAGAAGGAGGGAATACAGCGATCCTGCGGGACTGAACAAATGCGTGACGTTTGGGCTACAACTCCTTTTGGCACAGACGGCTCTGGGCAGCGGATCTGTCAACACCAGCCCCGATGCAGATGAACAGGACAAGAATGTTAAAGACTTTCAGGGAGAGGATGGAAAGGGTTTGGATTACCCTCTTCTTTGAATCCATGTCCAAAAGCTAGAGTAATTCAACACAATTTTTAAAAGGAATTTCTAATTGATATCCCATAAAACTTCTCTTTACTTTAAATACTTCACAACAATTGAATGAAGGCCTTTGCATTTGTAAAAAAAATGAGAGTAAAGACCTGAAATTCTTTAAACTGATGTGCTATTGTGTGGCTCTGCTCCTCCTCAAAGTAACTAATTGGATAATTTAGCCACAAAACCGACCTAAACAACATCACTCAGTTGAAAGTTCATCTTTCTGTCAAGTTGGCAGTGAGTTAATTCAAACTATTTGAACCTGTGATTGCAAAGTGGTGCCTGAGCAGGGTCAGGGAAGGCAGCTGCGTGGGACAGGGGGCGAAAGCCTTAACCAGGGATGTTCCATTTGAGAGCACAGGTCTGCCAGTCCCACGCTGAACTCTAAACTTGTTATGCAAATGCCAAAATTAAAAAGCCCTGAACTTTTCTTCTGAAAATATGGTGAGACTGTGTTAGTTCCAGCAGGCAAAGAACACAAGTCACTGAGGATGAGGAGGGGCAGTGCAAGAGCCAGAAAGCGAGCCTGAAAGGTAGAGGGAGCAGGCGATTTCTCTTTGTTATCGAGTGAAATGACTCCACAAATATGACAATAAATCACTGCAGGAATCAATCTGAGTGGAGGCAACTGCTCCATGCTGATAATGCATCAATCAATATTTAATGTTTACACTTTAATTAATCTGCACATAGGAAGCATTCTTTCAGTGACAAAAAAGTGATGAGAAATAAAACACCTTTTATATCAAACAGCGACGAACGGCTGCCTATCTCTTAGGCTTTGACTGGACCCTCAATTGATCATTGTGGCCTTTTTCGATTGCACCAGCATGCAATGTCACATTTGGGTATAAAACAAACATGGTCTCTGTGAAGGAAGGAGGGAGAGCTTCTGAATCTGCTTTTGAGTGATTACAACTTAATCAGAACAAAGACAGACTGATAGCAAAGTATGGGTTCTTTGGAAAGACTGGGCAGAAGCAAATAAAAGATTTTCAACATCCGCATCAATGACACCTATCTGAACAGGTTTCTACCGTGTTTTACAATTATTGATACCTACTAAGGCTTTGTAGAGAAAAACAATGCAGATGTTGCCTGGCAAAGCTGCCTTCCCTTATCAGAGCCACCAGCGGAGCGGTTTGTTGCGTCACGATTCTGTAGGGCAGCAAAGTGCCAGGTGCTGTGCGGACTCAGGAGGAACCACAATTCCTGCCTCCGAGGGTTTTTCCTCAGTGCTCTGTTTAACCCTTGTAAACTCTAGTTTCTTCTTCTTTTTAAAAGGGCCTGATTCATTGTTCATTGATGTCAACTGAATGACTTCTATTGACTTCAGCCGGCATTGCATTAGTCCATAGATGAATGGTATTGAAAGGCGCAGTGATGAAAGACAAACGAAAATACAGTGATACTAGACCAGTAATGTTCAATTATATCTTTAAAAAGAGAAAACTCCAGTAGTACCTTCTCCATACATAACTAAAGCTTTTCTAAGCTTATCTCTAAAATAGTTGTTTGAAGCATATAAAGTTTCACATAAATGAAGTAGTATTTGCTTTAAAAACACAGAGAGCTTAGCTTTCTGGAGCTTAGGCTCAATCTAAATGATAGAGATCTGAATTCGGATACAAAATTGCCATAAATTTATGCAGGGTGGAAAACAGGGAAATTTTACTGTATTTTGCATGTCATGTTTAAATTATTTCGCAAGACCTATCATGAAGTTAGGAACGTGCAAAGGACCTATACAAATGTCAAATCATTTTAAGCTTTTGAATAGATCTCCTACTAATTAAAAATAATCACAGGTTGGGTTACTTTTACTGAAGAACTCTCACTGCTTTACTAGTAAACAAATAGAAAGATTCTGCTTAGGATTTGGTCACAACAGTTGCTGAAACACCTGCCCAGTTCAAGGTGCTCTGAGTGCTGACTTAGGCAATAATTGAACGAGGATGTAAATAATATTATGGCATGAAGTCATACACTAGAAGGAATTTGAAAGTATTAATCCTCAACTTCACAAACAAGTTTTTGTTTCACTGAGACTGGAATATCTTTTTCTGTGATTCACATTTTTTTCCTGGCTATTGCAAAAGTCCAAGGCGCTCAGAAATGCACTCCTAAGACTGCTGGCATTTTTGGATACCAAGAGCAGCAAAGTATTTAAAGCACAAATGACATCAGAATATTTCCAGTTATTGGTCAAAAAGTTTTGAAGTATAGTAGCATACAAAAATTGGAGGAAGTGTTCTCAGAGGAAATGAAAGAAGATGATTATGACATTTAAAATTCAATAAGAGTACCTAAGCTAACTTTTTTACTTCTGATGTTTACTTTATATTCCTGCTAACATTATTTTCCATGGAACTTTGTAAGTAGATAAGCAAAACCACAAAGATGTCATTAGCTCTATAAAAATGGAGACAATGCATTCTCACTATAATCCATAAATAGTTTTTCAGCAGATTTTACTAAGGTACACACACACATCCACACAAAGAGTTGAGTCTGCAGTTTATGTTTTCCATAAAAACTTCTTCCCCCTTCTGTGCAAATCAGATGAACAAGCTAAAAAAAAAAAGGGGGCAAAGTCAAAAGAGAGGAATGCTCTATTGTAATGCATGATCAACTACAAATATTTATAGAAAAGATGAAAACCCTACTGCGTGCACATCAGGATTACCTTAGCACAGCTTTAACGTGCATAGTTAATGTTTATGGAACAAAAAACCCCAAACTTACTGAATGTGAAATATTCATTTTCTTCATATGCATCCAAGGTAGAAGTAAATTCACTAAATATTACTTGCATGATAAAATCGTTAAAGCCAATTAATTAATATCAGTGGTAGAAAACCTCACAGTTGCATTTGCTGCTTATTTTATTCAGCACTCCAACCTGGAAAGCCAAATCCTTGTCCTCGTGAACCTCAATTGCTTTGGAGCTCCAGAGAGCTGCATGGTTTGGTGTGAAGCAAGAACCCTAGCGAACAGGGAGACTTGTCCCTTGCTGTGATTTTAAAGCCCTGTAGCTGACCTTCTGAGAACTCAAGTCCATATGGTTCTTTGCTATATAGTCCAAACTTTTTAGCTAGCTAAGGATCCCACCCAACACACCTGCTTGGCTCTGGGGAGGCCCCACCTCAAATCCTGGGGTCAGTTTTGGGCCCCTTGCACCAAGAAAGCGCTTGAGGTGCTGGAGTGAGTTGAGAGAAGGGAAAGGAGCTGGTGAGGGGCTGGAGCACAAGTGTGATGGGAGTGGCTGAGGGACCTGGGGGTTCAGCTGGAGAACAGGAGCTGAGGGGAGACCTTCTGATCTCTGAACTGCCTGAAAGGAGCTTGGAGCCAGGGGGGTCGGGCTCTGCTCCCCAGGAACAAGCGCCAGGAGCAGAGGAAACGGCCTCAAGTTGCGCCAGGGGAGGGTGAGGTTGGATCTGGGGAACAATTTCTTCCCCAAAGGGCTGTTGGGCACTGGAACAAGCTGCCCAGGGCAGTGCTGGAGTCACCATCCCTGGAAGGTTGGACAGACGTGGAGATGAGGTTCTTAAGGACATGGGCTAATGATGGACTTGGCAGTGCTACATTAATGGTTGGACTTCATGATCTTAAAGGTCTCTTTCAACCAAAATACTTCTATGATCTACTTCCCAGCAGATCAGGGCTATGAGGAGTACCCAGGCCTAACCACTGTCTCACACCATCAAGCACAAGGACCCTCTCCCAGCATCACCTCTGGCCACAGCTGTTGGCATCAGTCTAAATACTTCCACCTTAGTTCCATAAGTGAGATCTAAGAGCACTGGTCCCTATTTAGCACCAGGGCTTAGGCTACTTTTCCACCTCAGCCTTGTCACAGCTGTCTGCTGCATAAAGAGAGACTGAAATGTACTAAAAAAACCTGGAAGACTAATAATTCATTAACCTGACAAATGAAATGTAAGTCCTATCGATCAAGAGTAGAACTTCTTAGTTATAAAGGAAGCATATATTATCCTGACAGTATTTTCACAAGATAAACTGAAGTTACAAAGAAGGCAACCAATTTGCTTCAAATAACTGTCTCTCCTCAGAAACACTCATGATTATAGTCATCAAGCACAAGCTGGTGGGGTAGTGTTACTACCCCCATTTTCACAGATTTGGATAACTGCGTAACATCAAGGAAATGGGACCGCGTCGCTATCGCAGCTTTGCTGACTGCTCATCCTATGGAAAACGCAAAGCAAAAGGCTGAATCCTGCACCATGGAACCATGACACACTTAAATACCAGCATGAAAAGATGTGAAATGACACACAACCCCCCAAAAAATCTCTACTCTCTTCCACCACCAGCACCAAAAAGCTCAGGGCTCATTGCCCAGCTAATGAGAACAAACCCACTTGCAGCTGGCCTTCCACCACCTGTTGAAGGTGAAAGTTGGCCAAAAACCTACAAGACTCTCCAGTTGCAATGAACGGATGGAAACCAAAAACATGGCTCAGATTCAAGTCCTAGACCAGTTACAACCATATAATACTGATGCCAATAGACCCACTTCAGAGGGGATGGCTCAGAGTGAGAGGCAGTTGCTGGTATTGCGTGATGGTAAAATATATTAGGGCAGGCATCAATTTACCTTGGTTAGTTATGGCTTTAGTTATGCTGTATTTTGGTGCCCAGGGGCCTAATTTATAATTCTAATAATAAAATGTATTACAAAGTATAAGCCAAGCACATGCAGGTTCTAATTCTATTTCCTCTCAAAGGAAAGAGCTAAGCTGTTAAGCTCCAGGTTCTTTCAACATTTCCTATTTGCGACAAACACAAAAATCTGAAATCAGCACTGTACCACTGCAAGACTTTGACAAAGCTGAGGTACAGCAAGCTAAATATCTGTTTATTTTTTGCAGGTAAACTGAATTTACAGAGAAGCAAACCAATCCAGTTCAGACAAACTCCCCAGCTCAGAAAAATTACCATCCCCAAGCTTGCGGGGTGGTACTTCTACCTTCGACTTCTTACAGAGACAACACCCAGGTCAGCTGAGGGATGTCCCCACTCCCTGAGGATGCAGAAAATCATAGTTCATTTAGCAGAACAGACTTTTGCTCTGATTTGGTTGGAGAAGTTAACTGCACAGCCCAGCTGGTAATGTAATACTATATGTGCCCTCATTTGCACATAAGAAATGGGGGCAAATGTTCCACTATTTCCTTTGCTCCCAGGTGGAGGACACAACACCCTGTTCCAGCTCTCCAGGTCCCCTTGCTGAATGCGTTTACTTGGACACATTTAATATGACAGGAAAACAATTTGTGTGTGTGCAGAACTGAGTTAATGTTAACAGAAAATTAATGATTCAGATCATCAGTAACTTATTTAAAAAATATGCTATCAAGGAGCAAGACTACCAGCTGTATAATTAGTAGTTTTTATGCTATAAACATAAGTTTTAATAAAAAAATCACTGCAGTCATTTTCACTCTACCTTCCACTGATTAATGTCGATATTGACAACCAGGTAATATTGTTCATCTTATTTAAGCGGAACGAGAAATGAAGAGTTAGTAAGAATGTAGATACCAAACATAAAAATCATCTTTAAACTTATGAAATTGTTCTTTCCTCACAGCAGTAACCAGCCTCACTACTGTCAGTGGCCCAAATTCTGCAGCCCTTAATCACAGCCCTCACCTTCAGCAGGAATTGTTCTCAATTTAGGATCAAAGCCTGCACTTTGCTGGGGCCACTCTTTCAGGAGAGGATTGGGCCCAGGCTTTTAATAAGGGGTTTGGTGGCTTACAAAGAGGTGATTAAGATCTTCCTTTGAAAAAATAAAACAAAACACAAAATGTAGAGTTCTTCTTTTGGATTATAACAGCACAGATAGCCGTGGATTTCAGAGTATTAACCGCTAATCCACAAGTGAACTGAAAGGTTTTTGTTTGTTTGTTTTGCTATTCCAGTATTTAGTTAAACTGGTCAACCTTCGCTTCTCAGTAAGTCATACTTAAGTTTGTTAGCATAACATTTTATTTAAGGAACCCAAAGTTTCTGTGAGTTCTTGTTCTTTTTCATGTGTTCCTCCCCATTACCTTGAACATTGCTGTGAATATGTCCAAGAGTTCAAGAGATTTCCTGGTTATATGCAAAACCTAGGGGAGTTTTTCTTTCTGCTTGCTTTGGTTTTATTTAACAAAAAACTTACAGTTATTCCTGAGAATTCAAACCATGAAGTTCTGGAAACTAAGCCACAATATAAAAGTTTCTATTTTCCTGCAGTGACATTCAAGGATTGCTGTTTGTCAGTGACAAACAGAAAGTACTTAGTGTAATTATTATAGCACCTCGGTAAAAATCAGAATCTAGCCGTAGGTGATTGTAGCTATAAAGTTTCCAGAATAGGAACAATGAGCCCTATGAAACTAATGAAAAAAATCGCCAACTTCCTCACTCCAAAGTCTGATTTTTACAAGGACTCCATTTCTTCCTGGTTGCCAAAAATGAACCGTTTATTTGAGCCTAGCTTAGGTCTCCAGGAAAACAATTTTAATGTAAAATTGAATAATGTTGCACCAATGACAGGATAATTAAGTGGTTGCAAAATGGAGCAATATTTAGGTGCACTACTGTAGCCTGCCCCAATAATGAAAGTACAGAAATCATATCCTAATGATAGCACAGCTAAAGATGATAAATATCCAGACATACCCCTGGCTGTATCACTGTACTCTAATCAAATGAATTACAAATCTAATGACTACTTTGACACAAACAGGTATTTAATGTGCTGAAAATGTACCAGATTTTCTCCCTCAAGCATTAGTAAAATCCTCGAGAAAATTAAAATCCAGGTCATAGCTAAATTCCTTTGAAACTGGGATTTAAATAAAAAAAGAAAAGAGTTTAGTCACTGTAAGAATTCTTTGTGCTGTTACATTTTTATAAGGTTAAAGCTAAAAATAAGATCAAAATCTTTTTGGAGGTTACATTAAAAAACAGACCAGGTGTGTTCAGAAACCCATCATGCATATGCCTGTTAAACAGATGCCGACCAATAAATTAATTAAAGCTACTCTCTTTTCGAATCAGAAAAGAGGAAAGAGCTGTTAGGGACATTTATGGGGTGATATTCTCTTGACTGACAAGTTTTTCATGCTTGGCCTCTATTGTAAAAGTCACTGATACTTTTCAAACATTTTCCAAAAGGAAAATTAAATTGCTGATTGTCCATAAAGCAGAGAATTAAGTAACCTGCTTCCAGGTAGATGTGGAGAGAGATGTTTCTCAGTCTTGAAAAGTGAATAAGGAAACAAGGTTTGGATGCTGACTTGATGAAAAACCTCACTAGTAAGTCTTGCCATCACAACTCAGAAAAATCAGAATTTACAGATGAAATATCTCACTCTCCTCAGTATGCTACACCTCATTGTGACCATTAGCATTTGAGCTGATCAAGTAAAAAAGCACACTGTGCTGACATTAAAGCCTACTATACCTATAGGACTTCAAAACATAAAAAGAAAAGAAACCTGAGGAACAGCAAATGGTCCTGAAAGAGCTACGTGGCTCCTTGAAACATAAGCTTCTGATGCACTTTAAGGACAAACAGCATTAATTTCTACATTTCTTCTTCCAATTATACAAATTTGTTATTTATTTTTTTTTGAAACCACACAATTGCTGGAAAAAGGAATTAGTAGGTGTAAGGGTTTATTAAACATGCACCCACTGCTCTTACACAGAAAAGGCAGCCCTGAAAAAAACAAAGCTGATTAATATGAAAGGCAGCTAACCTAAAAACAAGAACTTGAACTGAATGGTGTGCACTAATCTTTTTGAAATACACTTATGAAAGCTAAATTTGCTGGTATTTGTCACTGCTATGCAGGCTAAGTGTTCATGTGAATGATATCTCCTCCATTCTGAGCAAACCAGTAAACGACACGGAATTTTGTCCTCATTGGTAATTTTCTGAATCTCCTGTCCATCCACAGCTGCTTTAATAGTAAACATTTCACAATCCAGGGTCATTTGTGATAAACTTTGTTAAAAAGCTGCCATTCATTACTGGTAATTTCTTTAATCCTCAAGTTGCTTGTAAGGAAGAGATTGAAATTCTGTGTTACATTATTCTCTCTGTTGGGTCTACAACCAAACTAACTCAACATGTTAGCCACATTAATAAAATACTTGCCAGGTAGAAATCTTAATAGCCTGTCTTGGACATGCCATTGTTTATTGATATTTGTTTGCCAGCCTATCTGGAGACATGAGGAAAATCTTAATAGCCCTGGCCACTCATTAACAAAGTACCATGGAGTTCTAATCCCATAAAGATATTAAACTATTTTTCCTTACAACAGCAACAAACGGAGGGAATTCTCATTGCTTATTAAGATGTGGTACATTCTTTGCATATTGAGTTTCTTCTTATACTTCGAACTCTTATCCCACATCATTCAGTTTCTGAGGCCAAGATCAAAGTCGAGCGGCCTCCCAGAGCTGCAGATGAGTGGCCGCCTTTCAGAGAATATTAATGCCCTCTTGACGAGCAGGATGAGAAGGAGGCGTAATCCCCTGAAGAGCAGCCCTGGGAGCCTCCTGGTACCCAACAACGTGCTCGCTGGACCAGCTGATGGAGAGCACAGCCTCACCAAGGCGGAGCTGCTGCTCCCAACTTAACAGTGTGGCCCAAATCTCAAAGCAATAGTGGGACATCATCTTATTTTTGGAACCAGGGAATCACATAAACGTGGATACTGGCAGACCAGCACAGAGCAATGTGTTTTATAGCAGGAAAATATGTGACTGATGTTGTATTTTGCGTTGCAAAATGTTCTGGTCATTCTGATTCAGACTTGTGACTTCTCCAGTTTTGGTTTTCACTTCTCGCCACTCCACCGACTCAGGGATGGGTCTTATGGATGAGCTCGTTGGCACCAAGCAAGACAGCGTCCCCCTTCAATCCTGCACTTCCAGCAACAATCCCACAACACAAGGTTTCTTTCTTGCCTTCAGATTGCTCACAAGCCTTTTAAAGGGGAATTACTTTAGACCCTTGTTAAAGCTAAGAGTAAACATGCTAAGTACTAAGGCATTCAGTGGGTATCGTTATATGAAAAGAAGAAATGTTATATTCATTACAGAGGAAAATCTAGTAATAAAAAGTATTACCTGCATTTATAGCCCTTGTAACCTAATTTTTGTGACAAAGCAAAGAAGTAAAAACATTCCTTTCTGCCTTTCAGTGACCCCTATAAGAAACCCCCCATGGAGTCATTTAGGATAGTAATTTGAGTGAAAATATATGCAGTCTTTGTTTTGCTTGCTCTTCTTAAATTAATAACCCTTACCAATGATAAATCTGAAAGTTTCTAAAGATATTTGCAAAAATGCCTTCAAATTAGTAAGTAATTAAAATAAATAAAAACTTAAAAGACATTTTCCACAACATAAAAGAGCGACAGAACACGGAGCTGTGTTGTTCAAACGTTAAAACTGTACATAAAATACCCCTTCAATATATGCTGCCAGTAAAAACCAAGGCAAAGCAGGTCATTAAAATGTCAGACTTGGGGCAGAGTGGAAAAAATGCTGCTTTTAAAAGTAAACATGTAGACCTTTTATAATTATTTCCCCTTAAAGTTAAGTGTTCAAAAAAAAAAAACCTCAACCAAAACAAACCAAAACTAACCCCCAAACAAATAGCTCAGCATCACCAGGATGAAGAGTCAAACTCTAGTCCTAATCTTGTTCCTAAGTGAACCTGGGGAGACTTTTGGGGCCTTTTTGCAGTCTCTGTCTATGAAATGTTGTTTTCCTTTTATCTAGTTTTTCTAAAGCAAAACCAGAGTAGTATGTTCATGCCGTTGATACTCTGACACATTTCTGCTAAGGCTGAATATGAATATTGAGAACATTACAAAGCTTGGGCGCCATGTAAAGAGCTCAGGCTAGAAGAACGTGCTCAAGCTCTTCTCCTTGCATGAACTAAACTGCCCACTGAAGCTGATGGAAGATTCTATGAGCAGAAAGGAGACGCTATGCGAGTTCGGGGGGGGGCTGGAAGCCAAACTCCTTAGCTGAATTAATCTGTTTTGCAATCCAAAGCAGATGAACCAAGATGGTAAAAGGAAAGCCAAAGCCTGTATCTTCAGATACAGAGTATGTTGCAATACTGAAATTAAAAAGGTTGCAATTTGCTGTCATTTTTCCTATTTCCAAGCCTTTTGGGCCAATACCAAAGCCCTTCTGACTCATCAATTCTATTCCAGTTTTGTTGCCCTCCTACTGGAAAAAAGTGCACCATGACCCTGAAGAAAAGAATTTCCATCTCATTAATTTTGTGTATTTTAAGCAAAGAGTCTGCATATGAAATCAGCATAATATCTGGACTGTGTCTTTTACTGAGCTGAATTCCTAAACCGCGCCTAAAAGGTGGCAATGCCCCAGTAACAAGTCTGTCCAGCGGGCACAATTCCACATTAACCAGGCTGGTGTATATCTGAACACCTCTGATGCACATGAAGTTATGCCAGATTAACTTTGATTTAACCAAAAATAAAGTAGTTGGCTCATAAAACTCAGATAAATTTAATGATTAGAAAATAAAAAGGTTGTACCCTCAGGCAGTTTCTGGGACTCCCGCTGAAGTCCGTGCAGGAATACAGGTATCTTATTTTGTCCTCTAACATTTCCATGTCTCTGTTCTCTAAAACTAACAAATACCGCCACTGGAAGTACAGGTTGTTACATTTACAATCAGCAATTAAAACCAACATTCCTCTGCTTTCCATCTGATAAGAGCAGAGCTCAAAGCCGAGAGACAATGGAGAAACACAAAATAGCACTGAGATCCAACTTTTATTTAACCAGTCATTTTTCTTTAAACTAGTTCTACAATGCAAATAGTTTTAAGTCAGAAAAAAGCCAGTAATTGTGGTTTGAGAAGTGTTAGACACAAAATACACAAACCATGGGAGAGTATTAATCTTCACATTTATACTTTCTTTTTCTGGTTTCTAGTATTTTACCTAAGATAATCAAATATATCAGGAAGAAACAAAGCAGTGGACCAAGTTTTAGACTGGTATAACTGACTCAGCAGGAAAACAAAGACATCTTTAGACAGCTGTGGTTCCATTACTATTAATAAGAGATCTGCTATGATCAATACTTCATCAGTGTGTATAATCAGTATTTCTTAGTCATCAGCTTATGATGACAGCTCTGTGAAAACAGTATATAATATATGTATTTTTTTGCCAGCTCTAGGGTTTACATTCTATGACAAAAATGCTGAGTAATACTTAGGCAGGATTAAAATTAGATGTTGGAAAGATGGTTTCTAGTCACACCTAAACTTGCAAGTAGAAAGGCCATTTTTTTTTTTTTTTAAACAAAATTTGAACCAACTGGGTGGCCTTAGTCCACTTCAATACTTTGCATCATTTCATTCACGATCTTGATCCAGTAATAGGAACATAAAGCTAAGCTCAACATATCATGGAACCCATGGCTTGTGGCCTATGGCTTTAATGAAGGCAGCACACCATGAACCTGGAGGGTTGGTACTTAATTAAGGTGGTAGCTTTGGACCCCATTTATTTTCCTATTATCTACAAGCATTCAGGATGATAATCCTAGTTCAATTAGATTTACGTGTTTCACAACACCTTTGGAAGTTCTTATTTCTTTAAAGAGAAGCAAGAATGTTATTTTTCACCTGTATTCTTTATGCAGAATCATCATCTATCAACCCAGAGCTGGGAAATAGGTTTTGTTCCAGGTTCTTCAACCTTGATAAAAAGAACAGAATAACTTTTTCAAGAAATGTTCACTTGCTTGCAGTTCATTGTGATAATATCAAAAGCTGGTCCTTTGCTGATTTATTATATACATTATTTATTATATAACTGCTGCCACAGGCTAAAACCAGCAGCCTATTCTCCATTACCAAACTACCAAAACCAGTTTGAAAGTGCACATTAAATCCTTCCTAGATTTTAAGATCTTCAGAAAGACTCAAAAGAGATCTTCTGAAAACCTGTGCCATATTCCAAGGAAATCCCTTAAAAAGATGCATTTCCTGAGCATCCAGCTTTGATTGCTCAGAAGTTTAAGGAAATTTGGCTTCCTGCTCTATTTCCAGAGCACAGTCTCAACCAACACACAAATGGACGTAACCTGCTCAGAATCCTCAGGTCTCCACATACCTAATTTCTAGACATCCAGCAGCAAAGACATAACTCCCCAAACACCACTTATATTTCTATTTTGAGATTTAAGAGCGCATGGTAAACACAACACTAAATACCACCCACCCTCCACCATCACAGCCTTTAGTGTTCCAAGCTCCTATAACTTAGCGATATAACCAGCACATAGCCCAAATATAAACTGTAATAAGTCATAGACATCAAGCTACTTTGTTGTTCTTATGATTTCAGATGTTTTGTTTGGTTGGTTGGTTTGTTAATCAAAAAGCTATCAAAAAGCTATCTGGAAACCTTCTCCTAGAACTCACATTTCCTGGAAGCTCCTTTTCACATCCCAAATTCTGGTCAAGCTCAAGACTGTGGGCCTGGTTTTTTTTGCAATTGATGGTTTGCCTTGTACTCAAACCGGCATTGCTATTGGAATCAAGAATCACACCTACCTTGCCAGCAGGTATTTGTTTCCCCGGTGTTTCAGCCCGTGCTGCAGAAGGGCAGGCATTCCTATGGCAATGGAGGGAATTCAAGCTGCACGTTAATCTAGTTTAAAAAAAAATAAAAGGAGAGGGGAAAAGGGAACAAAATAAATAATTTTTAAAAGTGTTTCAGTATCAACTGTTTGCCCAGAGAACGAGCAGCCGCTGGGCAGGGAAAGCTGCGCACAGGAAGGCAACACAAGACACCTGCGCTCACTCACCTTTTAACCCAGCACAGCAGCTTCTCTGCCCACAGCTGCACATAATCTGCCTGATTTTCCTCAGTTACAGCAGGGGAGAGATGAGGACTAATTCAAATGAACCGGTCAGCAGCAGAAGTGGGGGAGTTGCAAGCTTCTACCAATGGATGGGGATAAAACATTTTCAGTGAGAGGAGCTGCTTATAAATATAAGGGTTGGCTACCCTGGCTGCCTGCAATATTTTAGAAAAATGTGAATGTGATCACTTGTGCCAGAGGATATGTGGAGTTGTATCTCTGTTGTTCATGGAAACATCTGTAACCGGCACAGCTGCCCCTGGAGAAGCGGGTGATCCACACCTTTCATTTCCTCCCATGTTCACTCGGTCTTTCCATTTCTCTGTGCTGGAGTCAATAGATCTTACAAAGCTGCCCAGCAATTAAACACAGTGCTGATGTGTAGATCTATAGACACCTTCCACTTGTTCCTTGCCCTCGGATTAGGCAAACGCTTTCTAAGAAACAGAAGGATCTGATTTCCCTTCGTTTATGTTGTCATTACAGTTTGAAATCAGTATTTGGAGGCAATGGTTCAGAATCAGAGGCATTCCAGCCTGAGCTGTCATCACCATCTGCGCTGCCATTGACTTGTTCTTGCCTGATCCAGTCGAGAAATAACTCGGCTGAAAAAGAGAGAGGCTGGTGCTGCGATGGGGCGGCTGGGCCCTGTGCCTGCGCGGCTGCTGGCACGAGGCCGCAGAGCAGCGGGAGCCCGGGCCGCTGAAGGAACACAAGTGCAGCCGCATTCCTGGAGACCCCAGCAGCCGGCCAGGCCGCCTTAAAGTCAAATGCCTTTAGGTGGATTCTGATCTTTTTTATAATCATGCGTTTCTTCACATTCCAGATCGAGCCCGTCCGCAGAAAGGCTGTATTCCCGGTGGATCTGTTCACGCAACACTTACTGTTGGCAGCTCATCTCCGCCTTAGTCATGTTTTCGCTTTTTCTCCAGCAGATGTTTACAATTACTCCTTAAAATGTTTCCATTTTCTGTGATCATTGAATGTGAATGAGGTGACATTTTTAAAAATAATTGTAGCTTTTTTTTCTGGCCAGAAACCATGTTGTTAGATTCAAATAGTCTTTGTCTTTTCAACTGTGGTAAAGGTCTTATATCTTTGTAACAGCAGCATCTGCGCTAGCTTGCTTATTCCTTTCTTTTCGCCAAAATCAGTGTGTTATTTGTCATTATCTGACCATATCTGGTAATCAGATGTTTATATGTCTTTTTATTTAACCTTAAAGACATGAAGCCTATTCTGAATTTGTGCTTCAGGATTTCTGGGGAGGACTGCAGAACAAATGGCATTTTGGCAGCCCGGCCTTCTGAAAAACGAAGGAAGGTTTTCTTTGCTTTTCTTTCAATCGCTTCTTTTTGTTTTTTCATTTGTTTTTATTGACCTCAATTTAGAACAAAGTTCTCACCAATAATTGCCATGTTGCCAACACTCGCAATTACGTTGCCATGCTTGCAACGCTGCAAACATTCTTCAAAAACGCGTTCCTGGGAGTCATGCAAATTTTTGAGCAAGCTCATCTTTTTTCTTCTTTTGTATCGAAAAACAAGATTTCCCTTTGCAGAAGAAGTATAAAAATACACCATACATTTACCATAAAGGCTAAAAACAAAAGAGTGCCATGTATATATATTTTAAAAGATGGCTTTTTTTTCCTGCAGTCTCGTGACGTTTGGAGTGCTGACTCATGATTTTTGCATGCTTGACAACAGCAATACCACAACTGAGAGAAAATCTTTGTGAAAGATTCTTTTCCAGCCCTCTTGAGACAAAGGGATCCTCCAGGAAAAAAAAACAGAGAAACAACTGTTTCTTATTCATGATAGTTCTCAGTTAAAAACAAGCACAAACCCCAACTTTAAAGAGCAAACAATCTATAATATCTGTCAAACCATTCCTGCTTTCTTTCTGTACCATAAAGACTCAAAAAAGGTACACACACATTTTTTGCTTTGCTTTGGTAGGATAACACTAAATCATATAATGTAGGAAAAGGAAACTTCAAGTAGAAGTTAATATTTTTCAATAAACAGCTCTTTTATAATATGCCAGATTCCTCCCTCTCTCTTGTCAAGCAAGAAGTCTGGCATTAGGGACAGACAATGGCTTTTTCATTTATGATCATATGTTATTTCTAATTATACTGTCTATTTTTTTAGTTTCCATAAAAGAAATGTAACGATTTTATTATTACATTCCTTGTGCTTAATTAAAAAATGTTTTTCTTTGCTAGGCATAAAGTCTTAGAGAAACACGGGCATTTCAGTGGTAAAAAAGAAAAATGTAGAGCCTTTTTGCTATTAAATAAGATTTTTGGCCAAGGAGTTAATGCACTTTCATTGCAGTACACTAGATGATCTGTGACCTCAAACTTCTACTTGTTGGAAACAATTACAAATATTCCCTATTCCTAATAGTACAGGAGGTAATCAGTAGCTAACATTAACATTACTGATAATAGTACTAGAGGGAGCATAATAATCTATTATACTAACTGTAAAAATTTGATGCTAGAACTGGCTGGTTCAGCAGTCAAAACCAGACTCCTTTATCTACCACAACTTCCAATAAATTCCATACAGTTTTTCTGCATTAAGACTAAAGATAAATTGCTTGTGGGTGGGATAAAAATGGTTGGTATGTGCCTGTATTAGAATAAATATTTTTTGGCATAAACTCTTTCGGAGGCAAATCAGGTCAAAGGATGATTTACAAAACTGTCTTTGTCATATGGCATTAATTTGATAGCTCATTTCAATTGACATCTGTGAGAAACAGTTGGACACGCCGTTTCTCTTGCACTAACCAGGCTTTTTAATTAATTATGCAAAGCTGAAAGCGAACAAACAAAATTAGACTGAAAAGGAAAACAATACTCAAGTAAAGGTAGATATTATCCAGCTAAATTCATACTATAACAGAGTCTCAACCTGTACTGTGCTGCGAATTACCTTTGAATCGCAACCACCATCAGAATTATCATTCATAAAGTGCTGCTCAGGAAATACTATGAAACATTCTCCAGCACCATAGATCACTCCATTTTTTTCCACATGCAGACATGAATAAAAATATTATTACTACTTCTAAACACTACTAATTTTTCCAGTACCATTCCCACGACAACAGTACTATTATTTCCTCACCATTAGTCTTTCATAACAATAGGGAAATTGGAAAAAACGTATTTCATTCAAAGTTGGATCTACTGAAGACTCTTAAATATTCCTAGTCCTTTAGCTGATCGCAGGACTCATGCTGGGTCTTTCTAAACATCAGTAAGCGTAACACTAACTGAAGAATGCCAGAGCATCAGTTCATAACTGTTCCTAAAGAATACTATCTCACATTTATAGCAACTCTTTGTAACGCCTGATTTACCCAGAAACTCATTTTTTCTGTTAAATTCAGTCTTTTAGGAATACCATATTTTCATACTATCCCAGCAGAAATGCATCTGAATAGAAAATATTCCCATTTTTTTATGCTCTCACTTGGCAAGCTTCAAAACCATCAATCCTAAGCAAAGAGCTTGTTTTTTTCCCCCCAGAGAAGTCCATATCCAAGTTGATGCTGTTATTTGATCAAGATGGGGGAAAAAAGCCCCTTCTAAGACAATGTCCAGAGTATTTCAGCACTTCATGTGGCTTGAACTTGCCTACTTGACCTTTTCTTTTGGGACTGCTCTCCTGCAGAATCCAAATCCTATTGGAAGATCTCAAGCCATCAGCCTTTTCTTTCTTCCCAATATAAAACCAAAGCAAAAACTCTTTAAAGTCTTCAGCTCAGCGTGTGCTCTGGCTATATAACGTGTCACTCAATTTATGTAGGAATTATCCAAGAGAAGAGCAACTATTTCTGCATATTGGCTAAAAAAATGTAAGGGTGCCTTTCAAGTTTAGTACGATTTCTGAAAAGGACTCTGTACCAGAAATCAGGATAATCTTGGAATTTCAAAAAGCCATTTGTAACAGGAGTGCTGGGCTGTAGATTGTTGTTGCAGATCCGGGGTGGTGCAGCTGAAAGGCCCATTTGTTGACTGTTTCCTCTTGCCCCGGGATCCGAAGGCGTTCCGAGGTGGTCTGCTGGTTGCCTGCAGTGCAGAGAAGAAACCGTTTCCCTTTTGATGTATGATTTGGCTTCTGGTTTTTGTTTTGCTTTCCTTAGAGCACTGAGGACTGACCACGACGTCAGACCGACAACTACAGTTGCTCCCACTCTACCCGAGTGCCTGGCCAGGGTGTCTTGCTCATATTAAATCCAGCTTCAGATGTGAGGTCGGGAAAGCATTTCCCTCAAGTCAGATCTCCACGAACTATGAGAATTTTTTTAGTTTTTCATTCCTCAGGAGGTTTGAATTATCTAAAATAATTTGACAATTTTACCCCACCCCCCAGCTATAAGTGACTGAGTCCAAAAGCAAAATATTTAGGAAATGACTCTTGTTTACAAAGATTACGTTAAAAAGTTCTCTTTCTGTCCTCATAAAAGCTGTTGAAGTACCACATGTAGAACTATTTATGTTCTTATGCTTTTAAATAAAATCTGTGCAAAGTTCCAAAGACCGTACTGTGGTCAATTATTGCATTACGTTATCGGAGCTGCCAAACTATCAAAACAAATTTCCAAAAGTATTGTATTTATAATACCGAGATTCTGAGGAGCTAACAACTGAATAAGTGTCTCTGTAACAAGTGCTCATGTATCTAATTATAATGACTTGGTACAAGGAGAAACTCCATTTGTCAGTAACTGAAAACAGAATATTTCAACTCATTATTTACAGCCGGGCCTGTTTATCTGATGCCTTGCTGGGCAAAAGTTCCCAGTTTGGGCAAGACATCCAAACTTGGACTATCTTTCAACAGAACAAACACTGTCAAATTGATGGATTGACATGGATGTAACTGCTTTGACAAGTCAAAGAGTAAAAAAATCAAAGCGACCTGAACATGTTTTCCATTGGAACGTATTATCCATAAACATCAACAATCTAAAGAGAACACGATGGAATATAGAAAGTATCATCACACAGGCTATCTTCTCATCATTGACACCATATGTTGAAATACATTCCCTTGGGAGAATGGGAACATTTCAAACGTGATTTTTTTGGTGATATTTTAGTGCACAGGTATTCGTGTTAGCAATAGAAAACACAAATATACAGGATTTTCTTGGCAGGTATTGCACAACACTGCAACAACTTCATATTGCTAGCTGACAATTAACCTAAGTATATGCATGCTCTAATTATTATACAACTTACAGTACCATCTAGTCTGGGGAAAGGATTTAAATGTGTTTATCCTATAGTTATCCAGCAGTTTGTTTTCTGTAATGCAATCAACAGCTGTTTACAGATAAAGATAATAAGCTGTGTTGAAACTCTTGCTTTGATTCTGGCCACGTCATGTCTCACTGAAATTACCGAGACTCAGCATAAGATTAAATGGACAAATCCTGGCCCATTTACTTTATTAGCATTCTTTTACCAGGGATTTAGTAATCAGCCACTTCCCAGAGACCCCTGCAATAAATTCAGCTACAAAACACTTCAGTCTTACACTATAAATAAACAGCTTGCCAACCAACTGGCATTTCACAGATGATTCTCTCATGTTCTCAAGAAATGGGTAAAACAGTTGTGATGAAATGTCAATAGAAATATTGGCAGACCGGAGCCGAGCGAGTGAATAGGAAAGACATTCTATTCATGTGAATCAGCACTAACTCTTCAGAAACCCAGTTATCCCTTTCATCAGCCATTGGGAGGACTAAAAGAAAGATTTTATTAATGAATAAAATGTTATCTGAGAGGTTAAGTCAAAAAATATTTCAGTGTATCTAAAGAATAGATACTGATTTGAAAGTCCGGACACAGCAGCATCTACAGAGAAATGGTGCAAACTGGCCTCCACTGTCTGCACAGATTTGTCCTTATCTTTGATAGAGTAGAAAAAAAATGCTGGGTCAGGCTAAGGAGCACATAAATTTGACATAACCGAGACATTCTAAAGGCTCATCTGTCAAAAACTGATGGCAATCTCTTGCACTATCTAATTTAGATTTCCTGTTTCATTCAGATGTTAATTTATACACAAAAATTAAGATTATGGGGGGCCATAGGAGGCCCTATGGTCCAGACTCTTCCACTGTTGAATCTTCCAGCATCTTCCAAGAGTAACCACGATAGGAAGTTATACCCTTTTTCTTTCACACAGGCAGCCCTTGGGGACAAAACTCCCCACAATGATGAAAAGACATTAAACTGCTGCTGCTCAAAGAACTTGTAACGGGTTTCTTATTGCTACATTTTTGGAGGGGTTCTACAAAAACCACCATGTTTAAAAACATACCACGGCCTATAGCGTGGTACAACTTGCTTCTTGTCAGCTGGACTGGAATGGGTGAAAATAGCTAAAATTATAGTCCGTTTCATACTTGCTGCCTTTTGAACATTATGTTGGAATGTCAAATTCACGCAGCTCCTGAGCTCACCAAAGCTGGAATCACCAACTTTTCGTGCAGCGACAACAGAAAACTCATTGTGACGTCTCTTACTCATAGATTACACTGGAAGGCTCATTCCCATCCGACACACACTTTATTTTACACTTATCTCTCCTTTTATATTTGAGGTCAAGAACAAAACCTGTTGGAACTAGAAAGACCTCAACACACCAGTGTGAGTTTACCTGGATTTTTGGTTGGTGTTGATTTTCCTCAACACAAACATACTGATTAACAATAACGTTTTATAAACCTGCTCTCGTGAGACCCTACAGTCAACATACCTGTTTGGTGGCTATTTTAAAAGAGATCTGACTGAATATTTTAACAGACCAAGTTAAAATTTCTTAAAACTGCTTAAGACTTTCATCTGAGAACACTTGATTTGGTCAGGGACTTTTGCTTTCCTAAGGCCACCAATCAATATGAAATAAACTGCATATATAACTGTTATTATTATTTATTATTTTCAGCTAAGGTGGCAAACAGCCTTTTGAAGTGCAGTGTCTATGAGGCTCTGGCAGACACTACTTCATCTAACTTTCATGACTGCATTTACTTTTAATTGATCCTGCAGTATCGTGCCCCTTATGGAGTGTTTTAAATCAATGTCAACCATAAAGGGGCACTACACTGTACAAGATCCCTTTTTAGTTGTGGTTAAAGATAACTTATTTATGAGGACATGAATAAAACTCTAAGGGTGTGAATGTAAATATGGGCAAAACTTTCAGAACTCTTTTCCTTTCTTTCATAGGCAGGACAACATGAGGCATCAAAGCACAGACTTTTTTTCCATTTTCCATCATGAAAGATTCAACAGAGCCCTTTGAATGTTTTCCCTCCTCTTATGTTTTTTCCCATCCCTTTATCAGCTGGATACGATGTTGATTTTCTCATTACAGAACTTCCAAAGCGAGTGGAAGAGCAGCTCCTCCAAACTTTGCATTGTTCTGGCATTCACCCAGCACTGTCATATCACCCAAACATGCGCTCTGCTAGACAAGACGAATGATTCTCACCAGATAGAGCTGCTTTCTCAGAACTACTCCTAAGTAACTTCATTTTGAGAGCTTTTAATCCCCTTCGCACTGTACAGTAACAGTGACAACTAGGGGAGCGACTGTGGATCGCTCCATCAACCAGATGCCTTTATTTTGGGACAGCCTTCTCAAACATACGCAAAGTTCTTCTGAAGTATCACTCTAAACAAGAGGTTTGTTCTTTATGCGGAACTGAGGAATTGAATTATCCAAAATCCTGGCTAAACCTGCCGTGGGTTAGTTATACAAAGTTAACTTTGCAATAACACTGGGAGAAATTAGGGAATTTGTGCTGTATGGTTTCTGGAAATGTAAGAAGCTCATTCTGCTCAAGTGTTGCTGACATAGAACTGATGGAGGCATAGTGATGAAGTGCAGAATAAGAATGTCATTCGGTCTTCAGATATTATATTTTTCCTTTTGGAAAATTAGGAGGGAGTAAGTCATTATGGGAGATATCTGAAATCTCATAAAAAAAATCAATATGGAAGAAATGAGAGATGGTGAATTAACTATAAAAACTATTAGTGCTCATGAGTTACAAATCAAAGATCACACTGAAACAGAAATTAGAGAGCTCATTACCTTACTTGATTTTTCCCTTTTGTGGATTAGATTTTACACTTTTAGGAGTTCAATTTATTTTGTTTTTTCCCCAGTCAGAGCATAAGTTTTATAACTCACCTAGACCCAGACTTTTTATTCTGTAGAAATCTTCAGTGTTCCACACATTAAATGCAGGACATATTATTCCACTGGCATCGAGCAGTTTGCCCCTGAGAATGTAACAGAGAATAAAAAGCTCAGAATTAATATATTCCTCAAACCTGAGTTTAACATGAATCTTATGGAAGATGCTGAATTGTACCTGCTCAGAATTCAAAGTAAATCGTAACGTCTTTAAAACCTCCGTCCTGTATCTGACAGAACAGCTCCATGTGCTTGGAGCACAACTGTTCTTTGAAGGGTAAATTCCACTGAACAGGCAACCTGTGAAGGAAAGGTAATATAACAGCAGTGTTGTCCGGCCTTGCAAGGGATGATGCACAGGGGTCCTGCTGTGCTTACAGCAACGACAGAGCCAGAAAATCCTACTGTGTTTGCAAAAATAACTCACTTTTTTTTGGAACCAGAGCTTGTTCTTTTATATCCTGATTTAAAAATACAACCTATCTTTAAAACAGGGGATTTTTTCCTTCTTATTTTTTTCTAATAGCAGTAAAAGTTTTTGTGAACTATTCAGAATGATACCAGGTTTGGCCCCAGCCCAGCAAAGCACATGTTTAACCTTCTGCATGTCACTGGTTTCTGAGATCAATGGCACTGCTTGCAGCCCGCGAGTAAATCATGTGCTTCAGTGCTCTATCACAATAGGACCTTTACAATTGTTTTCTTCTGTACAGATAATTCTAGGAACCCTCACAGAGCCTCAATGACTTTCACATATGATGAAGAATCTCTGCTATAGGTAGGAGGAAACTTTGCTAAACACCTCTTTTTACAGCTTTATAGCCTTGTGTCCCGTTCCTTTGTCAGTCTGATCCCAGACTTTGAGCCTTGTTGGAGACATAGATTAGGTATAAGCAGAAGGAGTTAAGTGCATGTACAAAAGAGAGGCCTTTCCTGACAAAGAAAGGAGGACAGACATATATAGTAAAATAATTGTAGATACATAAACTAGATGTGCAACAAATAAAGGGCTCATTTAGCCCTGACGCTGGAAAAAAAGGCTTTTCTTTTTGTATCCCCAAGGACTTGTATTTTTGCACAACTGCCTTCAAGCAAACTCTTTGGGGTACAGAATTTCACCCATGAAAACTGCATTGAACACTTCTTTTGCTCTGCAAACCATAAGCAAACACTTTATAGGTCCAGCAGCGCTGCAGGTTTGGAGCAAGGTGTGGCCTGTTTGCACGGAGGCTGGTTATTGACATTCTGCCTTGGAACAGTACAAGTGCCCTGAACTACTGCAAACACCTTTGGAACATCAGGAGCTATAGCACTGAGGTTGATAGATTTACAAAATAATTATGCCTGTTCTCTCTGGGAGAATATTATTGAAATTTGGATAGGCTCCACATAAGAAGTGTGTTTAAGGAACTTTTGAGCAAGAAACAAAAATTAAATTGGCACTTTTTTCCCTAAATATCTTTTGCGAATTGCCCAGGCTCCATCTAATAAATGGCACCACTTTACTAAAGAAAAATTCGCCCTAGTGTTCTCAACACCAATCCATCTTTTTTTTGTGCAATAAAAAATAAGACTCGACTCACCTACTTGTTGCTGGCCAAAGAGCCCTCTCATGAAAAAACAGAGCTTCTGGTGAAATCCATTATGTGCATTTAAGGCAAGAAACTACTACCTTCACCTCGGATGAAAACCACTCTTACCTTTGCCTCAGGACACTAACATGGTTTATGAAAAAATGCTTGTGTCCTTAACCTGGAAAAACAAAACAAGCAAACTCAAGAAAAACAAACAAAAACCCCCAAAACACACCCCCCACACACACTTAGAGCAAAACAAGCAAAATTTAACGGAGTTTCACAGTAAAGAAGTGTGAGCAGGCTTGTACTCAGCATTGGCTGAATTTATACCCACAATCTCAATTTTCAGTCGCACCTGCACCCATACATTAGTTCCTACACTACTCCTGTCAAGCTGTGCTTCAATCTTGCCCCAGGTGAAAGCCCTGACTCCTCCTTACCTACAATATCCTTACACAGGAGGCAAAGTGGCAAATCTTTAAGGGTATTGAGCTTAATTAATTTACCTGACTCTGGTGGGCAGGGCTGCTGCTTCTGGAGTGTGGCAGAAACCCCCTGTACCCTGGCATCTGCAGCTGGGAAACACGCTGCTCTGCTGCCAGCAGGAGGAAATATCTGCGAATAGAATATTGCCCGAAGACGCTGATGAAAATAAAACTGCTTTTCAGGGTATTTTGCCTGGCTGATGTTTGATTTGTCAGCTTCACTCTGCATCTTTTCTTGGGCAACAGCACTGGAGGTTTATGTGCACTGACTTCTCCATCCACGCAGCTTGTTTTAAAACAGAGGCACGCTTCGAATTTGCTACGAGATAAAAACCCTAATTCCTAGCACACCTACCTCTGAGTTCAGTGATGTATTTCAGCCCTGTGCATCTGACACGCAGTAAAATATCAGCATCGTACAGTACCAGATACCAATTAGAAAAAGAAATGTGTTCAATGTCAGGCGTCAAGAAAGCAAACTTCACATTCTGACAGCAGCTGGAGAGTGATAGCCATAATCAAGCATTGTCCCTGTTACATCTGTGCCAAACAACCTCGCTGACTCCCAGCTCATTCTCCATCAGAGATGATCTTTCTTTCCCATCCCGGAGAAACCCACTGTCAGGTCCCACCTGCTGGCATCGCTGGAAATAAAACCCCAGTGGATGGGATGCAATAGGCCAGCGGAACAGAGCATGGAGCTGGTGTTCGTGCTCCCAAGCTGCGGTACAGGGGGTTCACTCATATTTATTAACCCTTTCTCAAATCATGCCTTTTGTTCTGCTTTTGCAGAGCACTGAGGTTTTGAAGGGTGAAAACACGTCCTTTTAGGAATTTCAAAGGAAGGGAAATTTGGGCTTGCTGCCAGGCTAAAAGTTCGATATCATTTGAAAAACAAAATATATTAGAGAAGAAAGAAAATGCAGATGTCAGCCTAGTGACACAGAGTAATCTATTTGCTCAGTGCTTGTATTTTCCTACCAATTTTGTATTTTTCAAAAAGGACAATAAAAGAATTGTGCTCACTGCTAATTAATGACAAGCTGGTAAAAGCATCTATCCATTGTTCCATTTATTTCTTCATTTCCAGCAGTTAACAGCCCTGTTCTGAAATGAATCAATGTCGTTTACACAATGCTGTCACCCCTATTGTTTCTTTATCATCCTTGCATTTTCATAAATCGGAGGTGTTAATCCCTTAATGGCTTCTCTCAGAGCGCTAAAATGTATGCAAAATGGTAATCCATCCCCTAAACAATTCACATTTACACAGGCACCCTCTTAAATATGTTTACTATTAAAAAGAATCCTTTGTTTGGATCTAACCCTGTTTGTTTTCTAAACACTGGATCATAGCAGGTATGCAGAGTCTCATTTTAACTAGTACCTACCAAGTAACCTGGACCTTTTAGAAACCTTTTATATTTTCTTTTTTCCCCAAGGAGTCATATAATGTACATATGAAATTGAGTACATGCCCGTCAGGTTTTGAAGAAAAGATCAAGGACTTGATGCAAAGATTACTAATGTAAGGCAAAGACATCTCCCACCCTTAGTGCTCTTTGCTTTAGGCCTGGGTTAGCAGTATTATATGCTCTCTCAGAGACTGGAAAGGAAAACTGTGGTATTTAGCCATAATAATTTATAAGTAGCAGACTGTGCTTGTGTATAGATCCAGTACCTTGATATTCAGAGGAGTCTGTGGTGAAATCCATGCAGGGTCGGGCTGGTAAAGCTTCTGGTACACTCTACACCTCACCTAGTGTGTAGGCACCTAGATAACTAATCTATTTGCAACCTTTTGTAGTCAGTATCAACTGAAGTGATCTTGCTCTCTAATACAAGTTTTTAAAAGTAAATTCTACACACCTTAACGGCTTCATCCCTCTGAAAGGATGTATATAAAATACTTTTTTTCCATTTTTTTTATAAAAAGGTGACTATCAGTGCCAATACTTCAGATGCACTTTCCCGAGCCTGATTCAAAACAATTTCAATCATTGAGTTTCATTTCATTGATGCTATATGCCTTTGGACCAGCACCAAAACAAACTGCATTGAAACAACTTTCTAGGAGTTATATGTGGAAAAGTATAGGATAATTTCCAGAATCGAAGTGCAATTCTTTTAAAACGAGATTTCAAACACATCCTGATCTAAAGAAGCTGCAGCTGGATGAGATATTATGCTGGCATTGGGATCAAGATGAAAAAAAGAAATGAACCTTTAAACTGAAATGCCTGACAAATAGGCCAACGAGCATTTCAATAATGTAGGGGGAAAAAGGATCATCAGTGGTAATATAATCCACAGCATGAATAAAAAATAAAACCAAAACAATACTTAAACCCTCATTTATGTATTTCTGCCTAATTCACATTCGCTTCCAGTTGCCGAATCTGGACTGCTTGGAAGCGCCGCTGAAGTCCCCCAACAATGTGCAGTTGTGTGATGTGTGCTGCTCAAAGGACGGCTCCTCGGAGCGGTGACACAGCCCAGGGCTTGGCAGGGACCAGGACACGCTGCTGCACAGCAGGCGAGCGCTGGGGCCCAGCAGCTGCACCCAGCCTTGCTTTGATTTGTGTTAATCACCCATTGTTCTAGGTGGGAGAACTAAATTAAAGGACAGCGTGATCGAGTAAGAGCTCCCATTCAATTCGAGGAAGCAGGTCACTTCAAATTCCACCGCACAAGGGGGGGATAAGCAGGAATTAGAAGTATACCTGGAGAGCTGTATCGTTTAGAAGTAGGTGCAACAGCCTGACTTTAACTAAGGCTAAACAAAAATACTTCATAATCAATAGCTGCCAGTGGAGATCTCTGGAATTCTCCTTTTGCCATGAACTTACAGCACCAGTTTTCAGGGGTAGAAGTGTAGTACAATGGGTGGATGGAAAGAGATAAATGGGAACAAATGAAAAAAAAAATCACCTTGAATATTTTCTGTATGTTGCTTTGGGACAACCTGCTATGTGTTCATGACATCCTGCCGAGTTAGATTGTCAACACTTTTAAGCATGGAGAGAAGTTTGGCTCTGGAAGTTTGAGCCTATCACATATGCTGGGATCTTTCTCAATGAAGGATATCACTAAGAATCATTCATTTGGCTGTACTGAGGTGCATTTGCCATCAAATAAAAAACTAGCAGGTTCTCAAATTTTATAGAATGACATAGGTACCAAGAAATCTCTCAACGGTGCGTGGAGTGCAGCCTCCCTTGATAGAACAGATGGAAGAATAAAGGGCGGGTATCATACCTACGGCTGATTAACGTCTCTGATGTGATGATATCAAACGACATCACTGGGACATTGAACAAGATGTGATTTGGAAACAGCCATCAGCAGTTCTCCAAAGACCGATAACACAATTGTTCCAGGGATGAAAGGGCTGCAGATAAATTGGAAGTGTCACTCTCCAGCTACAGGTAGCATGACATAATTATTTGGGCATAAACCTCTTGCTGTGCCATAATGCAACTTTTGATGCTTTCAGGCTCCTCCATTGCTAGGTTCTCTGTTTGTGATCCACTGTCCTGGGATGGATCACTGCGTTTTGTGGTGTATGTGAGGAGGGGACACTTTCAATCAAAGCAAGTGCTGACAAGCCCTATGTGAAATAATAAAAAGGGAGAAAAAGTGACTGATCTATTGCTGGTTTCTACTGATTTATATTTAAATGTTTTCAGTTTATAGGAATGGATAACGTGGCTTTATCCATACTCCTTTTTTATTCCATTGAGCGTAACTATCAAACATGGCCTAAAAAAATCAGGATTTCCTATGACCTGACTTTAAATAAGATGGAATCCTCTCCACAACAAAGCAAAGAGCAGCATTTCTGTGGCTCTGTTGCCTGTTCTAAGTCATGGACAGGAGACAAAATAATTGAGCATACATTGTTATTTGCCACAAGAGTCCTCAAGTATTTCACAGTATATATTTTTCAAAGGTATCACTTGAAAAAATTATTCTAGAATAAGCTTGAACTGTGAGGTTTGCCAAAGAATTCCCAGCCTGGGGTTTTTAAACCTCATTCTGTTGCAAATGCAACTGCTCTGATTGTTTTGATTTAATCAAAACTGGCTGTTAAATCTCTAATTCTAACGTCTTTTCAATCTTTGCTCAAAGTGACACATACGTACTCTGTGACTGTGCATTGTGAAGTTAACAACTTGTTATTTGGCCCATCAGTTGTTGAATATTCAGCCCCTTGTTGGAATTGTTCAAAATGTAAAACTACTTCTGCCTTTATCGCTCCTGTCTCTCAATTCATTCTTAGAGATCACAGTTTTTCCAGAAATCAATTAAGAAAAATACAGAGATGTTGTATTTTTAACTTCTGAGGCTGAAGGTTTCCAGACTCTCTTTGTAGTTGAAGAAGGAAAAGAATTAGGAGGAGGAAGAATGAAGTATATATTTCATCCTGTAATGGTAACCCAATACAGAAATATACCCATTTGTAAAGACTTAGTGAAAAAAAGACACCATTAAAATAGTCCACGTGTTATTTTAGGGTAAGGGCAGGAGTTACCAATCAAATTTTTATAAGATTACATGCTCTTCTTTGAATACTGGAAGATTAATTAAATCCTATGTATATTACTTAATTTTTTGGTTGATTTTTTTTTTACCAATCATGGAAGTTCACAGTGTCTTTAGGCCTCAGCATAATCAGAGGAAATAATTTTAGTTGGTGAACACTTTTCAACCCATTGAGAAAAAAACCCTGTTTACACAACAAGCCAATTAAAGTTTATATTTAAAACAATCTTCAAGAAATGAACATTAAAATTTCATAATAAACATGAAGATTTTCAAGAAAGACTATCAAATACAAAACCAGACCACTGCAATTAAGGCCATTCTAATAGTTTTTCAGAAGGAATTGCCAAACCTCACATATGTCACATCTAGCTATCTACATGCATACTTAGTGGCCAGAGAGAATTGGGACTTTGTCAGCTGATTATTTCTGTAATCAAACGCCCCTTTGATTAAATGAAGCATCGCTTGAGTATCACTGAATGGAATTAAACAGAGAGTGTTTATTAAATTGTTTCTAGCTACCATCGCTGTTGGGAACATTTGAAATAATTCTTGTTCATATTTGTATTTCTTTTTGTTTATCAGTGAGAGCAGCTGTCACACATGGGGAGACTCAGCATTGCTGTATGTAATGAAAAATACTTGTGCTCTTTGCTTAACAAATGTTTAACCTCTCAATGATTAATTACCTACAGAATCCAGCCGCAGCTTGTTCACAATAAGTTTCATACCCTATCAAGCAAAGTGGAAAAAAAATGTTCTTCATCAGATGATGCAGAATTTCATGATCTAAATCTTCTTGCAATCAGCAGAGAGTCCTACAGACTTCAGTAGGCTTTGGATGAGCTCTAAGTGTACATGAGCTTTAGCAACATGTTATTTTGGTGTTATTTTTGTGATGCCACACCGCCTACCCAACAGGCTTCTTTGCTTCATCGGTGCTAACACCTGGCCCAGGCTGGTCCATGTCTTCATGGGAAGGCTCATGCCTACTCTTATTTAGCTTTGATTAACATCATTAACCTATCATACACCGACGCGACGCACAGAGCAAATTGGTAAGCCAATTTGAGCAAGCAACATAAAGCAAAGAACAGCTTGGATTGTCAGATAAACATACCCAGAGGTGCAGTTAGGATGCTGGAATTATTAGGTGAATGATAGGAAGCCAAAAAATCAGTGAGCCACTTGAGCAGAGAGTATAAACATAAATATCCAAAAGCATGCCACAGTGCCTGCGTATTTTATGTTGATGTGCTAATACATTATCTGCTAAGGGTTTATTTAAACCATTTTTGTATTCCCTGCAATTCATTTATCTGCATAAAGAAGAGCCACTAACAGGACAGTGCCTTATGAACAAGCAACCCTGTATGTTTTCCACTGCTGTTTATAATTCTTCATGCTCATATCTATAATTCATGAGCAAACTGGTTCGTGAATGTTTCCATAAAGGTTGAACAGAGTCTGGTGCTGTTAACACTCGCACTGTCATGCACAGAATCGAAATGTGCCCGCTCTCATTCTATTCATCACAGCTCAAAGACATTTTGGCAATGATATTATCCAAATATTATTAAAACTTTGAACCTTGTCCCCATAAATTATAGCAAAATGGCTTCAGAGCCATTAGGCAAGGAGGATGTATGGGCTCCAGTTGCTTTGGAGTAATTATGTGCTTAAAAGGAAGCGTGGCTAAGCATTCTACCAGTAAAAAGAGAAAAGCTATGATCATTTGTTACTGCTTCAGTGCTGTACACAGTATTGCTCACACAGGTCAAGCCAACCTTACAGCAGGACAATTATCTGCCTAGAGAGACCAAACATCTGTTATTAAGTACGCAGAGGCACCACTGCAGCATGCGAGAAATCTTGTCCACTTCATTGGTTTGGCTTACGGTGAGGTACTTCAAACACTTGGCTAACTCTGCACAACATCCCCCGTTCTTATTGTTACTGCAACAGTTCAGCTTTGAAATATGCAGTACCTTCACTCCCCCATTCCTTCCTTTAATATGCGCACAGCTGTTAAAGATGATAGTGTAACTTTAGATGAGTCGCTCTTTCTCTTCTTCTTTCTTGCTCGCTCGCTCTCTTTTTTCTTCAAAATGTGTTGTGAGACGTCCTTGTACATTTATAAGCTACCCACTGAGAACCACTGTGGAGATTACGAGTGGTGCAAAAGCACAGGGACGCACAGTTTTTCTATTATAAAACGAACGTCGTTTGATTTCAAACATTCCTTAAGCTGGCCGAAGAGGCGCAGGATGCCCTTTCACATGAGATACATGTTTAAAACAAACAACAGCAGTGGAACAGACATCACAATCCTTTTTTTTTTTCAAATCAACTTGACTGTAGAAAGTTGCTGAAAGAAAAAGAACGAAGACTTGATTAGTAACTAAGGAGATGGCTAAGTGGATATGTGACGGTAACCGAGACACCAAGAGCAGATGCAGCCAAAATCTATTCCAAGTGGATATTGTAAATCCATTCTGGGCTGTATTGATCCAAGGCTGATTGTTCTTCTGTGGTGAAAAATGTTGCTTAAGCAAACTGCACTCCCCGCCACGCAGGTACAGCTGCCCTCTCCTGCCAGACTGATTATTCACCTGGACTGAGGACGTTCTGAACTGTACACAATTTGCTCCACTTTTTAATAGCTTGGATGTTAATAGACAACAGTTTTTCCCCCTCTGATAGAAACTGCAGATGTAACTGACACATTTACTTTCACAGGGCATAGCGAGAACTCTAAAAAAGAGTAATGAATGGGTGGCAGAGATGTCAGGGTTAGAAATTAGATCTATCTTATCTGTCTTGGGTTTTTCTAAGGCGTCTATCACAGTGCAATAATCAAACCTCTGAAGGAGATGTTAGGTGGGAGAGCTACAGAAATTAAAGATCCTAACAATATTTTTTTTTCTACGGGCTTTGATGAAAAATGTACAACTTCTATATTTGCTTTATACACACTGTACTATTAATATTATAAGAGGAGCTGATACAACTGGCAGATTTACACCATCCGGAGATTCTATCAGCATAAACTTTGCTTTAAAGAAACCCAGATTTCCTTATCTTAAAAGTAAATGAGAATAACACTCTGGGATGAAAAACACAGGTCCACAGTGCTACGTGCATAGGTGGAAAGTTAAAGAAACAAACAAACAAACATGAACAGGATCACAAGGGGAAAAAACAATCTTACAATAAAGATGACATTGCCATGTAATCACCAGATTATTTTGCCCTGTAGAAAAGACTTCAGAGGAAAACACGTGCCTCCTCACTGTGATGCGTAGCTCACTTGAGCCATTCCCATCCACATTATGCTCTTTTCAATATACATGTGCTTGTGAATAAAACACCAGTTAGGCAGAGAGTTTGAAGTTGGAGCAGTGAAGAGGAGTGTTTTCTGTCTGAACTTTGTATTCACTTGTGCTATAATGGATATGTTTGTCAAACAACAGGCAGAGAATTTAACACCTAATTCAAGAGGAGGTATTTAGGGCAAGCTTGAAAGCAGGTGCCCTAGCTGTGAGATTTGATTGTTCTAAGACACTCTTGGACAATATCACAATTCAATGTGCACCTTCCTTGGAATCAACTTTGATTCTTATCAGCGATAAGGCTTATAACACTCAGAGCGATGGTCTGAAGGCAATAAAGAAAGTGACCCTTTTGAACAGGCTCTCCAAGAGGGTGTTTCAGAAAGTTCATGCAGCCTTTCCAGAATTTGTGGGGTAAAGAAACACATTACACAAAGTATCCAGAAATGAGATGGTTTAGCAATACGTTTGATTTAACTGGGACATGCTTAGAATAACAGAATCATTTTGTATGGAAGAGACCCTCGAGATGCTACAATCCAACCATAACCCAGCCCTGGCACTGCCCCGTGTCCCTGAGAACCTCATCTCCGTCTGACCAACCCTCCAGGGATGGTGACTCCAGCACTGCCCTGGGCAGCCTGTTCCAATGCCCCACAGCCCTTTGGGGGAGAAATTGTTCCCAGATCCAACCTCAACCTCCCCTGGCGCAATTTGAGGCCGTTTCCTCTGCTCCTGGCGCTTGTTCCTGGGGAGACGAGACCATCCTGGGGAGACGAGACCAACACCGTCTGGGTGAGAGATGCCAGAACATTTCAAAGAACCAAAATACCTTCAGAAATGACTCAGAAGTTGCATTGGATTGATTTTATATATATATGTGTGTGTGTATATATATATACACACATATAGTTAAGAAGCAAATTCAACAGTACAGCACAGGTGGAACAAAATGACACCTCTATAGGTTACAGAGCGATGGACAGACAAAATATAGTAACTGAAATGAAATTCATTTGGGCAGAACCTTGATCCTAATCAGATGAAGAACTGATCCAGCTGGTCTTAGTAGACCATGTCATTGCTAAGCAAGATATTAGAGGGTTTTCCTGCCCAAAATACCAATACTTGGGTAATTATTAAAGGTGCAATTTTTAATATGCAGGTAATACCAAGTATTATTACCTCACTCACATTAGGCACTTTCAGAATGTACTTACAAATTCAAACTATAGAAATCTGTAGTGAGATTATGATTTTATATTATATTTGGTATTTTTAAAGTCAAATAGACAAGGTAATTTTAAAAATAAATTCTTTAAGGTTTAGAAGCATTTTCTATGGAATATTTTTCTGATTTTACTTTGAATCACTTGGTTTTGTCCTTCTGAGTTCCTGAGGACAATAAATAATCATGATGGGACATAAAATGTCATTTTAAAATGTGAAACTACATAAACAGCAATGGGAGCTTTGTTTAATAACTACAGCCGCCTCTGGTTACAATATAAATAGCTTTTTGTCTCAAATAACTACAGTTTCTAATAAGCAGCCGTGATAAACCAGGTGTTTGTTTTCAAAATGAGGCTATGTCTTTACTGATAAGATTCTTCCAAAAGAATATGTATATACATATACCACATATATTTATCTCTTTACAAAATAGACATTTACATAGTGCAGATGCATAAATTGAAGATGTATCATGCTCAGCCACTTGCACAGCTTGCCACAGTCTAGTGTCTCTACACTCATTTATGTATACTTAAATGAAAAAATAAGTATTTGTAACATATATGACAAGAATATCTGATGGCTATTTGAGTATTTGACTATGCAGTAGTAAAAACCCAGAATTTGTTGAAATTTTCCAAATATTGTCTAGATTCAGGTTATAGAGGGATAGTTCACTAGAAGGGAAGAACAGATAATCTCTTTGAAGAGCACAAATGGAAGAGGTGTGGAAATGGCTAAACTTTAGAGAGGGCAAATATTGTCCATTAAGGAAAGTGATTAGCACATTAAAGTTATCACATTGAATTGTAACAAGCTGTAATTTCTTCTGTACCTGTAAAGAGGAAAATCACAGGAGGGCGTGCATTAGGAAAGAGGAGACTTACTGATGTTGGGGTAAAATTCTTAAAAATTAAGAGGTCTGGCTGAGAAGGAACCTTTACTAAGAACAACATCCCTTTTGACTAAAAGCTCAGTCTGAGATTCCATCCAACTCCTGACTTCTCAGCTTGGATGACACTGGATGTGCCACTCCTGTGGGCTCCACCAAAAGACATCATTCCACATTATCACATTATTTACTGTTTGATTCCTCAGTATTGGGGCAGTTAACAAGCTGCTTAAGGAGCCCATCCTTCCCGGCCTTGTTAACATCAAAATAGTCGGTTTTCCTCACCTTTTTTTTTTTTTTTTCTGAAACAACGTATGGGTTGAGTCTGTGCAGCCACTTGGCAGAGAACAGGGAGCAGAGGGGGAGCTGCTGTCCCATGTTCTCTCACCGTGCTCATAGTTAGTAAAGCTTATAGAATCATAGAATCACAGAATAGTTTGGGTTGAAGGGACCTTCCAAACCTCAACCAATCCAGCCCCCTGCCATGAGCAGGGACATCTTCACCAGCCCAGGTTGCTCAGAGCCCCGTCCAGCCTGGCCTGGGATGTCTCCAGGGATGGTTCATCCACCACCTCTCTGGCCAACCTGGGCCAGGCTCTCACCACCCTCATTGTGGAAAATCTCTTCCTCATGTCTAAAGCTTTTGTCTAACCTGTCCTAAATCATACCCACGTTTTTCCACACCTGGAGTTCCCAGATTCTCTGACACAGAACATAGAAATGTGATGTGTAAATGATGGTTTGGATACCCAATTAATATCACCTGTGGGGATGCAGAAATTGGAAGGAGGAAAGCAGGAAAAAAAATAAAAAGGGCAAGTTAGTGCGACAATCCTCCTATGCTTGGAGTCCAAATTGTGTTCCTCTACTTCTTTTTGTTTACACTTAACATTTTTGGATCTGGCTGTGTTGATAGAGGGACTTGGTATCTCTTCTTCCTTTCTGAAACAAGTCTCGGCACAGATGTTACTCTTGGTTTAAACAGGCCTTAGTAGTCACTACTGAATTTAGTACCCAATTTGCTATCAATTCCATTATAAACAGTTAAACAGTAAGCTTCATTTTTGCTACCATGTTCCAAGTGCTCTACTTTCTTCTGACCACAGGGGTTTTCCGCAGAGCATCATGGCTGTGACATTATTTCAGGACTCAGTTTATAAGCATGTTCAATCACCAGCTCATTACCAGGGTAATGAAAAAATATGTCAGAACAGAGAACATTTTGAGAGCATAACTGGTTTATGACAGCAAGACATGATGAAGATTATTACTTTCTAAAGGAAAAATTCTTGCTCTAGACATAACAACACACCATTTGGGTCTATACACACAAAGAGCGGAACCATTTTCTATCCACTTGCTTTTTATGCTCAATTAGCACATCCAGTCACATCATATTTTTTGTACAGTGACCAAAGGCTTTTCCAACAAATATCACATTCTTTGTAGAGTAAAAGAAAAGAACCTGGAGCATGAGCAGAATCACTGATAGCACTACAGGCTACAGCTCGGAGTTTATCCAGCAATAATTCTTCCAAGAATCTCCTTCTCCTGACTGCCTCATCCAAAACCAACTCCAATGCTCTTTCCATGCTCTCAAACTTATTTGACAGGGTAGTGAAACTTGCCTTATTCCTTCTCCTTATGTTTTCAAACTCCATTACAATGTTTCACTTAAATACTGACTGCCCAAGAGATATCTAACGACCAAAATAGATTTCAAGTAAAGGGCTTTTTTAATCTGAACAAACCTCCGGTAAAAGAGGAGAAACCAAATTACAGTGAAAGAAAACATAAACCTCCCCAACAGGTTAAAAAGGAGAAGCGTGGGTATGAGCTTGTCAAAGGCGGTTTTTGATCTGTCTCACAAAATATTTGACTGTGTGAGGAGACAAGTACAAGTAGTTGAAATTTTCGGTATAAGAAAACTCCTCCACAGTCTAGTTTCAAAACAAAGAAGTACACACATTAATGTCAACCGTTCTGTGCCATCTGATTAATTTTTGCAATCTTGTTTTAGGTTTCCTCTTCAATTGTCAGTTGTAGTTTCTTAAGAAATCTGCACGCAGCTGCATTTTTAAGCACTCTCTCTACTCAAATGAACTAATATTGTATTTGTCAAAAAAACCTTCCAATATTCTTTTCCCCCATGAAGACATAATTTCTGGTAAAGCATATTTTCTCAAGACCTTCCCTTACTAGAGGACATATGTGAAACCGTGGGCAAAATTCTGGACTCTCTTTTGCCTTCTTCATAACAGACACTCTAGGTTGTGTTTCTAGAGCACTTCTTTGTGCAGGTGGACAGTAAAACCATCCTTCAACCTGAAGAAAAGAATTGATTCATGCAGGCGTGATTGCAAGTCCAAACACGTGAAAAGAACAGGTATTTTCACAAACTTATTTGAGGCTTTCTTACCTTGATACTAGAAAGTTATTGCTTCCTGAGGGCAGCTGCCTTGCACTGATCAGAATGTCTTAATCTATCCAGTTTCAGACCCCAAGGTGGAAACAAAGTGCCCCCTTATGAATACACTAAAAAAATACTCTAGGTATCAAGTAAATGTTAAAGTTTTCATGACAAATTTGATTTCGTTTTTCTGTGGTAGCTACTTTCACTACTGGATTGTGGCAGAGTTGGAAAATAACATAAACAGTTAACATGCAATGAAAATTCAGGAGCCTACAGGGAAAAATCTTTCAGTCTGTTTTCAAGAAGACAAACATCCAACCAAAACATTAACAGTTTCGGTCAGCAATAATCACCCTGGTTAGCAATCTAAGCCGGGATTGTACAGACATGGCGACTAAACTAAAATCGAATATTAGTATGGTGTTTTTAAGTTGACTTGGTAGATTGAATCAGGAAAAGTGGGCTGTCTAGACAGTCTCAGCTTTGTAAATAAAGACCCTGTTCCCTGTTTATCCAGACCTTTGAGGTGTTGGCTTGAAGACACACACACATTCCAATTCACTTCAGCATCTAAGAAAAGCAGTATATTCCTTTTAGGAAGTATATTGGGCACTTGGATGCAAAATTCTAGAGAGTTTTTGTTAGGCCTTTTGGTAATCCTTGTAATGTTTATACGAGCGTGGTTCTGCCACTAAATTATTTGCAAATGTTCCTCTTTTGGGGGGACTTGGAGCCAAATTATAATAAGCAAGAGCAGATTGACCCAGATTAAAAGATACAATTAGTCTGTCTGATTAGTAAACCTACAAAGTACTACTTACACAAGTTATTGTTTTTATGACAAAAGAAGACATCCTGGCAGAACAATAAAGTCAGTGCCATGGATGAGAACCTTACAATTTACTCCAAATAGTATGAAAAATATCAGTTTAGAGATACAGCAATTCAAAAATCAGTAGAACTGAAATATTATTGTGGCAAAGGTAAGTCTGACAATACAAGTTCATAGAAATACAACTGTATATGCCTGATTATTTTTCATATAAAAGCCATTGTACATTAAATTTTTAATGTACATTAAAATCACATGCAAAATCCCCCTGAATCACAGTAAGACCAGGCTCTCACATAAAATGGATCTTTTCTAGTAAATATTCAGACCCAAACCAACTTCATTTTACAGCCCCAGTGGGACTTATCTTAGTATAAATGGAAGTGAAAATAAAGTCTCCATGTTTGCAAATGTATACACATATATATATATATATATATATATATATTTTTTTTTTTTACTGATACTGAATTACAAACTGCTTCCTTTAGGGACCACACCTCAAAATATCTTTTTCTTCACTAAATTTAGCATTAATGACAAACGGTGCATCAGTCACTACTTGTGGAGTGGGGGCGGGACAGAACTGAATCCATTTGCTATCTTATAAACCACTATTGTTAAGGTAACAAACATATTCATAGTATTATATCAGAAAGATTTTATTGTGCTCCTCAGCACTTCCATTCAAACACCTCAGAGCAAAGTGTTGTGCTTCCATCATTCTCATCTCTTCTTAAAGCCTGAAACTTGTGTTTCTTCTGTGAACCTGTTACATGGCTCAGCTCTGGTTGCACGTAACGCTACCAGTAAAGTGAATCGTGCTCACGAAACATGGGTATTTGTGATGGGCAGCAAGGAACCTCAGCAGGAACTCTGCCCAACATGGAAAAGTGTATGGTGGTTGTGGCCTGAAAAGTCACTCCCCTAATGGACATCATTTCATCAACCAACTCAAAGCTGGCGGTTCCACCACTTGATGCTTCTGAGAAGTCTGCTGAAACACATGCAGGCCTCTAGTGCTAGTTTTATACCACTGGCTTCCCAAATTGCTTCTTCAATACAGGTCATGACTAGGAGCTTAGGCGTGTTTTCCCTCAGAGTAGGTTTCTGAGTTCATCAAGAAAAAGAGGTGTTTTTTTTCCAGGTTACACTATCTTTGAAGAAAGGCCATCACCTGATTTTGAGTGACTCACAGAATCATAGAATCATTTTGGTTGGAAGAAACCTCAAGATCATCAAGTCCAATCTCTAGCACTAAACCATGTCCCTAAGAACCTCATGATCTCAGGGTCTCCTGAACAGCTCTCTCAGGTGGGAAATGGAAATTTTATTCCCATGTCTCTTCCATATAGAATATCTGCTGGTTTTCCTTTGTTCTGTGAGGCAGTTTCCCATCTGCTGCTGAGTGCTATGATGCTATAAGTGTGACCATACCCTAAGCAGTTTCAGGATGACAGTGAAATGTGCATTTTTAAGACTAAAGGGAGAAGGAAAAGCCTGATGTCGAGACAGGAAGCTGCTGAGTCTTGTAAGAGCTGACTCTGCTCTACACCATCTTCATGAGAACAGGAGAGGAGCAAAAAGTGCCTCACAAGAGACAGGAAGAAGCTCTGGGAAAAGCTTGCTGAATATTTTGAGAGCCAATGAGAAGATCTATTAAAAAAAAAATTATTTGAGCTATTATATTCATGCTTTGAGTCTCGGATTAATTGTGAATAACATGTATATGTGTATAGGCACGTATTATTGGACATCTTTGTGTGTACAGGTAGCTATGCAAGGAATTAATCCTGCCTTGTGTGTCCATCTGATCATACTCCCTGAGCGTTCTTTTTATGATAGAGTAGATTTAGATTTACTGAGTGCACATACAAGATTTTATGGCAAGTGATGTCAGGGATTACAATGAATCACACGTGACTCAAAATTGTGACTGCAAAGGTAGCTTCAATGGGTTTAAAATAAGTAATTGAAGATGAGGAGCAGCAAAAATGTTCAGTGAGCACACAGAATGACCTTGAGAGAAACTGAGGACCCTGCCATCCCTGGGACAAGGGCAAAACCCCTTCAGCAGGCAGAATGTGAGACATTCCTACGTAGCAAAAAGGCCAGATGAACCCTCTCCCAAGCTGGTATCTCAAAGGACAATGCTTGGTTGTATCCCTGCAAGTCAATGGGAAAAGTAGCACCCTGTCAGGATGCAAGGAGAATGTAAGTCATCAGTGAGTGGAAATGAGGACTTTATAGATATGCAACAGTTGCTTCAGACAAAGTGCATCGTTGTCTACTTTTCTCTAGATACAGTTGCAGCAGTTGATAGACCTTTCCTAAATCGTTCTTAACAGTGTCCTGAGGCATTTCAACTGGGGCCATTCCTTCTACTTCTAATTCCCCCTGCCCCTAAAATCCTCCATTAAGTGAAACCAATGTATTTTTACAATAAACGTTCCACTAAACACATCCATATATAGACCGATTCGATTATTATTGCAGAGCAGCTCTGATTTTCCAAAGCAACTTAGTCATCACTGTACAACACAGAAAAAGTCATAAAATGTGAAAGTAAAAAAGAAACTTAAAACCTTCTCTTTAACATTCCTCATTGACAACTTCTTTACGTGTTGTACTTTGTCTTAAGTGTTTCTCTAATGCTTTGCTAACTTTATATACACTGCCTACCTCTGAAAATGAGCCAGACAGGGCAAGTGCTTAGCAGGGCACAATTTTATGCAATAAAGGAAGTGAAATATGTCCTATGAACCTAAACTGCAAAGCTTTGGGAGCCTGGAGAGGAGGTTGGGAAAGTGGAACCAGAATATGCTCAAAACACAGACTGAGTATCCATACTGCAACATTACCACAGAATATATAATTACGAGTACTTGGGAGCTCAGTGTTTTATCTCAGCCTCGTTAAAAGCTGCATTGTGACACAGGAGTCAGTATCAACTCTAATTGTGCCTCCAGTAACAATGACAGTTATTATTACTTTGCACTACACGTAAATTCTCCATTTGTTCCTGCAGCTAGTATGCCCCTTAATCTGGTACCAGTATGGCATAGGTGATTTCTGTTTTTACTGGCAACAGCATATTCCCCGCTGTGAAAATATGACTAGTCACGGAAAAGGCTTAATCTTGAAATTCAGCTATTTTTTGTTTCTTGGTGGCCTCTAATTGCAAGCTTGAGGCAGTGCACAATAATTATCAGTCTGCAAGCATTAAAAGGAGTAAATGCCAGTCAGGCTATCCGTTTGCTTTGTGCATAAAACAACATCTAAAGAACTCTGCCATGTCAGTGCTGGGCTCTCTGCTTTGGCGGGATGGCAGCGGTTCAGCTGGTAACTGCATGAAAAATTGCGGCAGGTTTCCCTGTTATGATTCTTTCATGCATCTCTGTCAATGGCAGTTTACATTCTGGGATCGAGATCATTTGTTTCCTGTTTGCTCACAGCTTCAGGCTTTTCTTGTTTGCCACCACAGATTTACAGCCCTGCCCCCCCCAGCAAACCACATCTAAGGGGCTGAAGGATTATAAGGCTTAATACTTTGCAGCTCAGCACATGTAGCAGAAAGTTAAAACTACTGTAAAAGGAATGATAACTACATATTCTTGTGAGATAGATACATGCACATGTGCAGATATGTACATGTCTATGTAGAAAGAAGCCTACAGAGCAGTTCACGCAGTGGAGAGATGCCTCAAAGCTTTGTTATCAATCTGTCTTCTCGGAAAATAATAGACAAAACCTCAGAAAAAAAAAAAATAAATGCAAACAACATTTTTAAATATTGGTTTCTTCCCCTAATCCTACTTGGAAAACAATAGCAAAGTAAAATACACACTTCAGAAGACTTCCAATAGTCAGACCTTTTTATAGTTTAATGAAAAAGTTGTTGCCAGATTCATACAGTCATTAAACATAAACAAGAGCACAAACACAAGTATGAACTACCTGAGCCAGTACTTACCACACATGCCCAGTAGGAGAGATGTTATACCCCGTGATACCAGCCTATCTAGTCAGATATTTTAAATATTTTACTCACATGCATCACTACCATCAATACATTCCCCCTCCCAATGCCTTTCTGAAGTAGGGGACCACTACTCTGTACAAATGTGCATGTATCAGCAGACACAGGAATGCTACGGCCTGCATTTAACTCCTGCTAAAATTAACTGGAGTAGATTTCAGCCTTGAAAAATATGACCCTAAATATTTAGAATAAAACATGAGAGTAAATCACTGAGACTAGAACAAAATGGTAAGCACGGGATTAAACGGAGACCTGAATAAAAGTTGCCCAATCTACCATCTTTCTTACTCAGCTATTCTTTGTATTTATCTATGAAAGGAAGTGGTGTTGGTGTTAATCGCTCTTGTCATGGCCAGCAAAACTGGGTGAAACACATCACTTACTTGGTAAATGCCACCTGTTTCTTGTTTTTTTTCCACTCACTCACTGCTCAGAAGCAGTTTAGCTTTTCCTTGAAAGTTTATTTGTATTCAGAGAATTATTGGGGGTTGCCAGCTTATTCACAAGCAGCTCATTACAAGTGTTCGCTCTTTAAGTATTTGGTTAATTTTGATTAGACAAAGTGCTATAGGGTATGTTTCTATCCCTGACTGGATCTCTAAGTGTTCAGTTTCTTGATTAAGTACTCATGTTTACAAATTTCCAACTCTCTTTCTAAGACCATTCTTCAATATTTATTTAATATACACTATTTCAAACATGCCCACCATAATAAAATAAGCTTTGTCACCGCAGTTCAAGCAACAGTCTCTGGTGACCGAAGCTTGAAAAGGTGCATTACTTGTTTGAGTGAGTACGACTGTGGTTGCCTTATTTGAAAATGCAAACGTGATGTATTATATTGCTTAGCTGTGAGAAAACTATTCCTTAGAGGAGACAAAGTGTATTATATGAATCCCTCTGAGCTCACTAGAATATTTCAAAGTATAATAGCATAATCAGATTGTTAGCAATATTTCTGGATGAAGACCACTGAATCAGATGCGTGGGGTTTTTTTGTGGCTTCAGTGATACTAAACTGTTGTAAAACCAACCTCAGCAGCCAGTTTATTAATGCATATGTCAAGAGAAGAGCCCAAGTAAGCCTTTAAAGGTGTTCTTAGGCATTTAAAAGGGGGCAAAACATTGCAGTATTAGCCTCTTGTCTCTGTCATGTTCACTCACATTTACTGTACGTTGTATATATGAATTGTAAGAATGGCAGAGGTGCTCTTTGGGCGAGACACTATTAAAGGATCTCAGGACCAAGTTTTGAATTGGGTTAGACTTGGAATATCTGTTCTTCATGCCTGATGAGGTTCAGGGGAATGGCCAAAAGAGGCAAAGGGGCACGCAGGAGTGGGCTGGCAGAAGTAGCCAAGGAAAGAAGCCAAGCAACCTCCTCTGCAGCGACTGCGTTAAAGCCACTCTCTGAAATGATCACTACGAGCAGATTCTCCTGGAAAGAAAGGCAGGAAAAGGATAACCCACTTCTGCCAACTGAGTCAAGCCACAGTCTCCATGCAAAACTGACACTAAGTATTTTACTCTTTACAAATAGTCTTTATAATTGGGATTTTTAAATAATCCTTCTTAAAAGGGATTGCAGCTGTAATCAATTTGTGGAGGGCTGTTTTAATAAGAAGCTGCTCGAATAGGATTAACTATGAGACCCTAGACCTCTTTCCTCCGGTCCTTAAACTCCTATTTGAAACATTTAGATACCCCATAAATTATTTATTGGTCTTACAAGGTGTCATCAAGCTGAGAAAATGATGCTTGACAAGTTGAAAACCGTAGCCATTTCCACCAATTTGTTAACAGCCTCTCCCACACGGCATGTAACGTCTCACTTCTGCCTTGTCGTGCAGGAACAGTAGTTACATTCACCCAGTGCCCCCAAAACACACGTGGCAGATCTTGTGCATTTTGCTTATTTCAGGAAATGTGTTAGAAAAATAATTTATAGATAGCTTGAAAACAGAGCACCAGAGTGGATTTCCTTTGCCTTGCAAGGTTCTTAAATAACAAGGGAATAGAAAAAAACGGGAGGTTTTTACTCCCTTTGTCTTCCACCCAAAATGCCCGTAGTTGACTCTTTCTTTGATTTCTGGACTGCACAGATAAATCCCTACATAAGCACACTATAAAAAGGAATACAAGGAAAATCTATGTGGGCTTTTGTCAAGGAAAGAAGAATCACCTCTTCATCTGAAGTGCGTCTCTCAACAGCTGTATCTGTCAGCTAAGGTTGGCAGGAAGGCTACAGAAATGTTTTTTGCAGGGCTTCTCTGGCAATCCTGGTCAGCAAAGCCTGGTAAAAAGGGAATGGGACAGGGGACATAACTTTTCTGCAAGGGATCTGCTGAAAGGATCACTTCATGCTTGAGGCAATTTGCATTTAGCAAATATCATCTGAAGTGTGTCTTTATACCTGTGGTTATCTGAGGAGGACAGAAACTCACTACCCAAAAATAGGTTTTTGCTCATCACTACTTCTTGTGGGAATGTAACAGGAGGTTTGGTGCTTTCTTTCATCTGCAGAGTCTTAACACACCGATTCCCATATCGGCAACGCTCCGTCAGTAATTACAGCAGTTCTGTGGGGCTTCGTGGCCATGAGCATTTTGTCTAAGAGTTTGTTAGTTAGCTTGTTTAGGTTGGTTTTTTTTCTTTCTTACAGACACTATAAGGTGACAGATTTGATCCATGGTGCAACCAATCTTTCTACCATGAAACAGTCTGTGTTAGTGTATCACATAAAGCAATTTAAAAACTGGTCAAACAAAGACTTCAAAGCGTGAAGCTCTAATTTATTACATGACACTTGTTTACTGTATTATTCGACTAATAGCAGATCAGTCAGCCTTCAACAGCAATAATAAAACTGTCCATGCGACCAAGGCTCATGGGGGAGTGACCTGTAGTTCTGCAAGTGTACAATTTCCACAGACGGAATATCTGAAACTAAATCCCCTTAAGAGCACAAAACTGGGGAAACTACAGATGCACCCAAGTAAGGTTCTGTCTGATCTACTTCCTGATATAATTTCAAGTTCATTGAACTTCTTTGATGTTTGGTCATTTCAAGAGACAGCGACTGTGGAAAACTTCTCTTCCGTTCAGTCGCAGTGCAAATGACACCAAGGAGAGCAGCAAGGACCACTATTGCTCGTGAAATATAGTGCACACGTGAGTTTATCAGACATTTTAAACATTAGGACTGGGTGTGGTCATTTAATAGAAAATCCTTCTGTCTCTTTAAAAGTGGGAAAACAATATGAAGAAGTGAAAAAGATCACGGACATAATTATATCATTACTTTCAAAAATATTTAAGCTGTTTGCTTTTGTTCCCTCATAGACACCATGAGATTACGGGTCTGATCCTTTATACAACCATCTGTTTATTATGAAGCAGCATTAGTATTTCATGTAAAGAAGTTAGAGAAACTGGTTAAATAAAGACTTCAAAATGTGAAGTCTCTGGTAGTCCTGGCTAAAATATTTAAAATACAACACAATGCCTTTCCCACAAACTACTCTATGAAATAGATAATGCCCTGTAGACTAGAAACATCAGTGGAGATGTCACTGAAAACATAATCTTAATGCAAGAAAGTTGTTGTTTTCCTTCACCTAATTTTTAAATGCTTGTGTATCATGGGCTTTCTACTTTAAAAACAAGTACTTCTCCTTCAGACATAGAAACTTAGACATGATGATTTCAGAAAGATACTGAAAGCAAATAGTGCTTTCCCATTTTTCTTTGAAAAACTAGATCTTGACTTAAAGTGTACAAAGAGTCAGCCATGAAAGTTACTGTAAATCGCAGCAGAAAGACATCTCTTTTAGAAAGCTGTGGTTTACAGGTGAGAAACATTCACTAAGAAATGCCTGAATATGCAGAAATATCTGTATATCAGTTTTACCTTGTTCTAGGCAATTTGCAGGGCTTATATGACAGCACAGCTCTGGTCATTATGAATAGGCATTTTGTGGGTTTAGTCACACACAGGGAAGTAGATGAGTTTAAAAGATATAGGAAGCAAAACAGTTTAGTGGGGGAAAACGAAGAAATTCTCAAGCTGCTAATGTAAAAAGCACATCGGCCTAGAAACCCCTTTTTGTTTATAATTTCATAAACGGAGTCGGTAGCCTGAGACAAGCCTGTCACATCTTTGGCTTTGAACAAGGGTCAGTGATGGATAACTGACCTCCTTTCTCACTTTTATCAACAAATGTCAAAAAAGGCAAACAACAGCAATGACATCCTGCCCAAACAGCCAAGAGTGTTTCATTTTCTTTGCACTTCTGTTTCCTCTGTGCCTTTAATCAGGGCCGGGGGATGTAATTGCTCTGTCTGGGCACAGCTTAAGGCATGCTGTGCAACTAACAATTAGTTTAGAGGCTGAGATCTATAAATTTTGAGAAAAGAGTAAGAGGATTTGGTGTGCTTGAGCTATCCTTTCTAATGAAGAAAAATATCACACCGGAAGGGACCCGGAGTGTTATCAAAGCAACTTAATATCATCTGGTAGTGATTTGTAGGCCCTGATAATCTATTGTGATCATGTTGAAGGGGGAGGAAAAAGTCCACGTGCTCCACTATTTATGAGATTTCCAAAACGATGGCCGCCATCTGTGCAAACGCCACTAATCTCAGCCACCGTCTTCGCGGCAAATGGCTCCATGAGATCGTCCGAGGGAAGGGAAACACTGCAGGAATGTTGGGCTATTTATTGTTTATAAAAATAAACCAACTGGACTAAGACATATGCGAGGAATTTACATCAAGCAGCTGCAAAAGCAAGTCCCCTCAATAGGGAGGGTGCACTGGTGATGCAATTGGACCACACTGAAAGATTTTCCTATTAATCTTAGAATATATGTGGCATGCTTGAGATGCTGGTTTGTCCCCATATACAACCCAACTCACTTCACATGGATATTCTTAAAGTAATTTTTGAAAACAGTTTATATAGACTGAAACTAACTAATTGATTAAATAAATACAAACAAAGTCTAAGAACAGTGTGTCCCCATGTAGGCTTGCCTCTCTTACACATTTCCCCCTTGCTGTCTTAAACAAGCAGAATCCAGATACTAACAGTCAGTGTCAGCGAACCTTCATCTCACGCGTACCAAGTCTCTAGGATTTGAAAATTCCTTGCTTTATGGTTGGCTGTCTAATCCTATTAAAGTCCTTTCCTAATTTCTTAATGAAGAAGACCAAATCCATCACAAATAAGAAACAACGTTTCACTGTGAGCAAGGAGTCAAGGAATAACAAGATAACACCAAAATGATAAATGGTGTCACAGCAAAACCACAAAATACAATATTTTAGTACTGGGACTGCTTAACAGCATCAGACAAAAGGGAAAAGAGATTTAAGAAAAGAGACAAGCTTCTTGCCTTTGCAAATCTGGTTTGGCAGACATGCTTGACACTGGAGAGAATCTTACTTATTTAACTGTTAATGGGTTGGTATATCCACAGCAACCTCTGGGAAATTCTCTTTCTAGGTCTACATGCTTGAGAACAGCTATCTTCACTTTTCATTAAAACTGCACACGCCTGGAAACACCTGCCTTCAGGAAAACTCTCAAGCCGATTGAGTCTAACATAAGAATTAATTCAGGCTGCTTTAGCGCGCGGCCGAGGCTCCGCGGAGCAGCGTGTCGGTATCAGGCTTTGCCATAATGCGAACTGGCAAGGATTGCTCTTCTGGGAATCCCGCTCGGCTGGAATTCAAGCACCTTGTTTGACAACTGACTTTCAAGGTGTGTGTCTTTTTAAGCACACACACGTGATGCTTGAAAGCCAAGGTACAGCAGTGCGTGTATACATTGATATAAAAGAATAAAGGACAGCTCCTAAGAAATCCTTGGCTGTACAGTTTGTAAGTGTTGCTTTGCCATGCTGATGCCAGAACTTTCTAGCTGCAAGGGAGGAAAAATGTTTTGTTTGCTTAATTTATTTAAAAAGAGTGGTTGTAAATGCCACTAATAGGTACTGTTTGTGTTTTCTGGCTTCTAGGACACTCTAGGATTTGGGTCTTCCTTGTTTTAGAGAAAAAAATCATTGCATGGTCACAAGATATTTTAGCTCAGAGACATCAACAGTGAGGTACACACTTGAACTGGATGCTTGTGAGCTAAAAAACCCTACAAATCCAGTTTCCCATCCCAAAGCAAACCCCTTAAACCACTGGAATGATAGCTCATGTGCTACAGGCACATGTGTGCATTGCTCACCCTGTTTCAGTGAGGGATTTCCCTGAAGCACAGACCCCTAACACCACCAAATATGCCAAAAAAGTCCAGAATTCCCCTGCAGACCTTCCAGCTCTGCCTCTTCCTCAGCTCTCACAGGCAAATATCACTAAATTCTCTGTCCACACACCCATGATCCAAGCAAAAAGCTTGGACAGTAGTTCAGGTCATAGTTTTCCTGCAGTTACGGCTTATCTATAAAACAGCATAAAGTATGTTTAAATTTATTAGTGAATCTGACAATAATCTTGCCATTTTAGAGGTAAAAGATGGTTGAGGAACAAGTTCAAAGATATCTGTTGTCTTAATAATCAGCAAAATGCAATCTTGGTGTTGCTCAAGGTGTAATTACTGGCATTCTCCTCTGACAGTAAGGCACAGAAATTCTCGCATTCCCTTTCAGTCTGTGACTGTTCATTTCTGTTCCTGGGCTGCAGTTAATCCTCTTTGCTGTGCTGAAATCTATAGGAGTGGCCTCACAAAAATCTGAAGCAGCAGAGCAAAGGTGCCGTCTGTGACCCAGAAGCCAGGGAATCACCGAAGGTGACTTCATCACCAAAGAAAATAGATCCTCTAAATGCATCACTAATAGACTTCACTTCTGAGCAAATTCTAAACTGGCTTTAGTTTGAATGTATGCAAAGTCCTAAAGGCTACTTCAGTGAAACTCTGTTTCAAAGCCTGCTAAGTCTACTAATCAAGTCAAACAGTCTAAGAAATTAAGCTGGGAGCATTTGCTGATGTCTCTTTTGGAACTGGATTGAGACGTTTTACATGAAAAAGGTCCCATCAGTATTAAGACAGTATGCCTAGTAGAATTTCCTTCTATCGCTCTTCATCAATATCTTATCACCTACTTGTAAATACATGTATATTTTTAGGTCTATTACCAAAGATATAGGTGTTCTTAGGACTGGCATGTATGTGGATTCACGAAAAAAAATAAAGCAAACCAACTAAGTCTCAATGTACATAAGATAAACCCAGTTTAGCCTATAGGTAGGTGATCTTATGCATTGCCCCTGGCCAGACACTGTAGAAACAGCTTCAATACCCCCAGGTGTTTCTGCTGTTGGTGGAAGTTACTGCCAGGATGGGTGTGAGCACACCTTGGTTCAGCTTCTCCAAGGGAAATCTCCCGCATTGATAGACTTGTTCTCATCTCCTGCTGCAATTTAGCTTGTTCTGAGTTACACCACTCCAACTGGTTATGTAGTCATGCTATAAAGTCCCTTATAAACCAATCCAGGTTCAAAAGCTGTTGTGAATTGCTGGCGGTGGAAGATGTGAGGTTGGCAACAGTCTCTTAAACCACCTGTGCTACACAAGAAATAGTGGAACTGTCTCTAAGGTTATCTTTGACCTGGCAACTTCTGTGTTTGATCTCACTACATTGACAAATGGGTCACAGAACCTGATGGGAAAAAACTGCAGAGCATGAGCGTCACCAATGACTGACCTTTCCAAAAGGAAACCTTACACTGGCACTGGTTTGCAAAAACACCTGCAGAATGACCCAGGTAAACCTAAGCAGCCCCCAGTCTTCCAATCTAGAACCAAGATTAGACTGTGTCCTCCGGTACATGCACGTCAGGAAAGTACAATCACACCAGAGGATCTGAAATGATACCTGGGTTTTGCTCCCATTAGCTCAAGCACAAAACAATCACATAATAAAATTTGGTAGCTGATTGCTTTTTAGACTTCATTTAAAAGAGTTCTTTACAACTCCTGTGTACTTCTCACTCCTACTTATTCCTGCATCATCAGTCACCCATAGCCATGTAAAATACCACATTTGTCACTCTTCTGGAATGTAAAGGTTTATGCTACCTGTGAGATGTTGTTTCAGGACTGCTGATTCATACTATGATGAATTCATACTATGATGGGGGACAACAGGCACTTCAGCGTATACCAGTAATTAACTCTTTTTTTCACAAGTTATTTATCAATCTTTCGAAAGATTACTATATTTTTTCTATTAAAATTCAGCTACCACCCAGGAGCTAGTGGAAACTAGTATTTTGCTCCTGTTCACAAAATACAAGTGAAAGTACTTGTAACCTAGAACTATATATTGCTTTTTGTTTTGTATAGTAAGCACGAAGGGTTGCAGACTGCAAGATGCACCATTGCTTCATACCAAACAAACAGAAAAGTTCCATTTCTGCAAAGCCTGGATATTATTTACATTCTGTCTAATGTAAAGAGCCTTATACAGAATTTTCTTCTAATTAGTAAGTATGTATGTCCAAGACAATTGAGAAATAATACTCAAAAAGCCTTAAAGTAACATTTTATCTGCAGCGTTATTCCTACTGTTTTGAACACAACAAGATCAGGTTAACAAACAGATACACAAAGGGGATCTTACCTTTCAGTTCTCTGCATGGATGCATCATTTGAGAAACAATCTGGCCTTTAAAACTAAAAGAAAATAATTTTCAAGCCATGGAATCTGACTTGATTTTTTTTTATATAAGGTGGTATGTTGAAGGCTAAAATGGCACTTCTTTCAGTCACTACAGCATTGTTGCAGAAAGAGACAGGTCAAAACCTCAAAGAATACTGAACTATCACCAATGTTGTACTATGCAACTTAAGTGAAACACTGATGGCTATGATTTACCTTTTGGCAGAAAAACCCACAAGAAAGGAACTTATTTTTATAAATTAGAGCACTTCATTTAGCATTTTTAATAAGTTATGTGACAACTTTTTAGTTATATGATTTAACATTAGTTAATAAAAGCTGTCTATAGTGAAGAGTCACCTGGAATGGACAAGATAAAATTTATGACCTACTTTGTATCAAAGCCAGTTGAATCCACTGGAAGGTCAAGGATTAAACATAAAGTCTTAGTATAAACATTAGAGAAACTGAAATTTTAGTTTTATGATAAAAACCCATTTCACCTGTAAAAATCTTGTAATGGGTAACAAAAATAATCTAATACACACATCCTCAGTTTTTGGTTTTGATCTTTGATACACTGCCAGCACACAAACCTAAAACTTTGCAAAACAACAAACCGTTTGTGTGTGTGAAACTGTTGCCACAAAAATGAAAATTAATACATAAAAACACATTTTAAGATTGAAATTGAGCTTAAGCAACATTACCACAATACAATACTTTGTATCGTCACATATAACGACCAGAGCAGAACCAGAGAGTTGATCAAATCTGAGCCAAAAGGACAGAGGAGAACTTGGCAGAGCTGAGCTTTGTCTGGGGCTTCCTGAGCATCCAAAATGTGATTCGGCACTTATACCAAACAGCGTGAAGTGCAGCCAGAAGCTAAAACTGGTTTTCACTTCTGGTAGTGCTATTTTCTGCTGTTTTTTGCTCTTTTAGTTGCTTTGCCTTTCTAAGGTTTTGTGCAGTAATAAGGACCATGTAGCATGGAGTTTACAGTCAACAAGACCTGGTAAAATAGTTTGTGACATTAGGAGGCAGAATATGAGCCGATTTTTTTATATTGTGCACCCAAATGAAAAAAAAAAGTAGATTAGCCTAATGGAGTGCTTTTTTGTTCGTATTTTCCTATTCTTAAAAAATAAAACTGTTTTTCAGGTTTCAGAAATGAAGGAATAAAAATCAAAGTAAGGAAAGTTCTCAGCATTCTTAGAACAAGTGATTCTTCATATTACTACTTTTTATGGGAGTGAATGTCAATCATCCATCTTTAAAAATGTCATAAACACCCACACATGCTATTTCAAAGATACCTAATGTGGGATATATAATACCATATTTCAAACTAGATTCAAAGCTTTTCATCTATCTAATAGTTAAGAACAAGGAAAAACACAAACATCAAAGGAAATGAAATGTATTTGTTGATGCTAACTGCAAATACAGGTTTTATAAAAATTAATAGTCTATTACTATCCATTTAAAAATAATTTTTCATATCTGAATGATAAAGATCCTGAAACGCCTGCATCCATACAGAACCACTGATGCTAGCAGGTGATCATCCGAGCATCAAGGACCAATCTTAAAATGCAACAAACTAGAGTTTGTTCTTGCTGTAATGGAACCAAAGGGGAAACACTGTAGAAAGGATCTCCTGGAGATCCCTCACTAGGCTGTGTTTCACCAGACCAAAGGCCTCACAGGGTGCAACCAAGCCTGAATCTGCAGGCAAGTGTGTGCAGATGCTAAATAAAAGAAATTATGGATTAAAACAATATTTAACCTAAGATTCTCTTTTTTTCACAATCCTTAAGCAAAAAGTTCAACAAGGTATTATGGGGAGCCCAGGAGTCAACAAAGGTGTGGAAGGAACATGGGATGCTTGGTTCCCACAGCTGGGCAGGTGGCAGGGCCACACGTGCACCTTTCCACGGCTCCTCACTCCACTCTGGCTCGTTAATGGGCCTTCAGGGCCACTGAAAATTACTGGATATATTTCTTGCTCTCAACTCCAGCTTTCAAATGAGTACATTATTTATTCATTAGTACCACAAAGTGCTGTTTCCCTTGTTACTTGATGAAATAAATGAAAGAACAGCAATATCACTCTAAATCCCAATTTACTGCTCTTGGAAGACCCAGTTGACTGTATAATAAAATTCTCCTTATCCTCCCTCCCCTGACTCTTTTCTGCTTTACATCTGATTGACTGCCCACTGCAAGAAGCTCCAGGTTGACCTGGCAGCCTCACTTTACCGGGATAATCTATTGGAACCATCCACAGATACCAAGTGGGAGGAAGGATAGTCCTGTCCTCCACACCCTGAGCTTGGATCAGAGGATCAGGCTCTACATGTGAGGTGCACCTGCAAATACATTTCTCTTCTCGAGAAAAACTGGGTTAAGAAAGTAGGGAAGATGACACAGTCAGAAAGTATGCCATACGGACACAGTTCATCTACCTGGAGAATTTTTTCACTTCCCTGTTTGCTTACTTATCCTACGGGAAACAAAATATTTATGTAAAAAAATTTAGACCTGATTACTTCCTGAATCTTGATTTTAATGTATTTTGAGAGACGCACTAGAGCATCCTTGTTTCTCGTGCCTGCAACACACAGCTCAGTCCTTTCTGCCCTCATAAGCTTCCCCTGGCTAAACTTGCAGATTTACTATGTGTTCCTGTGTTGGAAGAAACACGGCAAAATGCAGGCAGTTTAAATTGCAGGTGGTTTTCAATTCTGACAAGCTTAATATTTTATGTTCAGGTCCTGGCCTTTTATAAATATGTGAGAATTCCAGCTTTGACTATCCAAAAAATTCAGCACAGACTGGACTTGGGGTTCTAACCCCTGCTACCTTAGACACATCAGACCTGTAAAGAAAATCATAAGCCCAAATGCTTATATGTTAGAATAAAAAGATTTCAAAGATTTAAAAAATCTATGATTTTTAAACCATATCTAGTGATTCTCAGCATCCTGTCTGCTGAACACTTGTAACACAGCGACGTGGCTGACAGAGCCAACCCTTCAGTTGGGTACGAGGGGAAACTTCACTCCAGACTGTCCCACTGTCAGCACTCAAGAGCTTTTAGCAGCTGCCTCCACTGCACTTGTCCACGTGTTGTGAAAACCCTCCTTCATCGTGGGGAGGGTGTGATTTTTCAAAGGGTTGTAGCTGTTAAGTACCTACTGCTGACTGACTTCAGTACTGATTTAGAACCCAAGGAGCCCTACATGTCATCGCAGAGCAATCCTTAAAGGCAATATTATCTACCACCTCTCATCTTTCAATTCCCCAGGAGCTGCTTTGGACTATTAAGACAGTCAGGTTGCTTTAATACCAGGAAACGTGAATTTGTACCTCCCCAAATATTCAAGCTCACAAGAAACAGCAGATGCTTTACCCACAGAGATGTGTACATGTGCACGCGTATGGGAAAGAAAAAATGTGTCTGTGTAAGAGCATGACAGTCAACTAAGACATGGCTCCTGCTGCACACTTAGCTGTTTAAACACACCCAGCTGCTTTCCAATGGGCAGGAAAATACCAGCTGTTTAGGAGATGTAGATGTAACTTACAACTCGAGAGGAGGATCTGGTGTGACAAAACCAAATTCAGTCTTTACTATTTGAATAGGCAGCTCAAAGACGCTAAAGTAGGCAGAGTTAAATTAAACCAAGGTCAGGAAGTAACCACAGCTAAGACTGATCTAGGTAGCAAGCCCCAAATTGCTTGAGGACACAAAACCTGATAGTTTATCCTGAAATCTAACATGCACTATCTGGCAACGGCATTGTTTCAATTATGAAACGATTCACATCTCGGCTGACACATGTAATGAAGCTTGCTACTTGCCTAGTACATAATTTAAGGTAAAAGAAAAGAAGGTATGTTTTATCATGGTCTATCATATCTTTGTCTATTGTTCTGCAATCCAATTTGCATACCTAAAGGGAAATGGCCTTTTTAATTTCTTTCCCCTCTCCTAATCATCTGAGGCCTATTAAGAAGTGTTCTGTATCCTGTAATCAGGCAATTTATACAGTGTGCACCCTTAGGCTACAGCCATTACAAACAAGCTGAAAAACTCCTTTACAATAAATGATTAGCATGGGAAGACACCATTCATAATTAATTTTTTTCTGTTTGTGTTGGCAGATGGTCCCAGACATTGAAACATGGCCTATTGCCCACACCTTTATTCCAAAGAGAAAAAGGCAGCCTTAGAAGAAAAAGAGAAGTGTCTAACTGCTTTACTTTGGGAACAAACATGCTCCCCAGCTTTTCATGAATTTGTGCATGTTAAAGACCGGGTTCAAAGACTGTAGAAGTCAAAGGAAAATAAATCCCATTAGCTTCTGACCAGGACCTGAGTTAAAACCACAAGGAAATATTGACTTGAAGACCAGTATGACTGCTTTTTTTCATCATTTTCCATAAGGGTTATTCCTGAGGCAGTTCAAGCAGGCATATTGTGCAGGTGGATTTGCAAATGATCAGCTTTGTATTTCTGAAAGCTGGGTAATCACTAAGGCAGTAAATAAAAGAGAGTTCTGCTTTTAGCCACATTTTACAACACATATTTTCCTGCTTCCACAGAAGGACAGCTGATGACAACTTCATTCTCCATTTACTCTTGTATTCGCTTGCTGTTTACATGTTGCTTTTCAGTACTTTAGAACAACTTCTGATGCACTTCTGAGTTGTTGGCATCATTGCAAACTCCCCCAGAATGAGATCCAGCCAAGCAGACTGTCATTTCAGTGGCCCGTGCCAGCATTTTCTTGATGGTGACGAGATAGTCCTAACTGCTACATACCAAATTCCTAACTTAAGAGTAAATAGTGGTTTTTCGGTCATGACTCAGAATGCTCTGACCTTCCCTTTTGCTCTGTAAGAAAACAGCAAGTTGCATTTCCATATGTGAGCTCTAGAATGTGATCTAATCCAGTCTCACTGAAGTCTACAGGATGTTTCGAGTGCTGGCACTGAAACCCAAAGTCACTGACAGCCCATTCAAGATCATCTGTCTGGATTTACACACAGAGAAGATGCAAAGTGCCTGTATGAACCCTGAGGCATGGCACAGGGATTAAAAGGTTTTGTATAAAAAATTAGTTAGCTTTATCTACATCTCATATCTGTGATACATAGTCATAGCTACACTTGCCAGGGAGACACATCTACCACACCTCCTAGGGCAAACACCGGATAATCCAGGTGTCTTCCTCTCCAAGGAAGGTGTAACATTGTACCCTTTAGATAGTGACACCGCCACAGAACAATCATGTGAAATTAAAGGCCATACTAAGCTCTAGACTGTCTCAGCTCATCGAGTCTCCATAGACTTTATGAAGTTCTTGCTGTTGTCCCCAGGGCCTTCCTCAGAAAATGTGGCAGCTTGTGCTAGCGCCTACAAGGCATTGTGTGCTACGGTTTCCAAATGAAAAAGAGAATAGGAGCACCCAGTCTCCAAATGTTTTCTCTTGTACCGAAGCTGATCTCCAGCACAGTCCCATTTCAAAGGGCAGAGTCGGGCCTGAGCGCCCGGCATGGGGCAGCCTCATCCAGTCACTTCCAAGCAACACGTGCATGGGGGAATGAAAACTGGGTACAGACTTTCCACTGTGGTAAATCCTAGTGACTTCTGCTTTAACGGTGTTTTGAGGATCACCAGAGTTGCCTAATGTTGCTTCGGTATTCTCTTTTTCCCATCGTGCCAAAGTCTACTTGCCCAAAGAGGCATTTTGAAATACCAATGGGAAAGGTGTTTCCACTCCAAATTGAACCTGGCTTAAACCATCAGTTTTACCACCAGATCACATGGATTTTTGTACACAGACCAAAGAGTTTCATCAACTTTGGAAAAAATAAAGCTTTTGAGTTTTCAAGTTTTGTCATTTACCGTATGTCCCCTAACCCTATCAGTCCTATCTCAACAGAGAACTGATGAAAAAGCTCTCTGAAAATCTCCAGTTGTGAAGAAATAACAGTTTTTAAAATGGCCTTATTCTCTCTGCAATGCATAACCACCTGGATGGGCCACTGGCACAGGGAAACATACTTCCAAAAAAACAATCTGCCTCCTTCAGCTGAGTACATGACTCTCCCTGTTTCTGGCAGTTGATGCAATACAGATGTGTTCCTGCATCTCCATGCAGCTTTAGTGATACCTGTAATAATAGTAATAGATTGCTACCAACTCTCAGAATGAAAACTAGCTTCTTTTATTAATACAGCCAAATCTTGAGGCCATTAAAAGATTGTTTGCTTAGCCCTTCATTGTGTATTCAGTAGAGATGGTAGCTCTTGTCTTTTTTCTCTTTCAGCCACATAATATTAGCTTTCTCTTCTTCCTCCTTCCCTCCCTGACAGACACTTAAAATTTGAATTACAATTATATTAGACCATAACAATATACAGGTAAGGCAGATGTTGGAAGCAAGTTACTTGACAGAGCCGCTTTATTTGTTTGGATGACTTAATAAACTGCAGAAGCTGAGGTCATCAAAACCTCTCAATCATGTTGCAGGCTAGTGCCAACAGCTGGAACAGAAACTGGTGATGTAACACACGCTAAACATGCCAAACCCAAGTTTTGGACAAGGCAGTCTGTTACAAGATTATTTTCTACTTGAACATTACACAGCAGTGTGCTCAGGTTTATTTATGCTGTTCTTAATAGTAATCACCAGAAACCTAGTTGTGCTTTTTCAAGAATGAATGCAAAGACTGTTTTGTCATGAAACAGTACGAAATCTATATTGCTTTCACTTCCAGTTAGGCAGAACACAGGTATTCAAATTGGATTGTAGAACTTGAGTTTCATCTTCTGTAGGAAAAAAAAGACCCAAATAACTTCTTATTAAGAAATACTAATTATTACAAGATTTGGTAGAGAAAGAAAAAATAGATGTATGACCATTATTTTCTGCCTCTTACATGATTCTTTATACCTCTAATGAAGTTAATCAAGAATTCCATAAAAAGAAAGCATGAATAATATTAAAAAAATAGAGCAAAATTGATTAATCAGGTAAAATAAAAAGGCCTTGGGCAGGATTTCATATCATGAAAAACAACCTACAGGCAGAACATATACAAATTGCTTTATAGGTGAACTATATGGCAGTCTATTAATGGAAAGAAAGTAAATAGAAAAGAGAGTAGAGTCAACTCAACATGGTTTTCCTGGGACACCACTGTGGCAAAGCCGAAGGGTCAGATTCCAACATCTAACGCACAGCACGGATTGCCACACAAGTCTCCAAAAATCTGCTGACACTCGTAAACTGCCACATGTTTGGATTTCCAACAAGGTCTCACAACAAGCTGTGTTACTGCAAGTCATTATTTCCTTTGGGGGAAAAAATGTCTCTCGTGATGTTAAAACTCAGGGCAGGATGTACTAGAGTGTCAGGATCGCTCACCGGGGAGCATTTCTGCCTCAGGGCCAGGAGGTTGGATATAAATTCTGCACCTGGCCAGGAGCTGGGGAGACTGGGACTAAAGTTTACGCAAAAACTGTAGAGAGTCAGTGGTTGTGGACAATTCCATCCTGACAAGCCCTGAGAGCGAAGGCAGACAGGAACAGTGCAAGCCCCACATTGCTTACGCGTGTCTGAACTCTTCTGTGTGGAACGTGCGTCTGAAAGACGCTCACATCAGCACTTGCCTTCTCAGAGCTATATGCTAAGCTATAACAAGCTTTAGAGACTCTTTTGCCAGACAGACCCATGCTAATTAGCTAGCCCGCATTCCTCCAAAATCAGTGACCAAAGAACCGCAACTAATATTTCCCGTAAATGTGAGGTATGGACTTGTTGGGTTTTTCTGGAAAATGAAAACAGAAGAAAATGACCAGAAGCACTGAGCCAGCTTGCAGATCTTGCGATCTTTTCAAACTGATTCACAAGATCCAAGAAATTCTTAGATGATTTATATTTCATGATGTCACACAAAAATATGATTTTTTTCCTATATACAGAAAAAAACATAGAAGATATTGATCTGGAATTGCTTAAAACTAAACATTAATGGCCTAGAGAAAGCTCAACATCTTGCTTTTTTTTGTCGATGCTATTGCTTTAAAAACACATGGATTTGTGACATATTGTTTGTCTTGGCCTCCTGTTGATGTGTTGCTTCCATGGCCTAAAGTTAGCAGAGTAGGCATACAAAACTGCTACTGAATTTTCCCAAGACTGGACACAGAGAAAAGAGAAGTCTCAGCACCAGCTTATCAATGCTGTTTGATATGTAAGAAGAGGGTGAAGTACCTATGTGAAGAACAACCACAGATGGGTTTTTCACAATGTGCCACCTGCACTCGATTGGCTGAATTCAGTTTTCACCAAGCAGCTGGGCTGGTGAGAGACAGGAGCAGAGTGTGTGCAGAGATCCATGGAAAACCCCCCACAACCACACAGAGCTGAATGTCAAGGCAACTGTATTTTCCAAGGACACACCTGTATCAAAGCTGAAATTGAGGTCTGGTTTTGCCTTCTCAAATAACGTCCATACATGAGCCAACATATATCAAAAAAGAATATTGCATGATGCTTGCATCAGCCTCAATACATCTTACCAAAATAAAATCTGACATTTCGTATGAGTGAACGTTACTGCTAATGGCAGGTGAGTGGCTGCTTTTGCCAATACAAGGTTTGGCCTGAAGTCGATAGAAATCTCTCCACTAGTCTTAGTGGGCTTTGTACCACTGTCAGAGCCAGCAATGCCTGACCACATATTGAATAAAGAGTACCTTGATGAAATTACAGTATGAAAATTCAGATCTTATTCATGCATGTCATGTACTACAGTGAGTCTTTAAAATAAAACCTAAATGTTTATTTTATATTATGTTTTGAAGCAAGAAACCCCCATATACTTACATTTCTGAGTACTGTTTAATTTAGTGCATTAAATTTTTCCATGCCTTACTCTTACTCAAAAAAATATTTAAAAATATCTTATGTACTGGTAGAAGAAGCAATATTATGAATGTAACACTATGCTCCTCTAGATATAGTCTCATTTCAACAGTACTGCTGATTTCAATCACATGGTATTTTTAAAACATATTAAAAAATTTTCTCACAAAACACACTAAAAAGCACCAACCAATTCATTAATGAAGAACAAGATAAATTTAAATACTTCAACTACAAATCTTAAAAATATAATAATTGGTTTATATATTTACACCTAGTATTTAACAATTAATACAAAACTGAGTTGAACAAAAGATTTGTACTACAAGTATAGGCTTGACTTCATTTCTTAAAGAGGCATTTTATTTTATATACAAAAAGTATTTCTATGTGTGCAAGCCTGTTAAGAACATAAATTAAGTTCTCATGAATAAATGTGCTGACTCAAACAGGAAAAAGCTATGAAATAATTTACTGTATAAATCTCTCAATTTCTACTAAAACACCTGGATATTATAAATATACCAGCAAAGGACTTCAAACTGGGAGCAGTTGGAGTTTGCCATTTGTTTTTATTAGACTGGTCACTCATTAATTTTTTAAATATATATGTATATATGCTGCCAGGAATCTACTGTAGTTTAAGAAAAATGTATGATAACAAAATATATGCCCTGGATGTATATGTACACATCTTACTGAGCAAACTAATTTATTTATTAGATTTATAGAGGGTGGGACCTAAAATTACAAGTCCGTCTAGGTTCAAAAGGCATATCTAGTGATGTTTGAGAAGTGCTTAGTTCCAATTGTCCCTGTGAGATCCAAATCCCCATCTCCATGGCCCTATAATCTGACTCCCTGTTTGTGTTTCAGAAAGAGGACAGAGCCTGTGCTTTAATTGTGTAACCTCGTAATGGGATGTAACGTAACAGCACTATCTCAAGTACTAAAAGGTCTTGTATTATATGATTTTGGATGAATAAAAACCAGTTTTCGCTGAGCATGTATTTAAAGGTCTGACCTTTAAGCACAGTGAAAGCAACTCAAAGTATTCTGAATTTATTGGACTTGAGCAGTTAAGAGGTGCTGATTCAGAAAATCCCATCTTTATCTTAATCTGAACCAGGACATATATTTAAACTTTAATCCGGCATGTATAAAATTCTGTCAACAACGTTGGAAAGAGGAGGATTGAGGGCTCTGTAAGCGGCTGGGCCTGCTCCTTGCAGCCTTGTGCACCCCGGGTGCTCCACAGAGCTCTATTTCACACAGATATTTTTTCAGCAGATGGAAATGATAAGAAGAAAAGGCAAAGGGCACAGTCCAGCTTTTTGTGAAGTAACCTTATGAAACTCTCGAAGAAAATAAATATGCTCTCTTTTTGTTTTCATAAAAGTGTCGCGATAAAGTGCTTTGCAGTGAGGGAGATTTTTTAAAAAGAACGGGAGGACATGGCAGATTGACAATATTATGAAATCATCTGTTGCATACGTATATCCCTTGTTTTTAATAAAGTCCATATAATAATGATCTGTAACAGGTTTGAGTCCCTATCTTCAGTTATGCAGTTGTAGATGACAACAATAATATGAAAAAAAGCCAAATAAGATTCTTACAGCTGTTTCCTTACATTTGACAGAAAATATAAAGGTTTATACTACTGTTTGAATGGACAATAATATAATTTCTACAAGCTATTATTTTTGTGCAATTGTGAGGTGGAAACAAATGATGTATTGTAACAATATATACTTACACATGCACGCAATCACACACAGCACACACACAAATATATGTAGCACAGATATTATTATTATTTCTCAAAATGTACCAGACTTACAATCCTAGAGCTCAGTCTTCCAGAAACTTATAGCATTAATTACTTAATGTTTATGAATATGTCACTTAAGTCAACAAAACTAGATATGTGTCTTTAAATAACGAGATGCAGAACAGCATGTAAGGACTTTCTCACTAAAATTAGTGGGGAAAAGGCAAATCCATTAGCACATTTATTTGTAATTTACCTAATATGAGTCAAAATATAGTGAGTCAGTCTCCTGCTTAGTATAAAACAGCACACCCTACTGACTTAAACCTATTGAGATAGCAACCTGATAGATGTAAAGATAAATGTGAAGAGACTGATGATGTTTTCTTGTCAGATGACTGGTTAAAAAGAACAGAAGTGGAACAAGTTATAAAAGAAATCTTCTCATGAAGTTTAATTTGGGGAAACTAAGAAAAAGAAATGGAAAGAAAAGAATAAGATACTCAAAGATCATTACCCCAAAATACTCCAAATATAGCTTATGATGAATTCCATTCCCTATAACAAATAACATTTGAATATTTCATATGAAGGGGAAGACCCCAAAGTAGCTTATGCCGTGGGGATAAACAGTTCCTTGAGACATCAGAGTCCTTGGTTAAAGTTCAGTCTCTGCTGGATTCAGTGTCTGGGCAGAAATTCAGGCTTTTCTGTCTTCCTAGCACACGTTCGAACTACTGGGATGGGAGGAGGATTCCTCCTGTGCTCAGTGATGCACAAGTCAACCACGCAAAGCAGATCATCATCAAGAAGATGGGAATAAGAGTACGCACCGCCTCGTGGGAATCTTAGAGATGTGCTTCAGCCGAGGCATCGCACCGAGGTTATTTAGGAAGAGGACACAGCCCCCAACTAGCTCTGTGAACTTGGCCTTTCGTTTCTTGGCTTCCATTACAATGCACGAAACCAAAACATTTTGAAATGTCGAAACACTTCATTCTGACATTTTCAAAATGAAGCATTTCAACATTGTGTTGAAACGGTTTTGTAGTTTTGTTTCTTCTCAGACTATTTGTCACATAGTTTCAGCCACTCTGAAACTTCTTTGTTTGGAAATAAATGTTATCCTGATTTCCACCCCCCCTTAGCTTTGATTTTCAAATAGCTTAGCCACAGCCCTACTTATACTCAGTAAAAAGTTTGTTATATTTTATTTCAAATGGTAATTTTAAGTACAAGGCTTGCTGTAATCTGCAATGGAACACACTGTTCAGTCACCACCAACCTTGTGGAAGTTTAGGAGACCCTTTGGTGTTTAGAAGGAAACAGGATATGTAACATTCTGGTAATTGAATAAGACAACTATTTATTACTAAGCAGTGTCTTTCCATTTCCCACTATAGCCAAGGTATTTACATACACCTAATGCTTCAGTTTACAGGCTATAAACAGCCAAGTTGCTGCAATGCAATTAATTTCTACTGTATTTGCATGGAATTATTCAGCAATTAATATTGTACAGAAAAGAGTAACAGCTAATTTTGGCCTCACAAGAAAATCTATCTAATGACATACTTCCTAGACCTCAGAAGCAACAGACTTAGAAAAACAGGTTGACACTGGCATGAAATTATTAAAATCCAGAATTTTCAGTCACCCATTTCTACACATTTAGATGTGTGATTTATTTATTAATAGGAGCTTAGGTGTGGGTTTGAATCAACAGCAGCGGAGCCTGCTGAATTGAAATGTCTGTATTCAGATCAACTAAATGAATAATACAAGTTTCAAGGAATCTCTATGGTCTTTTAGTCAGTGTGTTTTAATTTAGAGAGCAGAACAGAAATGCCAGTATCATATCATCTCACAGCAGGGAATTCACCTTAAAATGCGTATTTGGGGTTATTAGTCTGGTTTTAATGAGTTGGAGATCCAATGATATCAAAATGTATCTTACAAGCTTTACTGAAAAATTAAGAGAACGTTATATAAAAAAAACCTGCAGACAATCTAAACGATGGCACAGAGTGTACACACTCAGGCTACTTAACCAGCTGGAAAGACAATTTCAGGCTAACCCCGGATTAAATGTTCTCCTGACTAAGAGGAAAGTTTCAGCCATGTTCAAATATGAGCACATGCTTCTAGACACAGAGCTGGCCATTTCTTTCAACAAAGGTAAATATTATACCATGCACTAACTGTAGGAGGAAATAGAGTGCATGTAATTTTGACTTATCTGAAATGGAACTGTAGCTGTTTAAAGTCACAAACTATGTAAAACTATAAAAATTTTAAACCAGAAGGTGTTCTTAAGCAACAAACTACTGCAGTTTATAATCAGGCTTATCAATGCTACTATCATGAATCCTTTACAAAGGAGTTAATTTGCTGATTCTCCAATTAATCATCATCAACTTCACTTCCTTTGATGTGTCAAAGAATGTAAAGTAAATAAAGCAGAAGTTTTTCCTACTGAAAAAGGAAAGAAAAAAAGAAAAAGAGAAGAGAAGAGAAGAGAAGAGAAGAGAAGAGAAGAGAAGAGAAGGAAAGGAAAGGAAAGGGAAAAGAAGAAAAAGAAAAGAAAGAAAAAAGAAAGAAAGAAAAGAAAAGAAAAGAAAAGGAAAGGAGAAGAAAAGAAAAGAGAAGAGAAGAAAAAAAAGTCTTCGTTACAGGAATGCTCTGAAGCCCAGTGAAGTCAAGAGGCAATTTCACAGTCTTCAAGGCGTTATGGTACTCCACTTTCTATATTAAACTAACACTAGCAATTTCCCCATCATCCACCTAAGCCTGAGTGGTTCACAAGGATAAAGAAAGTACATTTAATCACATTCACCTTGTTAGTCCTTATGCATTTCAAGAACTTTTTTATGCTCAACCAAATCCTACAATCTAACAAGCAAGGAAACTTTACAAATATGTGTTGCACCTCGAAGTCACTGAAAATTATATGAGAAAGGTTCATCCAATATGATTCTACAAAGGCTCAGATACAGCTTATAATCAACAGGCATGGAGACCTTGTCAATGGCTGCCAATGACAAGGAAGACTTTGTAAAATTGTAAAGAAACGTTGTGTTTCTCAGTGTCAGTGTGATCCCTCAAGAAATTCAGTCAGACACACATTCCTGGCTGTTTGTGGGGTCAGAATCCTATATTGCCACTGGTATTTTCTCCAGAACTGCACACTATTGTGATCCTCTAGAATCAATGTTCAGAAGATGCACCCTGGCAATAAAATCAAATTTGCTAGCAGAGTTTCAGAAGCCTGTTAGAGACTCTCTCTAAACTATCCCCAAAGAGCAGAGCAAGAAAGTTCAAAGATTACAAAGAAAGGAGACAAGCTGTGTTTCAAAATATCTGTGAAAAAGAATTAAAGCTTGTTGTTTTAAACTCTTCTTGTCATCATTCACGAATTTATTTGCTCATACAAATCCTCAAGAGAGTAAGACCCAAATCCTGTCAAAGTCACTGCACAGAACATTATTTTTACTTTTATATGTGTTGCTCAAAGCCTTGTGCTCAGCCCTATAAGAACATGTCTAATCTCAGAGTCAAACATGGTGCAGTTCCTCACATCGACTGGTAACTGTTAGTAATACGAGCAAAAGACATTGCACGGCTGGTGCCAAAGCTTTGAACAAAATTACTTCCTTTAACACACCGCCACCTTAATTATGTGCTGGGGAACATAAAGCAGGTCAGACAATTTGTACTAGGACATCATAATTCCATCAGTATAATGCTGACATTGCTAAAGATTTATGAACGGAATGTCGTAATTATTTTTTTAGTCGACATATCAAGTTTCACTAATGGGGGGGCTGGAAGTACTAATTAGCTTTTTTTCTTTTCTTTTCCTTGTATCGTATAAGATGTAGGGAGAAGAGGGTGGGGGGGACGGATATGTGACAAAAACAAGCACACACACACAATATATGTGTGGCCTGTAATTCAAGCAGATGTTCTTCTATAAGGGCTGCGGGGATTAAAGCCTTTCTGCACATAATTCCATTTGCTAACTACCTTCTGTCTGCACGAACCTTCCAGGCTGTGATGGACTTTTGCTAAGCTACATTTCTTTCAAAGCAAACAGGAACAGAAGAAAAAGAATCTTAAAAATTTCTGCTGTTAAGTACTGGGGTTGGCAGCTTGACTGAGGCTCTTTAACCTTTAACCAGCTGGGTGATTCTCCTGGAAGTTCTGCTGGAATTACGAATAACTGTGTCCAACAAGCTCTGACTCTGGCAGAGTTTCCTTTGGAAATCCAGTCAAACCAGCGTTTGCCCATAGTAGACACTTACACACTGGTGCTGCAGCGGGAAATCGTATTCATGCTCAGTCAGGAGGATTAATATTAAAATTACATAAATATGAGTAATAAAGATAATAAAATAATATCCAGAGCCTCCCATGGTAACCAAGCTCAAATATTTGTCAAGATAGACAGACAGCTCAAAGAGTAGAAAGAAAGAGGGAAAACCAGTTAAGTGGCCAATATTACAATGTGGCAATGTCACAATACAATGGCAGTACTGCAAAAATTGGGGGCAGAACATTCCAAAATTACTATTTTTAACACTTGCCCGACAGACACCCTGCATCCAAAAGAAAAGGACTGGTCACAACAATGACGAGTTCTAAAACTTCCACTGAAAATCATATTCATGTATCTAAAGAAAAAAGTTATCCAAAGCCTTTCCCCAGACACAGCGACATCAATGGAGTAACACAACATTCATACCAAGTGATATCCAGGGCTGTCTCCAGGTAAAACCTTTTTCTGTGCTCACCTGTAGTCAGATATACCATATGAAGAAAATACAATAAATGTAATTCTTGCAGCAAGGAGGAACTGTTCGAGACTTCACATCTCTATTATTCTTCCTCTTCTGTCTCAAGAACCAGAAAAAATACACCAAGATAATCTTTCTAGAACAGTGTCATGACTCTTCTATCACATTTACTTCTTACGGGTAAGGAAGGAGAAACAATCATGAATTCTGTCACACCTTTAGGGACACAGCATCTATAACAACAGCACAGCCCTTGCAGCGTCTAAATAATGCTCCAGCTCTCTCTATATGGAGAGAAGCAGAAAGGAGAGGGAACGGGATTCATTCTCAAAGTGGAGCTGGAACAGAGTTTTCACAGTCCTACATGTCGTGTCATTAACTACCTCAATACATTTTAAAAAAATCGAATAGAAAAGATCCATCCAAATTTATCTCTGATAGAGCTGGTGTAAATTGTATTTTTGTTTCGGATTTGGATTTCATAATAAAGCTAAATGCTGCCCCACTACCATCTGCAACTGACTTAAATAGTTTTAAATACATCATTTTAAGGACATTTTTACATTCACCTACAGGTAATGGGCTGACACAATCTAGTTCAGGAATATTTTGTATAATCATCTTATATGGTCTCTCCGGTTCATGAAAACTTTCCTGAATATGTTGCACAAACATTGTGGATTCTGAGCAGCACGCGTCTCAGTGCATCTCAAGGTGGCTCAAATTATCTTTGAGATAAAAGAAATGGAAGTAAAGCAAACAAGTCAAGTACATGATCCTATAAATGTGAGAACTCATGTACAGTGATATGATAGATTTCTGATCTCAGAATAAAGATTAACATTAAATCTTTATCCAGAGATTTGTTCTCAATTACCCTCATATTAGAGCACTTCCAAAGAAATCTGGAAAGCATCCAGATAGCTTGGGATCATTTATTTTCTTTGAAAAGGGTTTTAATACATTGTTGATCATAGACACTCCCATGTTCCGTGCTTCAAATATGTGACAGAAATGCAGCTGCAGCACCTGCTCGTGTTCACTTTTCATATTTCACTAGTGATTTGAAGCTTTGTAGAACAGCTCATGGGCATGTTATCTAATTGTAGTCTTCCTATTCATGGTTTTGTCTTCAAAACACTGAGTATCAAATGGAGAACGGTACTGAATTGTATGCTTCAGTAGCATCACTATGAGTACCACAAATAAAGGAAGGCTTTTCTCACATATCACACTTGAAATGTCTTCAAAATCTTGCATATAAAGGATGAAAAATACCCCAATTATTATAGAGACAAAAAGACAAAGCATACTTGTGTCTGGATTACATTGTGAACAAGATACTAATATTTTTTCAGAATGACCAAAACAACTGATCCTCAAAAGCTGGGCTTAGTCAATGAAAGTAGCACAATCAAGGCATGACAGTGGAAGCTTCTGAGAACAAGACAGATATTCCGAGGTCACCACTCACCTGTGAGGTCTCCTTCAGAGACACGATCATCAGCTGTATGTGGTGCCAAAGGAAAACCCCACACAGGAACTTTCTTCACAGTCTTAAAGGAGAAAAACAATCCTCAGCATGATTTAAATATGAAACGATGTAGTCTGAGTCTCTATTTATCTTATATTTTTGTTCCTAACCTTCCTATGCTTTTGCATCAGATATTGGAAGGATTTATTTAGTGTCAAAGCTATAGTTAAAATGAGATTAAGCTGAAACTACTAGACCACTTTACACTTACACTGCTTTCTGAAATCTGCACTGAATCCAGTGTGCACAGACAAATCCTTAGAAAAATCTCACATGATGTATTTATAGTATTTTCAAAATAATTTCATAACTATTTTTAAGCAGTTGCTTTAAAAACACTTTCACCTTTGCTGAAACAAAATGAGTGGGGGAAATGTATTTTTTCCTTTTTATATCACAGACTAATGCTTTCTTCACACTACTTTTAAACACTTCATTGGTGAAGAGCACATGACAAGAGATTAAAACAGGATGAAAACACTAACTGATGTCTTGGAAGAGAGAACAGATGGTGAAATGCCAACATTACTGGTAGTAACAAGAAATTCAGAAGTGTAAGAGGAAGCACTAGAACAGGGCACAGCAACAGCATCAAATTAAACTTCTCTTCTGTACCGTTTTAAAGACTATTACTTGCCTGGATCAAGGACTTGTGCCACCAGTGGGCTTGATAAGAAACATATGGATGCGTTTTACATTGGTGTGAGGATGCGATTCTGGTATTATTAGATCAGTCAGCAGCATTCCCCCCCAGGCAAGGGGCATATTGTGAGCATAATGGTATTAATTCTACTTCATTTGCTACAGCTTCGTTGTTTCCTCAGCATCACAATCCTTGTAATGAAAAGACAGGGCAGAAAGTTTTCCAGTGCACTGAAAGCCATTTGGGTGCATATTATTCCTGATTCGCTCTCATCCAAGGGAGAAGTTATTAAAAAACAAGACATAATTTTACTTGACTGGTTGCAAAGACTTAGTTCCACATTTCAGTGCTGTAACGCTCATCACATAGAACGCCAGGTACCACCGTTTCATGGATATTTGTGCAATCTAAGGATTGCATGTGAATGGAGCGGGGAGCGGGAAGAATCCACTCGCATACATGGAGTACTCGGAAGGGCTGGTTTGGCAACAAAATGAAGCTTTATTCTAACAATCACATAAGTAAAAACCAGATATTTCACACTTGTAGTGATCAGACAAAGGGATTCTGAGCTGTCTTCAAACTTTGCCTTGCTCAGCTGCAGATTTTACTTGACCTAAAGGAGTTCTGCATTCAAAAAAAAAATCTATAATTCCTGCTGTGTACAGAGTTTGCAAAGATTTTTAATGAGAGCAAACTTAAAACCCCTCTTCCTTTTTTAGATAAACATATTTGATCTTTTCAGTCATTATCATTTTAACTTGCAAAGTGACATTATGCCAAAAAGAAGGAATTCATAAATTAGTTCCAATTTAGAAAGTTTTCTTGTCATTGTATAAATGACAGATCTTTAAAAAGACGACTTAAAATGAAATGCAATAAAAAAAAATCCACTTTTGTGGCAGGTTTTTCTTTTATCTTTTTTTTTTTTTTTTTAAAGACTGAAAGAATAAAACAATGTTCTATCAAAAAAGAAATGAATAGTACAAAAATTACAAATGTGCACGGACAGAAAACTCATTAAAATTCTCAGATTGTTTTACAAAAGCCAAATTTAGTTGAGACAGTAACTAAATAAAACGTAAGCAGAAAATGCTTTGCAAAGTTAAATTTACTTGTCAACAGAAATTAATAAAGCAGGATTCACATCCAGCTTTTTATTTCAAAACCTGCTAGTGGCTAGAGCTATTGGTATTTTGGATGTAAACTAGAGCTATTGGTGTTTTGGATGCAAACTTGCCTTGTTGAACTCAACTGGAAATTTGCTAATCGTGTTACTGAGCTGATGTGTCACCCATGCATTTCACTTCTATTGTTTTTAAGGACTGTTATATTTATATGTAGAGTTGGGTTTGGCTTTCAAATACCTTTAACATTTGGGAGCGCTTGACTCAAATTCCTTGAGCAGAGTGCATTTCTGTAAGGAAAAAGATGACATCTGAAGCGTGAAGAAAGATCATGAGCACAAATGATGCCAAGGTGGCAAACATTGGAAGCTAATGGAAGATTTCCATCAATGATGAAGAAAAAAAACCTCAACAATTTTAGGGTAGCGTGCGAAGATTTTTCACACTAGGAAAGCATTCTTAGCTTTGAAACATTCAAATGAGGCACCACTCGGGGACTACAGACAGTTCCTGGGGCATCTGGAACTGAAGGATCCTTCAGCAGATTCACCGCTTTAGCTTGATCTCAGCACAAAGTGCTGAATCCCACGGGGATGTTCTGGGCTCACGGACGGCAAACTTAAAAAACACTGATGCACTGAAACCCAGCAATTTAACTACAATATCATTAACCTATAGGAAACAATTTCCTGTCATCTTTTAGTCTCCCGCTAACTATCCAGAGTTACGTACAACCCTTTAGCTCCAAGATTTAACTGGCATGATAACGTTTACTTTCACATGTAGTAGGTACATCTTTGGTTCTCTAACACTGTGATTTTACTACCCTGATTTATTTTTTTTTATTTCTAGGTGCCTTTTCTGAAAGTTTAATAACTGCCAAACCTACAATTAAACTAATCAGAGGTCTGTTCAGCACCTCAGCTTTTGACTGTTCAGTTCTCCGTGAGTTTTCATTGGCATTTTTTATGAGTTCTCACACAAGAAATTTTAGCTTCAAGCTTTAGGCAAAAGAATTTTAGAACGAAGCTATTTTTTCTTATTCACTGTTCTGTCTTCTGATTGCTGCATCACCACACACTGTGAATAGCAAACAAATTAATTTTTGAGGCATTTTCACCATTTGCAGCTCTGAAGAAGCTTCAGTTGAAAAGCAAGTCTTTAGCCAGCCTAGTGATAACAATGTGCAGCTTTAAATAATACATCTGTCACAAGCCAGTAGATATCAATATACAATACTTTCATATTTTTTGTATTGCAAATTAGTACCTAATTTACAGAAAACATGTTTCTGTAAGAAGTCAGTGCTACCATTAGCTAAGAGAACACTATTTGATGTGCATATCTGCTGCCACAGTCCCAACAGTTTTAACATAATCCATTATTCCTATCTGGAAAAACAGTGATATCAGGGCACAATCTCCAAGTTTTCTTTTTGAGGGCCTCTCTCATAGTGTGACAAAATTTGTCTGTCAGTATCTGGTTTTGGCAGAGAATGCTGAACACACACACATTTTCTGGATGTCGTCTAAAACTATAATTCAGTCCAGCCATGAATGAATCATTAATTCCTGAAGTGCGTTTCTTCTAAGCAGATAGTTCTTGGTTACAAGCAGGTTCCCTAGCTAGTCTGACCAAATACAGAAATCATATAGTGGAATTATGGTCACTAATTGTCTATATAGGTGTACACATGTGTGTATATATATACACACATACTTCTACAGAATCATGTTTCTGAGAATAGTTGTAACTTTCAGTTCTGAAAATGCTTTCTACAATATTACCTTAACAGCTGCTCAGACAAAAAAACCTGCTGAAATACTATTAGAATTTGAATAATAATAATAATAAAAAAGGAACAGGACACAAAGAAAGTAATGCCTAAAGGTTAAAAGTATTTTCCAAAATAATTTCTAGTGACATCTGAGGAGAATGTTTATATGAGAGGACATGATGTACTACGATCACAAGAAAGAATTCTTTGATTGATATACGGATTCTAAAAACTCTTTTTTCCTGATCCCAGACTTATACAAAATATAGGGTTTTGCATCATGTTTTGAGAAACCTTGAAAATAACATTTTAGAGGTCAGTTGCAGATCAGAGCAAGCTATCTATGAGGATACACACATTTGTGTTAAAAAAAAGAATGGGGAGACAGCCTAATGGAGGACCAGCCAGTCTCTGAAAAGTCTGCAGATAGGAAGGAAACAAGTACCTGCTTTTAAAAGCATCTAAATAAAACCTTCAAAAACTGCCTTATAAATGGTGTATGTGAGATGGGACACCTCTAAGCCAATGTTAAGAGGACAAATCTCTTGTATTAAGACAATAAGATACAACCATATGTTATCTATTGATATATTATTCTAGAATAAGTTTAAAAAATAACCTAGAGTTAACCTGGTTTCAGAAAAGAGCCGTTTAGATTCTGCAGACAAATGAAAAGAAAAATGTTCTATTAGTCCTTTACATGTCTAACATTAACTAGAAAAGTGAGGTAAATTGAAAAAAATAGGATGAATTCCTGCCTTTACATAAGGTAATTCCCTTGATGATGTGGAAACGCACTGCTGGATGTGGAGGGAAACACCATCAGAGCTAGAGAATAATCCAATGATGTTACTGAATCAGCTTCCGATAAGAATCGATTTCATTTTTTGAACATGAATAGCTGCAAAAGTATAAATAGTTCATACACTTTCATAGGTTACAGCTTCATTCTTCCAAAGCAATACATGCAAAATATCTGCTGCTTCAAGCCAATAACCTTATTTCAGCAGGGGATGTTGGCTCCGAGTCTCCCACTTTCCAGAGACTGAAACTGCAGCTGATGTAAACCTCAACATTATTAGAATGATCTGTTATCCCCACATATAAACTTCTCTCTTTTTCATCTTTTCCTGGTGTAGTAGACCTCCTTTTATTACTTTAATGGCTACATTTAAAGCGGAAAGTAAAATCATTTTTAGGATAATGTTTTAGTGTCTGTTTCACAATGGTTTTTATTGAGCTGTAAAGCACTTGCATGCACAGAGAAAAGAAGGTGCATTTTGGAAATAAAACTATTAAGTAACATTATCTTGCCATGGATCATTCCCACTGGGATAGAGGAACATTTGAAAGCATAACTGAATCCAATTAAAATATGATAAATTCTGATCTCCATCTTAGCCACAGTTTTAGCATTGCATGCTGGTCAAGAAACTAATAAAAACATAACTTTATATTTAGAAGCTTTCATCTAACCATAGAATGTACATACATATACATACTACTTATAGTGGGGAATAACTTGACTATAACAGCCTCCACCTAGAATTGTGGATGGACATGTATGTTCCCATACCTAATTACCAATCTGGGGCCCATCAAAAGGAATCAATATCACGCATAATTCCCCAGGGATGCCTTTGAATATCATGGCAAGAACAAGTGGACTCCAGACCACAGAATAAAATCACTGCTTTTATCTGGCACAAAATCACAGAAATGCGTATCCAACGTAAAATTCACAGAAACAACTTCATCATAATTTTTCTGTACTGTATATATCTTCTTTCTTGTAAGCGGACATTGACAGAGACCTTGTCGATATGCCTATTAATTATCTTGAAAAGATTGTTTACTGATCCTCTCTAAAGAAGATAGAAACTGTCTTCTTTAGTTAATTGAGGGTTAAATTGGAATGTATTTCAGAAATACAGGCCCCATATCCATTTTGTAGGTCGCTGGATCCTACGAGTAATCTACACACAGGAGACTTTACAATGTCTTTTGAAGTATATTGGTTCTCCTACCACACTTCTGAACACTGTCTAACACAGAAAAGTAATATTACAACTCAAGCACACAGTAGGGAAACACCAATTCTGCTTTACAGACGGCCAGCTGAGACATGAAGAAATTAAGTGATTTGTCCAATGTCAGAGACCTGTATCAGTGTGGAATAAATCTAGGCCTTCGGAGTCTTGGCTGATTTCCTGAGCAATCAAATTGTTCTTCTGTTCTGGCATGAATGAACCTCTGGTTGCAAATGGGATTGGTGAAAGCATCAGTTCATCATGGGACGAAAAACAACAAAGAGAAGAAGCATCTGACACAGTATAATATAACCTGTACAGCAGCTTTCTTCTCCAAAATTACATCCCAAAGTCTCATTTAAAGTTAAATAACACAGTAATTAAAAAAACTAAAAAAGGAGCAAAAGAATAAATAAGTGTCTAACACAGAGAAAAAGATGTTTCAACTGATGCATAAAAATAAACATAGATAATAATTATCATTTATTCAATGCTTTTCATCTTCAAAATATGTATAAATATTACTTTAAAAATCCTCATGACACCTCATGAGGTGGGAAAATATTAAGCATAACACAATAAGTTATACCCTTATATGATTCAAACCAATTTTATTCTAGAAAACTAAGGGGGGAAAAAAAAGGTTGTAAGATTAAAAGAGTTTTTTAAAAGACTCGAGCTGGCCACATTCTGCAGAAAAGACCTGTAATTCTCCGAGGCGTATATGTGCTAGTTTTAATTAATCTAGGATGGACTCAGCATGAGCATGGCAACTCGGGTTCAATGAGACGACAAAGTCTATCCCAGACTCCCGGCAGATACCATGGGACGGTTAAACTGGATTGCATTGGGTACTACGTGGTTAGTAGCAGGATGCAATTTGCTACTTAAAAGTTGACCTGAGTACCTTGTCCGAAGGGCTGTCGCATGTCTAGAAGGCAGCAGAGGCAGATCCACAGCTGGGACTGGCTCTGTAGAGCTGGCTTGGGAGTTTTGTCCCCCGGCTCAGAGGTGACGGAGCTGGTGAACGCAGCGAGGATTCTGCACATGTGATGGAGATGGAGCTCTGACACCTGCAGAACCTGCCAAAATCACAGCAAAGGGCAAAAGGGAAGGTGGGAAGTCAAATCAAAGACGTTTTGAGCTGAATAAAACACTTAACCGCATGGAAAATTCCATTAGGTTGATTAGATACTTGCCTTAGGGCCCTCTTAAAACAACTGTTAAAAGAAAAAAAAAAAGATAGCTATTGCAATGCGGCTTAAAAATATTGGAAAAGCAGGAAATGGAGCTTATTAGAGCTCAAATTAGATCCAAGATTTATGTGAAGAACATTTGGCCTCTTTAAAAGGCCTGCCTAATCCCTAGATGGTTTTTATTGTTTCTATTATTATTATTTATTTATACAGTGCCATAGGTATACATGGCACTTTACAGACAAATAAAAACAAACATGAGTCCTCTCCCAGAGAGTTTACAATACCTGATCCGGCAAAGAGTGAAGTACACGAGTAACCTCACTCGCAGGACTAAACTGCCTTGGAACCAGTAAGATTTAAAAAATAAAAATCAACTTACTGACATGATGATCTCTTCCAGATCAGCCCCTCTGGTCTCAGCCATTTGGTCCAAGTCTCAGGTGTAGAACCCAGCTCAAGGCAATAACTACCTGAAGTTCAGGAACTTATCTCAAGCAAATCTCACAGTGGCAATTCCTTCCAAGTTACGGATGATAAAGATAAGCTAAAGCAACAAAGGGGTGAAGATAAACTGCTTTAGTACTGCTAAGTTGGCTTCAGTGAAAGTCTTTTACTAGCATTTGTAATATTTTCTCAATGGGACCAGCAAAGTTTGCCAGTGATTGAGAAACAGCTGCATGCGGTGGTTTAGCACAAGCCAGGGAAAATGCATCATGTTTCCCTTCCTTCTCACCATACACATGTCAATCAGCTGTTCGTTCCTTCCCTCTATCTGGACTCTAAAACTACCGAATTTGAATGTTATTACAGCACATGTATTATACTTCAGCTATAAACCCTGAAGTACTGTTGTGTGGAAGTGTTCTTATTTTACTTTGCAAAAGAAGCACTTCTGGTTCCCATTAAAAAACCCCAATATACCATTGGGTTTTGTCTGGAAAATGAGGGGATCCTATTCTCCTTCTTGCTGTCCCGATGCTCCTGTTTCTGTGAATGGAAAGTTGGAGCCACCTCAAGCTACTTCTCTTTTGGAGGGTAGTAATGCCTACTCCAAATGTGCAACCCTATTTGCCTGCATATAAACTTTTAATAATGTTCATTAAACTTTATTAGAATTCTACGTGCAGCCAGATCAGAGTTACAAATTAAAACCTCAATCCTACAAACACTTAAGGAGCTTTATTCATGTGAGCAAAGAAACACTTAAACTGAATCTGTAATCTAAATACAATGCTATTTTTTAAAAATTCCCTGATATTAAAGTTAAAAACACATAGTTGAAGAAGAAAGTGTGGTTAGTAGCGTACAAAATAAGCAAACAACTCCCCAACTTAATTTTGAAATTGCATCTTTTATAAAATTATCATTATGTGGGAAAAATGAGTGGCACAACAGACTTGCAAAAGTCAAGGAAGAAATGCAGCACGTCTGTGTGCTTGTGGTGATACACAGAGTCCCGGTCAGAAGAGTCCCGGTCACTGAAATCTGCCAAAGTTCTGTAATAAACTTCACTGGCAAAATGCTCAGACCTGTAGGACCTGATATGAAAGCCCAGTGAAGCCAGAGAGAACTTCCACACTGATAAGCTTTGAATTGGTTGCAGAGTGACCAACAGAACTACAGAACTACAGGCAAAGAAGCCACCAGAAAAGCCACAAGGAGTTTTTAAAGAAAACAGACATGAGTGTCATAAAGCCGAGGTCAAACTCCATCACCAAGACAAACATGTGGGCAAGAGTTATACCTCTTTTAGGGCTAAGTACAGTATTTATGAGAATTTATTTTTCTTGAAACAAAAGGTAAATTAACCCATTTATTTTTAAAAGCATGTTTTTATTACGTTGAGTGATTTCCTTTGAAAAATAAAGATGTTTCCTAAAACCATTAGCAGTTAAGCTAGATACTTTTTTTGTTTGTTTATATCTGAGATGAGACTGTGTATCGTTATTCATGCATAAACTGCTTCCAAATGATTACTTGTTTACCATTTGTGTATTTTCTTATGTAAGCAAGAATTAATATACCCTCGCATGGAAGAAATATGCTATATTATCTTTTACTGTATTTCTTTAGAACATGCCATACATCTTGCTTAAGTCCCCAATGACATTCAGAATAGCCTGAGGAAAACACTAATAAATACACATATAAACAAGAACACTAATAAGAAAATGATATAAGATATAGACTTGCATGTAGGTACGTTAAGCACATGTAATATAAACAATGGGAATCATAATGACTCCACATTTTTGAGTAAGCATAAAAAAATACATAATATTTGTCTAGCTCGGATGATACTGAGCACTGACACGTCAGAGCTTGTTCTCCTACAGACAAAACCTCACTTCTTCCATTGCCATTTCCCTGTGTGAGAAGACCCCCCCACAATTCATATTCTCTTGTCTAAAACCAGCACCCTCCGGTGTGCGCACCCAGGAACACGCACCCGTCCTGCGCAGGAACGGGCATCCCAGGAGGAGCAGCAGAGGCTTTGGTACAAAGCCAGGAGTGCCCAATTCCCACTGGGGCGCTCAGGGAAAGGTGGAAGGATACAAAGATCTGGCAATTCTGATAGAATAATTCAGATGAGAAATTACTGTGAAAATGTCAAGATTTACTTTCAGATCCGCCCATTCTAACCCCACAAGGTTTCCTACCCTCACTCTGATTTCTCTTACACATTTTCACTGAGCTTTACAGGAGGGAACATCCCAGACCACCGTGACTCAACTCAACCTACTTGATGCTTTTCTTTTGACTTTCTCATACATTTTTACCGTGCTGAGTCACAGAGCCTGAAGCCTTTCATTGTGTGTGGGCAGGCATCTCCTCTGAATTCCTTAGTGTTATTTGTGAGGAAAAAAGGCCAAAAATATTCTTTTTTTTTTTTTCCAGATACATTACTCCATTATAGTAGGTGAATTTGGACTCGAAAGGTTATGTCCCACGTAACTGATTTAAGTTCATCCCTCTGTTCTTATTGCAATATAGTGCAATAGGTACTTGTTATTTTGCATTTTGAGTACATGGAATGACAAGGAAAAAAATTAATGTTCGGAATGCTAAGAGACCAGCTCTCCTTTAGCAGTTAATAGTCCAGGGGGTTCCATTTCTTTTTCTCTTTTGAAACCCTCAGTCGTACTTGCCGTTCTCAACAGTTAACTTGCTTTTCATTGATTTTCCCTATTTTTTTTAAATATTTGCAGTTATCATTGATTTTTGTCTACATGTAACAGTGTATTCTAAATGGCATTTAAAAAATTAAATTTCATATGGTCCATCTTTCCAAACCATAATCCTGCAAAAGCAGTTCTCAAATTCACATAGACAGGAAAGATGAAATAGATAAAATATCTCTGCAGGAATTATCTGTGGTAGTAACTGGGTTGTAAAGTTTGACCTTATGAAATAAGTAATGTGATGACCGTTGGAAACCACTGTTGGAGGTCTATAGGATTTCAGGGCCAGCCACAGTGTCCCTCTGAATGCTCCTCAGCCATATAAAAGCTGTCTAACCTGTTTTGCAACTAAAATTAAAGTTCATTCCTACTAATCTACTCAGAGCATCAGATTCTAAGGGCAGCTGTGTCTTAACAAAGTCCAGGCCACATTCATCTTTGTGGAAGAGATCTAAGTACCTCTTTTCCATATCAGAATTCCTTTTTTTCCATTTAAGGTGTAATAAGGAATCAAAGATTTTATTGTCAATTTGTTTAAAATTTAGATACTATACTTCTTGCCTAGATGTATGATTTATATCACTACATATTTTGCCAACAGTATTTTCCAATGCACTAAACCCGGTCATAACCTTAAGTGAGTACTGCACATCTTCATAGACATTTAGGTGCCTAAATTTTAATGATTTACTGCAAAATAGCCATCTCATGTCTTCCAGGATGTAGACTGAAATCTCATATGATTTTTACCCATAGATTAATGTTGATGCACAGAATCTTAAGTAATATAGCTGGCTTTGAAATCTATATTTTGGTATGTCATGCACTTGATCGAGAATGATGATGCAACATGTTGAACACATCTTATAGCCAAATCTGGCCCTGGAGGTAAATCTGAGAGACATGTATCTCTGAAGGCAAATCAGTTATATATAAATCAAAAAAAAATATAATAGGAAAACACTTCCAGGGAGCTTAGTAATAGGCTTTGCAACCTGTCTTTTATATTTTAATTTATCAAAAAACTACGAACCAACACTATCATCAAGGACAGAAGCTCCAAGGCTATATTTCTCAATTATACCATTTCCACGAATATTCTCTCTAATCAAAGTACCCTACCTGCTAATTCATGTCCTGACGTGGCATTTCAGAAGAGAGAGTGGGATTCCCTGACTATTTTCCAATATAATTAAAACTGTTTGAACGATCATATCTTAACATACTTTCAATCCGAAATCTTGCAAATCTCTAAGGATTTACAGGGCCATGATGTCACTGGTAGATTCTATTCTGATGTCTATTACTGGCACACTGCTTTTCTGAGTTTGATCATTCTTACCTTTGGTATTCATAGTTGTCTCTCCCTCTTCTAGGCATTTAATGGCTTATTTGTTCAGAAGTCACTCAAGAAAAAAATGTGACATAGTAACATTTTTGTACTTCAAAGTAATGAAAATAATGTAGAAATGGTGCTTATTAAAATATGATCACTGACTTGAACTATATAGAACAGACATAAGAGAAAATACTTGCCATTCTTGTCCTCCCAGGAGCAAAGCTATGTATTCACTCTTGCTTTCAGTTCCAAATCACATGGATGTCCAACTGGAAAATGCACCTATTTTCAATCACGGCACTCTTCGGTGCTCCTCTCTGCTCTTTTTCCAGTGATTGAACTGAAGGGCAGCAGCGAAAGGCTGGATGGGAGCAGTGAGAGACGACATTGCATCTGTCTGAATTCACAAGGTGAGAAATAAGTACAGTAAGTCCAGCTGGATGGAGCAACAAATAAGCAGAACTATGTTTTCCCATAGCTGCCTGACATAAATCATGAGAACTCCAGTCTTTGGAAAACTCTCCTCTAAAGTGAGACTAATTAATTTCACATTCTTGCTTTTTTTACATATTAATACCTCTTATAGGCCCTGAACCTGAACACTCTTTCTGACTTTTTACATTTTAATGGGTCATACGTCCTTAATACATAACTGTTAGGGTTGTTTCTTCCACCTTATGTTTCTCCTATTCACACCAGACATACTTCTACATTTTCTGTTTATTACAAATGCTATGCCTACTGTATCTATAAATCAAAAAGGATTGTCTATATTTAAAATTATCTACTAGGTTTTTCTTTCTAATTTCATTGATTAATACTTTCATTCCTTGACCATGTATCAATAGTTCTAACCAACTCTTTTGTTTTCAAACAATGCAAAAATACTGCTAAACAGCAATAATCTTTCTGTTCATTTTACCATGAACAATGAAGACATGGGTTTTGTTGGTGTGCATCATGTTTACAGCTGAGAAATGAGCCTGGAAAAATATCTCCCATCCTTGACTTTGCCATTAATTTCCTTTCTAATCTTGACCATAACAAACAAAACTCCAGCTAAACTTTGTCTTCAAGGTTTCTTAATAATTGATTCTGCTCTGCTGTATGGGGCCCCAGAGCTGCCCTGTGGTGTCCCTTGGTGCAGTGACGTTCCGATGGCAGCCTTGGCTTGTCTCCTGCTACCCGGGAGGAACTGGAAAAGAAATTTATCCACACAATGGCAAAGAGCCATTGAGGAGGGTTAAGCAGCACGTTTTCTACGGGTTGGGTTAAGGAGTTAGCTGGACAAGAGCCAGGATTAAAGAACTGCAATAACTCTGGATTGCAGACCTCAGCTGATTGTCCACAGGTGTGGCTTAGTCCAAAATCACTCTGATTTTTGGCAAAACTGAAGTTCTGCCTCTTCATTAACAATTCCAGAGACGTGTTTCTTAGAGAAACATCACCAAAGCAACATGCACAAGGAAGACAATGTGAGAAAGAGAAAGGGCTTCTGACAGACGAGCTTCACGATCAAGCATATGCAAGTAATAACGGGCAGTTTTAAGACTTGTGTGACCTGAACCGACAATAGTGGGTAAGTAAACCTCACTTGTAACTCAGAGAGAGGAAGCTTTAAGAAAACCCACATTTCAGAGGATTTATGTTACTGAATTGAACATTCTGAAACTAGACTGAAAATCTTGGCAAAATCTTTATTTCCAGTGCTAAGAAAGAGCTAAAGAACTGGACCTGCTCCCTAAAACTATTTCCCCTGCTGTTTTCCTACTCCATTGATTTTTCCCTGCAGAAGCTTGGGCTTCAGCTCAGCTCTCTACACAAACCATATCAAGGAACAGATGGGGTAATACATAATTACAACATCAGAGTGTGCAAATCTCTAGGTATTCGCTGTGGAGAGAACCAAGTAACTCACCAAGCCTGGTGTTAAAACTCAAAACATCTTCTAGCTGGACATTTGGCTCTTTGCAAGCCCTGCTGAAGCTGCAACATCAGAAGGGGCAGATTTGTGTTTGACATTTATTGATTGATATTTAATAATTATTCTATTACAAAAATAGATGCCAGACTGTCAAGTCCTCAGTCCACATCTTCCACTGCACTTGTTGCTAAGAGAAAACCACACCAGATCCTTGGCTGATATAAATGGGAGTAGTGTTCGTGTCTGCAGGGGAGATGTACAAACTGAAATTACAGAGAAATTAGTTCACAATATTGTGATGGTTCATAAAAAATTCTTAAAAATGAAAAGAACTGCAAGCAGTCTCACCTTTTAAAAAAATTATATATAATTTTAACAAACAACATTCACTCCCCTTCCTTCCAGGCTCCTTTCCTGCTCTTTACAACTCCAGTGGATTATAATAATAAGGAAAAAACTCCAGTACTTATTCAACGTTTCCCAGTACTTAGTCAAGGATTGTGGTGTGGTAATAGCACTTGGTACACTTCTTAATGGTGATAACAAGAAATAACAAAAATGAAGGATTTTCAGGATTAGTCAATCTAGGTCTCAAATCACATTTTCTGTAGCTAATTTTCACAGTTCCATGTCCAAGATTCTTAAAACAACACTTTAATGCCTGTTGGTATGTGATTACTGGCACAGTATTTTCACAACAAACCTCCAGGAAAACAGGAACAGATTTTTCATTACTATTCATTTCTAACAGGCAAACTGAAGAAGACAGAATAAAATACTTCTTCCAAGAGTCATAGATTAAACTGAATCAAGAACAGGGGTTCTTGAATCTCTTATCTCCTTTAATTCAGATCGCTAAACCTTTTTTTTTCTGAAACCACTTAGGGCTGTCCAGGTTTTGAAGATTTCTTATAAAGCTGTCGCTCTTCTGCAGCACCGCTATTTTTATGCAAAATGGTAGAATTTAAACCACTTCTGCCCATACATTGGTCTTTGAAGCCCTTAGTTTTGTTTAGTATTAGACAACTAATAATTTTCATAAAAGTAAGTAATACCACATAAAATTACTCCTATTCAAGAAAAGACTTATTCCACTAAAAGACACCAGCAGATTCCTAATGACACCGTTTAGTTAAGGAGCCCCCTCAGTTCTTGGCTTGAGGTGTTTCAGCATGGAAATGACACCAAAACAGCTCCTGGATCATTTGGAGGACAATCTTTGCCAAACAAGGAAGATATTTGCATTTTGCAAATTATTGCAACGATCTAAACAAGAGATGAAGATGACTATGTAATTTCTTTGCTCCTTTGCCAGAAACAATTGTGTTTATATTTACCAGGAATCTCCTGCATGAGCATTCATTCCCAAGTGAAGTTGTTCTACCATACATATCAGATGTTTGAGTTTCCCTAAAAAATATTAAAAAAATCAGTTAATTCATGACAGAATATTTCTTTGACTACTTCTATAGCCTACTTAGGCTGAGAATGATGGGGGAGACTGATAACTGTAAGGTTTCATCTCTACAAAGATGAAATGTCTGTAGTTGTTTGCTGCAGAAGATCTAAAATAGGAGGTAGGAAACTCAGTCTGGTGGCACACACACCCTGAAGGTCCACGAGGGATAAAGCTCCTCGCTTAGCAAAATCATGAGGTTTGCTCCTGGACTGATATGTTCACGAGCTATAAGTTAACAGACTGTTTTAAAACTGATTTTATCATTACATAGGATAACGGACATTAATATGATGAGAAACAATTCCTAATTTGAATACAGAGCTAACAGACATGAAGGAGCAGGGATGTGACAGCCCAAATGGAGCTCAGGTCTATTTCTAACACACAAAAACCTCCCATCTTCCTATCAACATGCTGATTAAGCTTTATCAGCCATACGAGAATTGTTGCCCTTGTCTACTCCTGCATTGTCAAAAATGGAAGCTGCCTTTTAAATGTACAAAACGTAAAAGTCACCATAATTAAAGTGAATGTTGCAAGTTCATTTCCGTGAAATTCCAACTAAAAAAAAAATCTGAAAAGGAAAAAAAGGCAGGAAGGAGGGAGTTTAAAGCCTAGATGTTTAGACAGCCCTGCAAGCCCCCTTGTGACCTTACTCTGATATTTAACAAAACATTAATCTTCTTGCCAGCAATTATAAAGAATACAGTGATGTAGCTGGGGCTCAGTGAGTGAGTAATAGTAATTCCATTGTTCTCTTTTATTTATGCCTTGGCTGTACCAGGCAGATGAGGTAAGTTGGGGCTTTTTATATGTTATTATTCTGAACTGGCAATACATAAAGGCTGATTACACAAATATCTGTCTGTTTCTGAAGCACTGTTTCACACCTCCTTCCAGCTCATGATCAAAGCGTTTCAACATTTTATTATGAAATCATGAATCCCCTCTTAGTTTGCATATGAATTATAGTCTTTTTTTAAAAAAAACACTGGTGTATAACAGTGACAGTGCCTTTTGAACCAAAGAACAAAACAAGGTGTTACACACTACTTCTTGAAGGCAATGACTTGCTGAATAATTCTGTTTGTTAGAGCACAGTCCAACCTCCCTACTGAATACAAAACCTTGAGACCAAAGAATTTTTGTCTGTGAACAGGCCAGTGATTTTCTTTCACTTGTAAGAAAAAGGAAAAATATAAAAGCAGAGACCTATTAATGAGTTGAGAAAATGTTGCCACGTAGATGTAATTATAACTAATCTAAAAGAGCTTCCCTCTGCTTTTCTGAATGCCCACAGTTGTTCTTTTACAGATACCATGAACATATACCATATTTTCCTCCACAGTGGTCTGAAAAGTGCGCTGTCTTTATAAAATATATTTATATTCTATGGATTTTTCAAGTTTGCTTTACAGAACACAAATATGAACTGGGAACAACCTTATGAATACAAAGGACATTTTATTAGGCTTTACTGTCAGTGATTTGAAACTATTCATGCCATTAGTGCCACTTCAGTCAAAGCAGGATTTGGTCCATACCTTACCCTCTTTTGTTTGTAATGCCATCTTGTCTTCCTGTTCACTTCTCTGTGTTGGCAGAGACAGATTCAGCTCATCTCTAGAAATCTCATGATGTCACCAAATCAAAATTTAAGGTGGGAGGGTAAAGAGAAATTGCTCCCATGTCTCATTACCCATCTGAAGAATGAAGGGTTTAATCTCTGATCGCAGCACTTTCGTATGGCTGTATCATGACAATCATCTAGTCAAGGCAGCAGCCTAGCTAAGAATACTTTGTTTGTTAATAGATTTTTTTCAGCTCATCAGTAGGTGGCTAAAGTTTGTTTTCCGAACAGCCACAGGCTTAGCTTGTAACACTGAATAGCATCGACAGCAGCTCCCGTGACCTGGCTCCGTATGGACCACAGGGCAGCAGGGCTGGGAAACCCCCACTTCTGGGGCATATGACAGAGTTTCTTTTGCCAGCCAGCTCAGTACTTTTGAAATGTTTTGCAAAACCAGCTACTACTTCAGCCTTTTGCTGTGAAATACCTTTGAATATGCATAGGCTGCCCAGGGCAGTGGTGGAGTCACTATCCCTGGAGGGTTTAAAAGGCGTTTAGACAGGTTCTTAGGGACACGGGTTAGTGCCAGAGTTGGTTAGGTTGTGGTTGGACTTGATGATCCTGAGGGTCTCTTCCAACCAAAATGATTCTATAATCTTGGATACTACGATCAGTTCTTCAGCACAGCCTAAAACTGGGGTGGGTTTAGATTTTGCACTTTAACATAACTATATTTTCTATTCTAGTGTATTTTAAAGCAGAACAGAATGGCATTGCATTGTGTGAGATTAAATATTATGTTTTCATCAGCGTAAATGCATTATTATTGACATTAATTAATTCATATATTAAAAAACCCAACATCACACAATCTCCTTGTGCAGACTTAACAGGAGTGCCAGACCGAAACAAAAAGGAGATATCCTTGTCTTAATGTCAACCTTCAGAAAACAATCCATCTGGTCCTATTCACAGACAGACAGGCCACATCTCTGAGCATCTTGCAAAATCAATGCTCTCCATGCGTGAGGCACAGACTCACAAAGGCAGGAATGCAGAGCTGAGCCTTAAGCCCTGCTCATAATTTGTCTCATTGTGGCAGCACATATGAGATATGTAAGACACCCAGCAGCTCCGAAGCTCCTGTTCTGTTCCCGCACAATAGGGGTGAGTTCAGGACTGCATTGTATCCGGATCCCCTCAGTTCTGCTGCCTGGGTACGCTTTAACCAGGGTATTTAATATTATCTGAATGAGGTTTTATGAGAATGTTGAAGAAACAAAATAATATTTGGGAAAAGTAATATAATCCTCTCCCAAACTAAGATACAGTAAAACTGCCTCAATATATCATGCAACTCATTATGTGAGATTACACCATTCCTCCGAGCTATGAATTTACATAGTACTGGAAATCAGAAGAGATAAGAAAAGGGACTTGTAGCCAATTCCGTAAGAAAGACATTTTTTAATTTGAAAAAATATACTTTTGCAGGACAGATACTTATAAGACCAAGCTAGTAAATGTCTACTTCAAAAAACTAATTTTATGGAACAAAATTTATCAAAGCTAATGTTATATAATGTGGTTTTGCCCATTTTTTACATTATCATCTTAGCAATTATTTTGTAGTGTCATGAATCCCAGACTTTACGGAATGACAACTACTTTTAGAAGCACTAGTCTCTCACATGCACAGAATCCACCACCATGGGGTATTTAAACATACAGAAGAATATCACAACTAGATTAAGTTATCAAAATAAGCTTAATTTAAAAGGATTAGAAATCCTCATTCTTTACCTCTTTTCTACTTAACAGCACTTAAGTTTGTAGAACGTGTGAGCATTTCTGTAAAATTTATAAAAACAATGCTCTGAATATTATCAATACAGAATTAAGCTGCAGGTTGCATAAAGATCTTGAGGCACTCAGAATGAGAAAGGCTACCTGGAAAAAAAATGGTATTGTATTTTGCAGATGCAATTATTCTAACATAGTATACCATTTATCACATTGCTGGCCCATGTAGCCTTGTATTCTCTGCCTAGAAACATCTGATGTTTTTGCAGGTTAACTAGAGATAAGAGCGTCCACAGATCTAGAGCTCTAGGTCAAGATGAATTTTAGGTCTTCCAAAATTGGTACATGTACTGTATTTTAGTTAAGTATTCATCTTGACTTAGTTTAGTTAGTATCTGACCGAGACGCATCTTATATCCTCTAGTTCAACACATTAGAAAACTAAGCTAGTTTCACTCAGGTTCTGAGATACAGGCTCCTAATACCAGAAGCAAAGTTACGAGTAGTAGTATGGTTTAAGAAATACACTGAAGAAGTATAAGGTGGAACAGCATGCTATTCTGGGAGTAAAACAACGTTTTCTGAGAAATTTTGCTCTTTTTTTATTCTTCTTGTCTCTCCAGCTGCACGGTTACTAAACTTCTGCTGAAGTGGATGAGGAAAGAATGATATTTTTTGGCTGTAACTTGGCATTCTATATGGGACTTCTGTTGTGTGACGTAAGCTTAGCTTGCCTTGCACTTGTTGTTGCCATATGGGATTTAGAGTAGCCTTTGACTCTGGTTTCTCCCCTCTTTCATATTTTCATCCTACTATTTCCACTTGTCAACTGCATTTAATTCCTGTAGTCTGCATCTCAGAAATATTTACACAAAGGAAATGAGATGAAACTTGGGTTCTCGTGCACCTTCATGTCATCCTAAGTCCATAAATGACTTGGCAAGCACACATAAAAGACACCTGACTGGCAAGAGCAGGGGGGTCAGCACTGAGTTTGCAGCTCCTAAATCAGCCACATGTTGCACTGCTGAGCAGAACAACTACTTTTAAGAGTTACACTCTAAATATACAGAAAATGGCGATGGGATTAAGTCATATACAATTTTTGAAGATCTATTTTGTCTCTGTAGCATCTGTTCTCATTATGAACTAGTTTTCTTATCTATGGTTGGGTCCGTTTCTTAAATCTGAATACTTGACAAATATTTCCACTGGCTTACATGGATAATCAAAGTCTGAAAATAATACTTTCAATATGCTTAATTCATTAGGAAAATGAAAAATACTTTTGGGCTATTTTAGTGTTTCTGCTTCTAATGTAATTTTACATTACTTCGTAAATTATGCTAATGTTGATCTATACAATCTCAGCATCTTTAACAAATTAACAGTAAGGAGTATCAGTGAAAAGCAAGTTATATCCTCTCGAAATGAAGATGCTATTTATATCTGATACGCATTCTTCCCAGTCACGATGGGATTGATGTAAGACCATCACTTCAGGCAGATATTCCTCTCTCAGATGTTTCCTCGCTCCCTGTTGCCAAAGTTGATTGTTAACTGTTCAAAAAGGTCTTCGTAGAGACTGACATGTTGCATGGGGTCCTTAGCATGCCTCTCTTTATTCACGCTGAGATCATATCTACTGATTTTCTATCTCTTCTCCTCCAGGTTCTGTACTGCAGTCCCTTCCTTTTTGAAGTTTCCGTTTTCATAGATGACCATTACTTTCTTATATTTAATTCCCCCTAAGTGCAGTAATTTCCCAAATGTTTTTAATTCCATAAGCTGTTTCCTGTGATCTTCTCCAGACTACTTCTCAGCATGGTTTTCAGTTTTCTCTAGGGCTATATTTTTTTTTATCCACCTCTTCCTCTCCTCTCTCTTCCCTCGGCGTACAACAGCACTGGCCTCCTTCAGCCATAGCTCATTTGTCTGTTTAGCATCTGTTTGTCATTCATACCCCTTGATGTTGTAACACTCATCTTTTTCATATTCTCATCTATGAATATCTCACTGTGAATACTTGCACAATGCTTTAGATTCACCGTTTAGTTCTATTTCTTCTAATGGGATATTTGCCTCCTTATCTTCAACAGTCTCTCTTCTTCCTCAGGAAGTTTTAATATTGTCATCACTACTTTAAATTTACTGTTTCCTGCAGCTGATCTTTAATTAGAAAGCTGTAATGGGACAGTGTATTTGCAGAAGCCTTACTTGTCCAGCCTACAGATCTAAGAATCCACTCCTAAATGCAGAGTTTGTCAGATGCCAATATGCAGACCTTCCAGTACCTCAGCTACAGGTAAGAACGCCTACTGAAAATGTCCTGATTTGTCTTTATAGTCAGAACTCACAAATACCACAAGTACACTGGTATAATTCAATGAAAAAAATGTGCTAACACCACAGAATTAACTTCAGGTACAACAATTGCTAAAAAGGGTATGTCATGGGCATGTTCTTCTAAGTTTTATATCCTCTATGCATCTGTGAATCAATGCAAACTAAACAAAGTACAAGTTTTGCACATTGTTCTACCCTGAGGCTAAATGAGTTTTGTCCATTGCACTGAAATTATTATAATCGGTGTTTTTCACTAAACTTGAGGGCCAGAATCATATATCAAGGCCCAGCTGGGACATGTAGAATATATCTTATTTTTATATAAAACAAGAAAGCTTACCAGCAGGGCATCTGGGAGATAAGGTGAATACAAAGCAGATGAGGAAAGCCCAAGGTAACAGCGAGATGCTAAGGGCTGGTGTAAGAAGCAGCGCTACTGCACCTCCACTGCTTGGTTATGATTAAACTAATTTAATAACTGCTACTATGCTAAGAAAAGGAATTAATAGCAGAATGGTAGTTTATTGTCTTCCCTCTTCTGTAATTTGCTCAGCACCAAAGTATTTATTAGAAACATACTTATTGTGTACTCACTTTTGGACGTGCCATATGTTCTTCTGCTTATGATGTAATAATTTGTGTTGGAATATTTTTTTAAAGTGCTGTAGAAAAAGACTAAAGCTAAAACTGGAAAAAGTCACTAGATATCAGTGCTGAATGTGAGATCAATTTCATAGGAAGAAATTTGTGCCTCTAATGAGAAGTTTGCTCTAATGAAATGAAAGAGATCAAAGCTGATAGAAAGCAAAGCTGTGTAATGAAACAGTGATTTAAGAAGCCTGGGACATTCATTTTATTTTCATTGTAAGATAGGTTACTTGCCTTACTGTTTGGTATTGTTTATTCTGGTGTCTGTACATGGTTTTGATTATATTAATTAGATTATTGGTCAAATTCTAAACTGTTGTAAATCTGAATTGCTCTTCTGACTCCAGTGAATGACAGTGACTTATACCAGCTGATGATCTACCCTTCAATGTCTAACAAATAAAGGATAAATATTTTGCAAAACTTCTAAAAGCCTTGCTTGTTTGTGAAAATGTTACAATTTATTGCAGTTTTGTAAATGGATAGAATTTCTTGCTGTAAATACTTTAATTAGTATTATAAAATGAATTGAAATTTAATTAAAGATGAAAAAAAGCACAGTGGAAATTTTTAAAAGGGTAAAACCAGCAAGAAACACTCCCAGATTTGAAAGCCATTTTAACAGTAATCTGAACCAACATCTGAAATGTGTTACATAATTTTAAACATATACTAAAAATCATTTTTTCCAGCTCCGAGCAAGTGCAGACTCACTAGTTGTTCCAAGGCTTTTAGTTATTTCCCCCCCTCAATCTCGAGACGTAAACAAACAAGAATGCTAATTAAAAATGTTACTTCAGGCAAGAATCTTGTCAAAGTGGTTAAACAGGGTTAGACTCAATCATCAGAAGGTAGGGTAACCTCTAGAGAAAGCATTTAGCATGTAAATGCATTGCATTTATTCAAACTGTGATTCTCCAACAGTTACAAACCAAAGCCTTAGTGTATTATTGAAAAATACTCCTTTTCCTCTTAATAAGACAGTCAAATACATGTTCACTTATTTTAATGTATACAATGAACATGACACTTTATCAAAACGCATTTAGGATCCTAAGTAGCTGAGCGGGTTTTATTGGAGCTTACTGTACCCTTAATTCTTTGAGTTTTCCTTTTTTTCTCAGAGACTGTTACCAACGGCTCTGACTGCAGCTTTCCTTGCGTTTATGAAATGTCCAGTACAAAAGGGAAAAGGTAAACTTGATTTCTAAAGAACATTCGACTAGCTTGCATGCAGGAACAGCTAACACGAAAACAGCTTGGCTGTTAGGCAGTTTGACACTCGAAATGTAAATTCAACAGGTTTTACCTGGGTATGTCTAAGGGGCTGGGAATTAAAGCATTTCCCAGGGGCTGAATCTGGCTACACGTACTTCTGGTGTTCCCTCTAGAAGGTGTTCAAAGCATTTGAGCAGGGAGAGTCATTGTGTTTTCACAGCCTGGATCGCCAACAGACCAGGACTCCAAGGTACATCACGGTGGTACCCACTTCGGAGTTTAGACACAGCCAACGAGACCTATCAGATTTGAACCTGGAAAGTAGTTCTGTATGGGAACAGTCCAGAATCACAAGTGTCCTGAATGCAAGAAGGCTCCAACTGAAGAAGGAACACCCTAATCTGCCAATCCAACAAGACCTATTACATTTTTTATTGCTGCATCCATGAAAATCAATAAATTCCCTAGGGAAGCGGATCACTCCATAGCTACTCTAATGGCACTCACTGGCCATTAAAGGTCTTCAGAGATGCAGAGAAGCTGAGAGTTTGGAAGAGCAGGTGGTGGAATAGCTCCATCTGAAAACTTCTGTCTATTTTGTACAATGAAGCAGAAGTTCCTCAGTTTAAATAAGCACTAACAGTTTGAAAACTATATGGATAGTGTATATTTATGTACTTGTTCTTATGTATCTTGTTCTCTATCTCTGGCAAACTGTCTCTGTCTACACACAGAGTGAAATGCTCCTGCAGAAAGTGTGTGACCAGATTCTCAATGCTCTCGATTTGGTTTCGATAGTTTTCATCTGATATATAATGTTTATGTCTCAGTGGTTCTGCAGAATTGTCATTAGTTTCTTCAGTCGTTATTTCGTTACTTGAGTATAGGGTTACATATTCTCTCACTTTCTATTTTTGCATTATATTTTTAATGAGGTCATCGATTGTACTTTTTGCCTGTAGAAGAAATGTAAATGTCTGTTTGACACCATGCAATGATGGAGAAGTGCAAAAGGAGGAACAGTAACATCAATGTTCACACAGATTCTTATCTATTCTGTAATACAAGTTAATGCAGTTAAGTTTGTCTCCTTTATGTTCAAGACAACAGTCCTTCAAGAAGCTGAAAATTTTTCATGGATGACTTTCATCCGACATAGTTTTGAGTGAGTTCTAGCTAGAAAATTATCAGGTTGTGTAGTATTTTAGATTTTCAAAAGCTTAATTTCAATGTATTTGAAACAAAATAAATATTTAACCTGATTTCACCTCCTATTTTTTTTTTCCTTGTGGGATAACGTACCTATAAATTAATATAAAAATGTGATATTCCAAAAAGCCAAAGCTGACTTCATAGTAAAATAAAGATGCCCATATGCTCAGATAACTAAGTAAAATTCAGTTATGTCTGTGTATGTATATTTATGTAGCTGCCTTCAAAAATGAACCTCCATGCTACAGTCAGTAAGGTAATGAGGATTTGTATAGACAGGGGAGCTGGATATGCACGTTCAAATGAACTTGTGTTCTTCTGTAATTTATGCATTTCTTTTTAAGACAATATGTCCTCATGTTTTTCCAAGAATAGATGTATAACTTAGTCTTTTGGGCACTGATCCATTTTACACATTTCCTGATCTGCCCTTGTGTTACTGGAAAACTTATTCCAGGATGAAAGCTCAGTTTGTGTAAGAAATAAAATCAATCCAATTTAACATAGATCACTGTTGCACAAACACGTATATACCACGTTACACACAAATGCTGACATTTATCAGTATCATTTAGAAGCGACCAAATGAACTCCCTCTAGCATTCTAATGGCTATATTTATGTAAAATTTGCATTGAACTTAGAACAGACTGCGCTCTGTATAACGTTTCAAATAGGAGTGCTAAATGGTGCATTTCTATCCCATTGAACTAAGATTTTATGTACCTGGCAACGGTACTGGAAGATAATGTACTTGTTAGCCAACAATCCATTCAGAAAATAACTTTATCCCTACTTTGATGTACAAATCTAACAATGGAGTTCTTTAGGAAAGGATATGACCCATCTTATTTTTACATGTTATATTCTGTTTTTCCCTAATGTCCAAGATGCTTATCTTAGTGAGAGGCATCTCAGTGGATTATATTTTCCTTCTTTTCTCTCTAGGTTATCCTCAAGACAAATGAGCTTTATCTTTTCAGGAAGTTAAAATTTTTGTTTAAAATGTGAAATCTTGTTGAGTCCCAGGGTTAAGTGCATGGTTTCAAAGCTGATATGTTCTGAACATATGGCTCTCTTATTTCTAGCTATATTTAACATTCTTTTATCTTGAAACATTTTGCTCGATTTCTCAGAAATGCCGTTTGTTTTAAAAAACCTTTTTGAGTACCAAGTCTCCAGCAGGACTATCTCTTTCCTCCATTTATATACAGGACACAATCCTGGCAACAATTTAACTCCAGCAAGTTGGAGAAATTCCACCTGGACTAAGTGTCCCACAATCAACCTGGCAGTGTGTTCTGGGAGATGGTTTGATATCAGATGGCAATTGAGAGTGTGCTGCATTTCTCTTTGCATCAAGGGAAATCAAATGAGTTATGACATATCCACAAGGATAGGTCTACATTAATGCACTTTAAGCTTGGCCCCGCTCTCAGAGTGCTTTGTATTGTAATTTTTTTTCAAGAGTCCCAGGTCAGACTAAGATTCCTACTAAATCTGGCAATAGTAGGCTTCATTCTAGACTAAATTCATTTCATTAATACTTTATTTTAAAAAAAGACCAGTCCTAGACATTTGCATATAAAATATTTCAGTTGATGGATGAGGACAAATGAGATACAAAATCTAAATGAAACCATCAGAAAATATTTCATAGATACTCAGAAGAGAAATGTTAAAACATGTTTTTGGGAACCATGTTATTTCCAATATCATTAGGAAAGAATCAAATCCAAACAAATGTGAAATTTTTTGAGAGCTCCAATAATGGAAACAGGTGATTTGACTTCAAGTATGACTAGTACCATTTCGATTAATGAGAGTGTTCTGTTATGCAATCTGGATTAGATTCAGTGTTCACTCCTAAGAAAAAGCTACACCTCTTGGCTTATATCATAGGTGCACTGAAATGACACTACAGAACAAGATAAGGCTACTTGACCTATTAGAATTACAAGAAACAATTCTCGAAGATACTTACAGTTAGGGCACTGTTTAAAAAGCAGAATTGAGCATCACCTGTTTCTTATCTTCAGAGTCCAAAATCCAACCAGCTCTGCCCTTATACCTGCACAAGAAGAGAAGGGAAATGTTGAAGTTTTAATGTAAAACCTGGGCTGATCAGACACGTGGATGCCTGCAGATCCCAGGGGAATGTTCCCATCCCCTCCTGGACACTTTCTGTATCAATTTTCTTGACCTGTCCTATGGAGTTTTTAATTTGTAATTTCTACAACTATGTGGAGATAATGTAAAATTATTGTAGAAATATTTCTACGGTACCGTACAAAAATTTACTGGAATAGCAATTCAAAACTTGCTTTCACATTGGAGGGGATGATCCTAACATTTTTCATTCTAGTGCAGGGGTAGCTCTCTTAGACCAACCAATGTAATCTGGATACAATTACCTTTTCTTTTTTTTTTTTTTTTTCAGAAATAGAGTTTTTTTTAGGGAACCTAAGGGAACTACATAAACATTTTGGTTTTTAATGAGAGGTTATTTTCTGTCAAAACACATTTTTTTCAAATGATTCTTAATATTACTCTACAAACCAGATTTGTCATGAGAAAAGGTAGCTAAGGCAAATAATCTGTTATATTGTGCTGCACAGCCCCTGACTTCCTGGAATGTTCCACTGAATTTAACAGAAATACTCTACTGGAGAACTACTACTCAGCATGAATAATTGTGAGACTCTGCCTGCCATGTATCTGTCACGATCATCCAAGATAAGTGATCTTTGGGACAATATATTCCACTATAGCCTTCATACACAATATTCAAACTGTGGAAAATAGCACAAAATCTTACAATAGTCACAGATAAACAGCTAAGATTGATTTTCTAGTACCATTAGGTCTATTACATTCAGATACCCCAGAATTAAATAATATTATTCTTTAATTACAAATAAATGCCTAACTAAAGCTACAATGGCACAAAGCCAATGATAGGCTACTGTGATGACAGTTCAAGAAGGATATAATTTATCTGTGAGATTTAAGTCTGTACTGCTAATACTTTTATTAAATGGTAAACCTATACATTAGAAATTTCTGATCATTAAATATATTGGAATTTACATTAAGGAGAAATGGCTACTCATAGGCATTGCTACTAATAAACAATATCTCTTTTATGTCATGTATATACTACCAGAATTATTTAAAGGAGTGCTGACACTGAGAAATTAGTATTGCTTAAAAGACAAAAATAATCCCCAAGAAAATTAAGCATTGAAATCAGACCAAAATATTAAACAGAAGAATGAACAGTACTACTAACTTGGAGCACCACTTCCCAAGAAACACACCCAGTAGCAGAAGCCATTTTAATCGTATATGGGGATGTTGCCTGGATTACACTTCAAAATAGGACAAACCACTACCAAGTCCCCTGTTGGGTGTAAACTCAATCCAGGTCCCCAGCTGTTCCCTCTTTGTGCATCTCATTGGTCTGGATCACCTTCCATGTAAAAGCTACTGCATAGCAAAGAGAGGCTGTTCAAGACTCCAAGTCATAAAGTGTCCTCCTGATTATGGAGCAGCCACATTTTATGTTTCAGAATGGCCCAAGATTTTGTTGCTTCTCGCCAGAGCAGCATGTACAAGCCTATAAGTCGTGAGTAGGCACAGAGTGGTCAATGGTTAACAAAAATAAAAGACAAAAACTATCACTGGGGCTCAAGCAAGGGTCGTAATCAAGGATTTGGATGGCTTCTAGTTCTTTAAGACCCTCCAAGGCTTAGAGCTCCTATGAAAAGTGAGTTATATAGTTCGTGCAAGCACTCAACTAGTATATTTGGAACATCCCACAGATGTCAGCAAAGTTTGATCATGACATCAAGAGATCTTGTCAGCCTGGTGAACAGAGGAAAAGAAACAATTTCAGCTACTCAGAAACTCTGTTTTAATGACAAATGGAGGAACAAGCTGTAGAAGAGGTCATTTGCAGTTTGCATTTTCCAATACATTTTTATGCATCTTTACAGACAAGGGAAAAAGTTAAACAACTCAGTTTCACTTGCTATCGTGATGCTACCATACAACCTTAGCCTCCCTCCACTTTCTGAATTCCTAACTTGATCATGCTACTGCTCAAAATGACATTCTATCAGTTTGCCCAAGAATCACACAAATGTTAAACTAATACCTAATAAGGAGGGTTCACTGGGGCATTATTCGACATTTTGTACACTTGCATTTGAAACCTGCTTTTCTATTTTCCAGTGCAAATCTAAATCTATCTTGGCTGGAACAGAGAATCTTATCTCTGGCTTGGTATTGTATAAGAACATCCTTCCATTAATTTTTTATAAGTTTTTCAACTAATCTCAGCTCAACTATATTTGATTTTCTTATAGCACTGTATTGGGTTTAGATATTTTAAGATTTACAGGAGTTCTCCAACAAATTTGGCAAGATCATCTTGATAGAGGAGATAAAGAAAACAAAGGAAAATTATTATATGACTTCTAGATACATCAGACGTAACATACCAAAACCATTACAAATGGTAAGCTTATCATTTACCTAGTTTGATAGTAACCTTGATTTTTTTCTGCATTTTATCACCACTGCCCAATGAGAAAACAGCTGAATTGAAGTACCTGTACCTTCCCTTGGAATTACATCTGATGTGTTTGTAAGCAGTTGATTCACAGCTTTCCAAAGGGCCTTGAACATGCAATGCACATTTGTGTAAGAAAAGTTTACACTAGCTAGCACAATGAACACTTTTATATTTTAATACTATCTAGTTCATCATTGCATTGGCTTCAGATCGGAAAAGATATTGCACACAGCATTTTCATAACTATGAGAAAAAGGTAATAGAAAGGCTGTAGGTTGGATTTCTCTGCTGTAGTTAATAATATACACAACTTAAGTAAAATTAACTCCTTGATCTCACCATAGCATTTTATGCCTTTGTTTAAAAGCGTCAAGGACAATTTCAATATCAATAATAAAATGTAAAAATAAAGTTTCAAAATAAAACAAGAAGCCCAGGAGCTAAGTCCTTAATGGAAGGAATCAAAGAAAAGGTCCCCGCACCTGCACAAACAATGTCACCCCTGCCTGCTTAAATTGCTCTTCAAAAGGGAATAGTGGACAACTTCAGAGTAAGCATTGGTTGAAAATAAATCAGTTCCAGCTTTTATGCAGATATGTTAATGTAACGTATCCCAAATACATGCATTTCATTGTTGTTGTAATAATACATCCTGAGTCTGAAAACAACACTACACCCAAGTGTTTAATTTAAGAGACCTTAAGCATACGTAATTTTTAGGGTTATTTTTGGAGAGCTTTCTTAAAGTTTTATTTTGTCAGCTTTTCTGATTTTTTTTTTAATGGTGTTCAACTCCCAAGGCAACCTTAACAAAGTCAATGAAATTATACAGGTGGAAAGGACAAAAACGCGGTCTCTGGATTTCAAATAGCGGCGACATTGGTCACACCATTAAGCCTGACACAAGAACCTTTTAATTTAAATGTAATCTCCAAAAGACCAAATTACCAGCAACATGTTCTCATTAATTCCTGTAAGGGATGCTCAAGCTTTGACCCCTGATTGTTCTCCTTATCGAGAAGTGGCTGAGTCATAGTATTAATAAGCCATCACTCATTGAAGTGGTCATTCAGGGCTGGGCGGGGAAAAGATAGGCTCATCCTTTTGAAGTGGGACCGGGCAAGCCAGGCTGCTGTAATAGGCTGCGATTATTTGCACGATGAATGCTCCCCGCGCTTTCAAAAATTAAAAGGAGCACTCATTTTCCTGCTGGAGTATTTCTCACACTGGCAAAAAAATGAACACTTTGAAATGTAAATGATTTAATCTTTGCAAACCCCCGCTTCAGAGGGAGGTACAACTTCATTTACAAAATGAAGACATTTTAGGAAATGATTATCATTGTAAAATTGGGGCCAGCAGGGAGTCTGAGTTCAAACTCTTAGAATATCAGCAGTGTAACAAGTTTGATCTTCCTTACTGCATTGCTTGCATTTGCTGCTCGGGGTTCCAGCAGAGAGCCATTGTCAGGCCGAACTTGTTCCCACTCGTTTCCCTTGGTTAAATAAAATAGTTATGCTTATTATTTAGAGTTAGTCAGTCCAATAAAATTCAGGGCAGGACTGAAAATAAGAAAGGAAGTTCCAACTTATTTTGATTACTGTATACGCTATGTGCATATTCAACACAGAACACTAAAAGGTTGACAGCACTAAAGGCTTTTTTTTTTTTCCTTTTAATGCATAGTTCAGGATGCAGCGTTGGGTAGAGTTACTATACTGTCCTACAAATGTTTGGGAAGGAGACCACCCATAATGGTGAGAGAACATTTCATTTAAAATTTAGACATTAAGTCCTTAATCTCTCTTCTGCGACTTCCAAATCGAATGAGAATTATTGTTGGTGGCAGTATCGGGTTTTATGGTGTCAGTCAGGCTCATTAGGAACTGCCTGGTGGAGATGATAAATTTGTATCACCCAGCCCAGATGATAACAGCTGCCATGGACAGCATCCCTGCACTGACAGGCATTTCAGCTGAAAATGATGGAAATCTGTCAGAAACAGGGATCAGTCTGTGGGAAACAGATCTTAGAAGTGAGGAGTTACAATATATTACTGGTGATCTTGAGACAGGAGTTCATAATCTTTTAATCAGTGTTATATGCCAATTTTCGGTGGAGTTACTTATGTCTCTGCCATTACTGAAGAGTGATTTTTGTCTCCCAGCCTGGTAAACTGAAAAGCATAGCTTAAAATTAAGAGGTCAAAACCAGTTTCCCTACAAAGGTCTTTACTACACCCTTGAAGTTACACTAAAAAAATCCTTCAGTAGCATGGATGAAACTCTACAGCTACCCTGCACAATAAATGCAACCATGTGCCTACAACATGAGAGAAAAACACCAAAATAGGCAGCATTCACTATCTGTCCACTGTTTTGTAAAAGGACAGCTAGGAAAGAAGGGCTGCTGGTATTCACAGAGTGCAGTATAGTTTGAAGCAGATCTAAGAGCTCCATAGCCAAACTTGCAGGATGCTTGTCCAAACCAAACTTATGGAGGTTTATCTTTACTAACGATGAACAGCAAAATACTAGCAGTGGTTTTTCCAGTTGAACAAAAGGAGAAGAAACAACGTGTTTATAGAAACAAATCCCTGCAATTTTGCAAAACGTCCAGAACGCAGAAAAATCTCAAAATATTTCAAAGAAATTAAAAGAGGAAGACTAAACGCCATCCACCATGTAGCCATGCACATTGCTGACTGGTTTTTCCGCCTTTGAGCAGGAGTTTTGTTTGCGTGCGCTGGGGTGCGAGGCAGCTGCTCCCAGGCCACACTGGGAGCTGGAGGGATGTTCCACACCTTCCCTCCGGGCAGAACTTCTGTTTCTCAGTGGAAATAAGTACCTGAAAAGTCTTGCAGCTGCAAAATGAGGGAGCGGGACCAGAAAGAAACGTGGGGAAAAGATCACACTGAGTAAACTGAGGTTTTAATGCGTGTGGTCAAGTGTATCTCACTGACTCCTGGAGACTTTCTGTAAGTTCTGGAGGACGCTAACCTGAAGTATAGCTGTTTAGTAGAAGACTGACCTCTTACTGTCAATATTACGCCTTTAACTAAATATTTAAGAGGTCTTGGATTTGAAACTTATTTAATACATATAACAACAGCCAGACTGTGAGAACATCTACAGCTGAACGAACATAAAATTAAGAATAGATATGTTTTGATGAACTGATACCGTAACGCATAACCAAAAGCTATTCCAGATCGTACCCCACCCCGGGGCAAGAGGACTCAGTCATTGGTACAAACACACCAACACACTGCATTTTGGGCAGTAAGTGTGGTATCAGCCCTTCCCTACCGCCCAGCCCGCAGGAGAGAGCGTGGGCACAGGAGGGAGAGGGTCCAACACAGTGAAACTTGCCGGAGCTAGAAGGGAAATCCAGGAAAATCAAAGATTCAGAGATCTGAACTTTTAAGCAGACTGTGACTTTAACCATGAGAGAATTTATATTACTACACGTATTATTAACTCTGCTATTGCCAACAATACTTAATATTATGGCTCCCGGTTATTTTTTTCAGTTGAGAAATTAAGTCTAACACACCTGAAGTTTCTCAGAATGTTGGAAAGTGAAGTACAGATCAGTATGAGCACTAACATCGCGTGTGTTGTACCATTAAGCTTGGGATGGCAGGTACCGACGGCACTGTTTGGATTATGCTTCTTTAGCTCCACATTCTGGGCAACTAATGTAGTATTTTACACAAGATTTTTGGAGAAGTTGAGCTCTGACAGCTTCAGAAAGTCATGAAGCAGGGAGCTTAGCTACTTGTGTAGAACTCTTGAGGAACGATCTGCTTTGAACTACTTAGCAAATACTGTGCTTTGTCATTAACTCATTATCTCCGAAGTTCCCACAAACTGCTTCCAAGTAATTTTCTTAATATTCTCTTCAGTGACAGATATTTTACACATTAAATCTATTTTTCATGTTAGCCTAATGAACAAGAAGGCTGATGTAATCCACTGGGGGAACATATATTCTAGTTTTCATTCATGCTTTAGAGCATTGTCACAGTTCAGCACAAAGGAATAATCTGATTGTTTCTCATAAAGCACGAACAAATCATGATTGAAGGATTTCTTCTATTTAAAGCTATGCTTTGCAAAGCCTATTGAACTTGTTAGAAGAGTCATCTCTGATGCGTACACTAACTATAAAAAGCTGCTGCACAGTTGCCATTCAAGAGCTAATTTAGTACCAAAAGGCCAATATTGCTGACTTGCAGATTACAAATATCACGAGATATTAATTTATTTATATTCAAATCAGGCTAAAAGATTAAGAGAACTTCCAGTAGCTCCATTTACAATTAAAATGAGCCTAAGTTTGAACTACATTTTTATGATTTGGTGCAGCTGGGCTTCGAAAGAGTCGCCGCCGGAACGACGCAAAGCGTTTGCCTTTGACAAAAATGATGCAAAATTTGTGTAAGTGGGTGAAAGAGCATCAGATTATATCACCTTGTAGGTCAGCTGGAAAATACAATATGTATTCTGATGATGAGAAAACAGAGTGAAAGGCAAAACCACAGGTGCTGGCTGATCCAGCCTGGGGAGGAGGGCAGGGAAGGATCCCCCATCCCTGTGGGTCAGACCCCCAGCTCCCAGGGGCGGCTCTGACCCCTGGGCAGAGATAACTCTTTCATACCCCCTGGCCCACTTTTCCACTTTGTATCCAAGCCCTGCGCTATAAAATGTAAAACCAGCGCATAGAGCGCGCTGCTTTGGAGGTCTGCCACTCGCATTCAGGCGACCATTTGTACTTTTGCAGGCGTAATCAATCTCCTGTTGCTATCAGCAGGGGACGGGAGCTTTGCTGCTTTATGGCTTAAAAGTAGTTTTGTGCAAATTCTGCTGCCCTCCCCCCTTCCCTTGAGCTCCCCTCCTCACAGGATTTCCAGGGACATGGAAAAGAGCTGAGAAAAGAAGCTTGTTTGATTTAAGCACAGAGGGGTTTTTTGTGTGTGTGTTTATATTTTCTCTGCATCTATTAAGGAGTGAGGGGGAGAGACTTCATTTATATGTTAATATTAGCCGGCACCCTGACTAAACTGACAGAACTATTTCATGGGAAGCTGACAAATTTTGTCAGCTAGGCTATCTTTCCACATCTCAATAGTGGCAATAATCTTGATTAGCAAAACAATTGGGGGCCAAAGAAGTCCTGCTGCTCCAAAGCCCCTCTTCTCAGGTTACAGTTTGCTAATGTGATGAATCCAGAGAGTCCTTCAAGCTTGAAGAAATTCCCCAAAGCAGCTGAATTTAGGCAAATGAAGGGAACCATTTTGGAGGCTGGACAAAAGGGGTTAATTTGATCGACCATGTCTCCATAGTCGTATAACAATCATTTACTTAACAAGCATAGAGAGAGTCATTCCATGGAAACTGGTGGAGTTAACAGAGGAAGTTCGAATAGAATATCTGTTTATCCCAGATGTGTGGGAATTTCAGCCAGAAAACAAGGCCACATAATTGCTGCCTGCAGTAGTGATTCTCACACAGAAACAACAGCAAAACTAAAGGCCACTAAACACGTTATCAAGGCCTTGTCTATGAAGCGGTACCAGCTTCCATTTTTATTAGCTCGTTGCATTAACTGTTTCAGGGAAAAGAAATTATCTAAAAGGGTTCATGCAGTCCCATTTTCAGTGCAATTTATGGCACCTATTTCTGTTCGCAAACTAAGTTATTTTGTAATATTTTTGAAGCATACTGATTCAGCTTCATGCTGCTCATTGCATTATTACATAACAAGCTATATTCTGAATTATATTTCTGCAGCTCAAATCTGGTGCATTTCTCCTAGTGGAACGATGCCACATTTGCTTTAAGAACACAACAAGTGGTTACTAGAATTTTACTTGGTCCAGGCTCAGCATAGAATATAAATATAACATAGCCATCCTGAGTTTGTGCCCAACGCTACACTTTTTTATGCATGCAATTAATTGACAAATCTGTCGTAAGTTTATCTGAAATCACTGTTATTCATGAGGTTGATTCTGTTTATGTCTCTGATGGCTGCTGCAATTTGCAGACTTGCATTGAAAGGTTTACAATAAAAAATACGAACTAAAATTTTGTCTCTTTTCACACAGTCTCCCCCCACCCTGCAAGTATGAGAGAGTGATCGTTTATGAAGAATGAGATGAAGAGAAACTTCAGCATTTTTGTGTCTCATTCTTTTGTACATCTGTGGTGCTATACATGCCATTTAGCAGGAATCCACTTTTTAAAGATGCCATTTATGATCATGAAGATTTTGATTGTGCTGCTTTTACTTAGAATCTATGATGAATATCTCCAATTTAACTTTAATGTGAGCAAGTAAATTTGCTTCAATTTCACTCAAATTTCTGATAGGACGTGAATAGGAGTGTGTTTTTAATATTTATTACTTGCACACTTATAGATAAATATACCAGCAGAAAGTTTTGGTTCGTAGTTGGCACACTCTTTTACAGTGATGGCAGTCAGGAAAAAGAGTATGCAGAATCTGCACTCATAAAGAACCTCCAGTGTTTCCTCCAGCATAGATTAACGTTCATTTATATTAATTTGCAAGATGGGTAGCTGAACTGCAGCATCAGTTTCCCTCAAAATCAATGGAGTACATTTAAAGATTCTGCAATACAGGCTACTCAGAAGAAACTCTGATGGCAGTTGAAATTTTACTTGAGTTAAAAGATTTACCACGAATGTGGGATGCTCACAGCCAGATGAAGAAGGCTCACGAGAGGTTTCTCCCCTCCCTATATTTGTTTTAAAACCCTGCACAAGGCTCCTGTTTTTGAGCATTCTGTGCTTCCAGATGTTCATAACTGGCTTAATTTTTTAGGAAGCTGAGATGCTGTGTTTTATACCATCTGTCACACAGTGCCATAGCAAAAAAGAAAAGGAAAATGCATTACATGACTAACGCCAAACTGTTACATGTTCATTAAGAATCGTCTATTTTTCATCATGTAGGTCTCTACCTCTACATAAATATCCATCTTATAACCCATTGCAGGCTGCTGTAGCCATGACTCAGGTTGCAGTGGCAGCAGAGGCACAGCAGCTGTGCAGCTCTCATGGCATGAACCTGGTCAGGAACTTGGTCTACCTGTGAAGAGAAGTTTCTTTCATTTGTTCAGTCTTGCAGAACAGCAGACAACATAATGAAGAAATTCCTCCCTGTGAGGGTGGTGAGTTCTGGCCCAGGCTGCCCAGAGCAGCTGTGGATGCCCCATCCCTGGAGTGGTCCAGGGCAGGTTGGATGGGGCTCTGAGCAACCTGGGCTGCCGGAAGGTGTCCCTGCCCATGGCAGGGGTGGAACTGGGTGAGCTTTAAGGTCCCGTCCAACCTAAACCATTCTATGATTCTGTGATCTAAATCCAGAATTTTTAACGAAACAAAAGCTTCCTTATGGCATCACACTTCGTTAGTTTCTTTTTGGGTTACTATGATACAAACTTTCAAATAAATTTTAAGCTTGAAATCTTTTATACAACTTGAGCGGGCCAAAACTCTGTTCCTAGTTATGCACAACATAGACTCTAGCAGTGACTCTGAGTAAGGCTTGGAGGCTTTCACTAGAAGAAAGGACATTCCCCATGGAAAGTCAACTGAAAGGCAACACACTCCAGTCTGCATCATCCTGCCGAAGTGAGGGATCCTGAAGGAGGCAAAGATGGAGACATCCTAGTGATGACCTTGGGGATAATTTCCTTACCAGTTCCCTGTGATGTAGGATATTTCCTTAGCAATTTTTGTGGATATTTACACCAAGAGTTCAGATATTTACACCATAGTTCATTTCAAACTGTAATTGTTCAAGTGACAGCAGATATTCTCTGCTTGATGCATTGCTACTGAGACAGAAAGGATCCTATTTAAGGATGAGTTTAGGCAGGATTATCCAAGGTTTCTATTTGCAAAAACACAGAACTACCAACTAATGCTACATGCTCATATTGTCCCCTTCTGATATGTTTCCAAAATGATCGTAGGTGAAGAAGAAACTCACATTGAACACTGACATAAACGCTTTGCACAAATTTAAGGAAAAGATAATAGCTTTGGTCTGGTTCCAACTATCGTCAGCAGGATGAACACAGAGGACAACATTTAGTTATAGATTAATAATCCAAAGTACAAATAGCTCTAAACAAATAAGAAAAACATAAACCCACGATATTAAGCAAACCAGAGGACAAAGATCACTCTAAATTCTCAGAGCTATATTATTTTTAAGTGGTGACACACACCATCCATAAGTCATCAGACGCTGTGATGTCAATGTTAAGGTGAATCAGCCTGAATCATACGTGCCACAAAGAGTTATGAAATGTAGAAGCCAAGTAAAGCATGTGGAGTTTAAATGAACAGCAATGGACTCGCTGAACCAGAAAATGGAGTTTTTTTCAGAAGTTCTCAATTAAACTCCCTCAAGTTGGAGAGTATAGTGCCCAGTTATACATTAAATCATAAAGTAAATTTCACAGGAAAGCAAATCAACTATAAAATTCTGACATTCTTATGTCACTGCACTGTGCTAATACCGTCAGAATCAACTTGAATTCTATCATCCTCTGCTTGTAAGACTTTATCTGAAATTACCGATTGTTAACTTAAGCATGAGTAAACGAAGAAAACAAAAGCAAAAAGAATTTCTTCCACCAGCAAAACAGCAACACACATCTCTGGAGAGACAAATTTGGAACTATCATATAAACTCACCTGACAGTCTGATTTGCACTGTGTTTTTTAACTGCTCATTGTAGCTCATGTGTTATTACCACCAAGGAATTATTAATGGAGCATGGTCCAGAACAGCACCTAAAACCTGCCCCCTCACTCTTCAGTCAAGGATTAAAGACAAATATTTGTGTTTCTGTATAAAAAGTTGAATTTTGCCAGAAATTCAGCATTAATTCTTGGACACTAATTTTGTTCTACTCCAATTCAAGGACATAAATAATTTTTCGTCATCCATTGATAATACTAGAAGGGTCACTCATCGATCTTTGTAAGAAAACTATTTTTGTCATATATCACCCAAGGAATGCTCAGGATATCAAATTAACTGTTATCTATCCACCCCAGACAACTTTCAAACTGTGTTTTTCCTCTAAAAATTAAAATGCAAGAGCACTGTGGATCTCAGGTCCTTGGCACATGAAAACACTCCAATTCAAGGATTATTTACCAATAATGCTTCCTGTAAATTTACCCATTCCCACCCCAACATTGGTATTTTCAAAGTAATCCTTACTCCGCTATCAGAAAAAATAATCATGTTAATATTGATACATATATATTATATAACCAAATAATTTTGTGCTCTGGAATGATACACAGATACTTTCCTTACTATTGCAGTTTGCTTCATATCTTTCCTCAGATCTATTACCTAGTAATATTTTATGTAGGTGAAGTGTCACAGACATGGCTATACCCCCTAGTGAAATATAAACTCTGAGCTTGCACAACTGTGCATCCTCTTTAACAAAAGCAACTTGGTCATATTTCCAGCTGGTTTTCTTTACAAATGGATTTATTTTTGCCTTAGAAATAAACAGAAATATGGACAATAAATAAGTATCAATATTTCACATTCTTACATTTTAAGTTCAGCTGCATAAATCTGTATCTATGAATCAAATATCACAGAGAATTAAAAACCAAAAAGACCCAACCCAATCAACCAAAAAAACCCACAGAATTGTTCATGCTTTGAATTGATACAATTTACACCTGAAGGTTTCCTAACCGGTCTGAGGTTTAGTAACACTTGTGGCACAACTGAAACTTTCCCATGTCCTGTCAGCTTCGCTTCCCTGTGTTATCACTGAGAGTGTATCGTGCTGCATTTTAATACCATGCAACACACAAAGCAGCTTTCTTCTCTTTTCTAAGCAAAATTATTTCTTTAACTTCTCAATGAGATATGAATCAAAGTTTGGCATCCAAGGTGAATTGTTCATTAATCATAAACAAAACATGATTAAATCAAGGACACATCGGCACATACTGTAAAAATAAAAGCTTGCACAAGTCTTTTATTTAATATTAACTTCAGTATTTTTTATGTGATTTCTGAGAAGTCAGTTATCCCAGCTTAAAGTTAATATTTCCTCAGAAAAAATTGTATCATGTGATTATTCTTCATGTAGTGAAATAGCTTTATACATGTTAATGGTTAAGCTACTTCACAAATGACATTAAAATGGAGAGGAGTGCAGAGAAATTCTATTGGTTGTGTTGTGTCTTTGAGTTACTCTGACAAATAATACGGGCCAAAGAAGATAATAGGAAGAATGAAGAAAATACCTTCAGAGGAACGTACGCTGCTTTTATGGAACTCCAGGTGATCCAGAAAGGAACCTCACAGATAACGTATTTGCTGTCCTTAGACCTCAGGACGAGCTGCAGGGGTCACACCTTTGATAGTTATCAGACTTTTCACCAATAACTGTTTGGGGAGGTTTTTATTTTGGGAAGTGGGAGGAAAAAAAACCCAAACTCATGAGTAGAACTAGTGTTAAAGTAATAGTTTGTATTCTGAACAGAGTACCTATCTCTGCCATACCTCTTTTACATCTGCTTAAATTTAATAAGCCTGGAGTTCCTGCACATGGATGATTTTCCTCCCACCAGAACAAACACAAGGTCTAGTAAAGGCTGTTGCAGCTTTGGGAGGAGTTATGTGCTCTATCCAAAAAGACAACAGCTTAAATCTAAACACTCTAGCATGGAGACTTTAACTGACAGAATGTATCAAAGTAAAAAACTTGCTCTTTAGGTAGGAAAGCTCAGGCAAATGAAGCACATGGCCTTAGGAAACACAAGAGACACCTTCCATCACACACTCCTGCTTCAGGAAACCACGACAAAAACGTAAGAAACTTCAAAAAAAGTAAAAACTTCAAGAGAATAGACACTAAAAGCCAATGTAATGAGATAATGGCTCACTGCTGGATGGCCCATGGATGACCACACCAAGGTGCACGCAGATGGTGACACTGCGATGCAGCCACACAATCTTCATCAGTAAGGTCACCCCCCAGATTCAACAAAACCAGTTAGACTACTCAGTATTGTAAGCTAGAACACATGTTTTAAGGTAATTGTATAGGATGAAAATCCAAACCAAGAAAGAAATGTGCAGCCACAAAAATGTTTGATCCCAGATAAACACAACACAGGTCAGACAACCACGTCTTTCCTTTCCAAGGGTCCAAAGAAACACAAGAATGAAATGGAAAAAGCAGCCTCAGAAGACAGTGCCACTTTGCATCATGAAATTCATTTCAAGTTTTCTACAACTTATCCAAAGAACCGACACAAGTCCTGGAGGGCTGCTAGAGCATCTTTTCCCATATCTTCCCCCCTCAACCTCCATCCGTTAATAATGAGCTACGTAATCCACATGTCATGTGATATAGTCATCAAAAAGTGATGTACCTGCACATAACACATACAAAACAATATGAGAAGATACTTTTAAAAAGAAGAGAGAACCTTAAACATTAATAAGTAGCAAATCTGTGAAATCAAAGCATTTTCCTCCTTTTTTATAATAGCCTTTCATTCTTTTTATGATTTGTCTTTGAAAGCCCTTAAGCTCTTTCTGTGGATGACAGTCGATATTGTTCTTCCATCCTGCTGCAGACAGCATAAGGGAGGGAGGGAAAGGAAAAAAAACTCTATTGTACAGCTTTTCGTCTCTGAAACATGATTTTTATAATTAATATATACAACTGAGAAGAGAAAGGTACGTTATAATGAAGTGCAATTAAGAGGTGTTTGTTCCTGTCCCACACATAAGATGACTATAATTTCCTTGGCTGTTTAGAAGTCAACCATTATCATTACATTTCACACATCTTTTCTACTTTTTTTTTTTTTTTTTTTTTGCTTTTGCACTTCTGATTTTGTTTATTTTCAATTAAGGCTCCAAATAAACAAGCATACAGAAAATCTGATATTCAGGTAACATCATCTTTTAATTGTATTGTGCAGTGATCATTAAATCTAATGCTTATGCAAACCTATTTGGATTTTATTTCATAGGCGTGAATGGATCTGTCCATTTTGCATCAGATTTAAATTCATGCAAGGGAGGACAGGAGCTGCCCAGTGTATATTGCATGTAACCACTGATGTAACATTAGAGGAGTAATTTGAATGTATTCCTTTGGGATTGTTTATTTTTAAATTCACCAAATTCACATCAGAGCATAGTTTTCTATTTTAAGTTTTGCGTTAGTATTATTTGCATTATTGTAGTGACTCTAATCTCACATACACCCATCCAAAGAAGTAATCACCACCTGTGAGACCTTACTAAGATATTAAAGGGATGAGAAAGAGACAGATTCTGACTGACATGATGCTGACATTTCTGTTCCCCTTAAACACAACTCCCCTGGGAGGGTTCCTTAGCATTTATAGAACCAGGCCAGCTAAAGTCCCTGGAGAAGGAATTTGGAAGTCCAGAAAACAGCCCAGAAATGACTGAGGCCGTTCTGAATTAAAGCTGAATTTCTGTTTGGAGCTGAACTGTCATTAACGCCATGGGGAATCTAACCAAATGCTACCTTTCCAGTTTAAATTTGGAAAAGCTTGATAAACTAAGCCCAGAAGGTTCTACAAAGAGCTGGTTGCTGACAAAGGGATGCAGACAGGCAAACCAAACATTACGGCCTAATTAAAGCCCATTGGAACATATGGGAAGATTAACATTGAGCACAGTGTGCTTCTGCATGGAGGTAATTTACCTCAGTGGGAACTAGATGTTACCTTATCTGCAAATAAGAAAAGCATTTTCTTTTTTAGGTACTTCTATTGCTGAACATATTATTTGCCACAAAATTACTTGATAACTTTTTTCCAATTTTGCTCATTTGTTATTTCTGTGGAAAATTTTGACAGACATAATTTTAATTTTCTATGTGCACTTGTGCTAATTCAATTAAATAACTCAGTTGTTCCTACAATGAGTATGAACTCATTTACTGCGGTAAATATTTTCTTTCTAGTGTTTTTGTATGTTTTTGTTTCCACAGAATATTTCCTGAGAAAAAAGGTTCAGTTTTAGTCGTAATGAGCGAATTCCAATCTATGTAGAACATCATTGTAGTTGCTACTGCTGGTTTTTGGTTTTGTTCATGGCTGTAGTTCTAAAAAGATCTAAAGAGATAAAGTTAATTAAATTTTCCATATTGGAAAACTACATATTGTCCTTTTACTCTTTTAGGTTACCAGCCCATCTTCGTGTTTGTGCTCTCTCCCTCTCTTAACATACTGTTCCAACAACTAATTAGCCTTATGTGATTGAAAGAGTGATATAAATTATGAGATTAACTTTTATACCTTAAATTCTTCCAAAGGTTTTATCCACATTATTGTCCATTTGTTCTCTATATTAAGTGCACTGACTTCTATTTGATATTTTTTCTGACTTTTAATACTGCTTTGTTCAACTATTTATTTAAATGGATGGAAAAAGCTTTTCTAGTACTCTGAAATACTCCTTGAAACTATGCAATACAATATACTATCAGGTTAATGTTATCTGCTGTTGATATACTATTTTGCTTTGTTTCCCCTTTATCTTCTGGTTCATATTAGAAGAAGTCATAAAAACTCGTATTGCAAAAAGCCAACAATTCAAGCAGCTCTATTCCAGCAGTCAAATAAACTCCAGTTTGCCAAAGCACGGCTCTTACCCCAGCTGCTCTCTGCTAAGATGTGTTAGAGTGACCATACACATTTCTCACTTGCATGATGAAAGACAGACTTGGTGGTATTTGTATTTTATTCATTGATCAGAAGCAAGCAGCCAGCCAGAGCCACATCTTTCAACAGCTATAGGAGATTAAAAGTTATATTTTAAATGGAAAAATATAGCACCAGTTGAAAAAGTTTCCAGTCTTGCCGATTTTATTCTTTGGGCTGCACAAAAGTAGTAAAAAATAAGAAAAAACCCTCCCTATCTCAGTCTCCTTTCTAGACTTCCCAACCCCCTTATTAACCCTTCCTTTCTTCTCCTTTCCCATTTTATTGGGAATCATCTATAAAGCACCCAGAAGTTGCTGAAAGGAAAAAACTGAAACTGCATGAGATAAACAGCAGCTGCCCCGTGAAGCTGCATGCAGCCTGTACACAAAACTTCAATTACTGAGTTCAAAGGGATTATTTCTGTGAATAAATGTTCTAGTGTTCTAGCGTGGACACAATCCTGACCTAAATGGAGCCGTGAAAGGGGCTTAGCTCCTCCTCTCTCCTGCCCTTTTTGGTAAAGTTCTCTTTGAAGATTTATGTGCTGCTTACTGGATTATTTCCCTACTTCTCACCAAATCATACTCACTTTTATAACAGTGTGGAGCAGACCTCTATTATAGTATTAATCAGCCTTATAATGTCATATCATTTGTACTATAATGACAGAAAATACTCACTGAAAACTCAGTGTGCCAGAACGATAAGTAGTGTAAATCATATATTTCCGATTAAATTTATAGCTCCAAGTGTTCCACTATTATAATTCATATTGTTCTAAAGAAGATATTTCACAGCGCATCTTCACTCCGCCTCCCAAGACAGTCTTTGAATTCAGGCACAACCCACAGTTCAAGTTTGCTTTGCTTAGAAAGGCTCTAAATACTCCCTGTAGCACAGCAGGAGGCGCTTTTCAAGCAGTGGAGATTGGTGGGTGGGTTGAGAAGGTTTGAGGCCACAATTATACCCCCTTTCAGTGATACGACTGGAGCTGCGCTGACTCCAGACAAAGCAGCTGAAATGTATGGAAGCTCATATGTCTTCAAGACAGACCTAAAAATACCTGTTGGAGCTGCAGGTTTGAAGCTGTTACCAAGAGCAATTCAGAGAGTTTTCCTGCTGGGAGCCAACGATGCGACTGAATCATTTACACCCGGCTGATCAGGGAGAGCGAAGCAAAAAGCTTTCCTTCTCCAGGGAACGCAACCCCTAGTCTGCTCACAGGTGATGATACAAGAGAGTATTTTAAGTTTTCCTCACGCAGAGCCCCCTCACACTCTTTTTGATCATCATCCTCAGTCCGCTCTGCCGTAAGGCAAATCCATCAGCATCAAGAGCAGATCTGAAACTCTAGATGATGATTCAGAAGCAGAAAGGACCTCACCCATTTGGGATACCCATCACGTAGACTCAAAGCAGCCAAACAAACACTTCCATAAACCTAGGAAAAGGCTTTCATGCTAAAACATCAGCTGCCTGGGAAAAGGCTTTCATGTGCTACTCACCAGGAAAGGAATTTACTGTTACACCTTGGGAGTCATTTGGACTCTTCTGAAATTAAACACTGTTGAGATTAGCTCAACGAATCAAGACAAATAGTCACTTCATTAGATACACATGCCACTCATATCTGATTTTGGCTATAGGTACAAAATTGATCTTGTGTACACAACAACTGAGTCAAAACAGCAACCTTGACAATTACCGAGTGACTGAAACTGCTTCTTACTCTTATTTTTCCTACTGGAACACATCAAACACAAGACATTGCACAAACACGTGAGAAAGGTTTCCAGAGAAATCACCCTTGGCCAGGCTCAAATGGAACAATCTGTCCTTTCCCATGATTGAGGGGGACTCGGTTTCTGATAGGAAAAGGAGTAAAACAGTGTTTGCTGATCCATGAGGGCTTAGTCCTGGAATAGAAACAAAATCCTATTTGGCTTTCCCATATTTGTTTCTTGAACAAAATTTGAAACATGTTAAAAGCCAGAAATAACAAAGCACTATATACCATATTATCATGTAAACATTACAGATGTACTTGAACATACAGACATGTCACATGTAACAAAAATGAGATTATCTACTTGGCTGTGAAAGACTTCAGCTCAGTTTTGATTTGGGTGTCATAATTTACTAAATACATGGAACAATTTGATACAGACAGCCCAGAACATACCAACAAAAAAATAACTGGACATCTAAAGGAAACGAGAGGAAGAACTGAAGGAGCTGAGAGTCATTCACTTTAACTAAGAATAGTAGAGAGAGATTAAGAGCTTTAAAAATATAAAAGTTCACTGCAAATGACACGGTGACAGGAGGAAATGGAGACAATTGGTTTAATGGGAAAGAGGAGGAAAGTCAGGAATTTTTGCAATCAGGAAGAGTTGGGATAGACATTGGCACAAAACTCTGTGAAAGGACACTGGACAACGCTATGGAGCTGTGAGATCTCTGTCACCGAATCAAAGGAACGGGACAGACACGCACCCAGAGCAGGTGCTGGTGTCTGTGAGCAGAGGAACAGCAGCGGTGACATCTCATGGCTCCTTTCAGATGCACGATTCTCCTGTCCCAGAGACCCGCAGCTAATGTGCATAATTTGAATTGGTCGATACAGATGTCTTATAGTATTTTTAAGGGGAAGTTGCTTGGTAGAAATCGCTCTTAAATTCTATCATACCTGCGACAGAGTTTGACGGAATTATTAATCTAATCTATACAGCCACATTTTAATTTACCATGAATTAATATTACCATGTGAGACTGGGTTTTGATTTTCACAAACTCACTAAAGGTGAAAAAGTTTTCTGAACCACTCCAGGCATTTAGACAAAACTCTGTGTGTAAGCTGCAACCTGATCCCTAAGTCATGACAACAAAAATCCTTTCAATTTTCTCTTTGCACTGGGGATCGATACAGATCCAATTCTAGAACAAAATGTAAGCACATCTTACAGGTGTTGTCTTTATTTTCTAAAGCAGGTGTCTGTGAGCTACCTTCAGCATGAAGCCACGGGGTAACTCAGAGGTTAGTATGTAGAGTGAGGCACATTCCACACAACTATCTAGTTTTTAAATCAGGTTCCCAACACTTTTCTACAACCACCATACATTTCTGGTGGCCAAAAAGATAATCACCACAACCAGAGCCCACATGGACACAACTTGCTTTTACAGCTACTCAATTTGAAGATAATTTCTCCTGACAAATGCTCACATCAAACTTCCTTTCTTCCTATGTTACTAATACCTGCTACACCAGAGCACCGTTCAGGCTTCAAAAACTTGGATATTCCAAAAACTTCGCAACCTTTCTGTGAGGAAAGTACCAATTTATTATCTCCCTGTGAAGAGGAAGAAAATGTTTACGTTGTGGAAAAGCTGGATGTAAAGTTTTCCTTTGAAATCAGTAGCACAGACCTGTGATTTAGGTATTTGTGGTTTGAAAAATGTATAACTTAAGTATTTTTACCATCTAGTTATTTACACTGGAAGCTTTTCAGTACTCATTAGGAGCACATCACTCATCACACACTCTCAATTGCCCTGAAAATTAGGTGCTTTTTATTTATTTTTAAAAACTTCATTGCTGAGCTTCTAAATTTTTCTCCTAATCTGTACAGGGAAAAAACATAAGTTTGAAATGTTTCATTTTGATTCAGTGATCTGTGAAGCGCACAAATACTGCACCCATCCGAGCAAATGGTAAAGTTTTCCATTTCAATGCAAGAATATCATTTGGATATATCTTGAGCAATAATGTTCTCACAACTTGGTTCCAGCAGTACATGCTGCTATGAATTTCAATTTCCAGAAATGGTTTTCCCTATCAATATGCTCTCCAATTTTACTTTCCAGAAGAAGTATCACAGGTTTTGTGTTAGGTGAAGTACTGGGAATATGAAGTTCTGGGATAACTGGTTTAGTTGAAATAAATATATTTTTATTAACCTCAGTGAAACTAGGATTTCTCAATGGCAACAAAAAAAACTACCGAAAACTTATAACCCTACAGAATTTGACCCTAATGATGGGAACAAAGCACCTCTGCTGAAGTCACATTTCCATAGTGAAATCCCATTTTCCACTGACCCTTACGGACGGGAATGGTAGAAAGCTAATTCTTTGCAAATCTTTTTATTAGCAGCAAGACAAACATTAAGAAATACTCAGCATAAGACAGATACAGACACCAGAAAAATACAACTCTAGATGTTGATGTCAGCTTTGACAGCTCTGCCGCTGACTGGCATGTGCATGTTGACAGCTGAAGATGAAGGGCTAAAGTAGGAGGAGAAAAATATTCCAATTCAATTTAATTGATGCAAATAACTAAGACATAAGTAAACTATAACATGAGCTATGAAACAGGAACAGTGAATGCATGCAAATGTATAGCACTTTGTGAATTTTTTTACTAAATATGTACTAGTAAGTGATCAAAGTTATACTCTCTACCTGTAAGTATATTTTTAAAACATTCTAATGAAAAATACTGTATTTACTGTGATGAAAATGAATGACCTAAGATGGTCCATACACTGAAACAGAATTAGCTGATTATAATACATCCTGGAGCATTTCAGTACATGCAGACAGCCAAAAATTCTAACCTTGAGACTGGTTGGGAAATATACTGTAGAACAGCTATTTTGCTTTACTTCAGGGAGTAACATACATTTCCTAGATTTATCCCTCTGATCCCCACTGTCCCTTGTTTATAAACAAATTACCTAATTCAATATTTTGCTAACAGTGAAGTAAGAGAGATATTTCTTTCCCCCCATGCACATTAGTTTCTCTTATTTTGCTTTGCCCTGTGCTCCTTGATATTTGGCAAAGGCAAGTGCTTGGAGATCTTGCAGAACTTCACCAAAAATATGAATGTTTCTGGAAGATGTTTTTAAAAGCACTGCCAGACTTCTCTGGCAGTTCTTGTATTTGTGATGATAAACGAGTATATAATTTCAGAACGGATCTACACTGAAGACTATTCAAAATACCTTATTTATGCAGTGTGATAAGTCAAGTCCAAGAACCCCAGACAATCTAAAAAGGTGGGAGATGAAAGTTCAATGCCTATATTCTAGATGAGGTCAACAGGATGTCTGAAGTTGCTATTTACCTCAGCTCCTTACGATATTGCTCCTATATGTACCCACTTCGATATGGAAAAAAAATGACTATGTTACAGCCATTTCTATGTATTTTGTCACACCCAGGCAAATCTCATTAGAATTTTAGAATATATCAGAGAATTAACTCAACATTTTGATAGTTCAAGATTTTTTTTTTTCCTATTAATAACTTGAATGTGTTCACTGAATTCATCATCGCTTTCAGGTGCCAAGAATCAGAGTGCTCAGTGAATTGGTATTTGCCAATAATAATACAAGAAAAGTCACCCAGATTTACTGTTACTTAAAGGAATTTGAGTAAAGTCCCTTCAACTGTGCATTTTAAAGATTTATCATGGAAGAACAAAAATAGTACTTGAAATCAAGTACAGAATTTTTCTGTCATCCCTAGGATCATTTTCATGGAACCATCGAACAGTTTGGGTTGAAGGGCCCTTCTTAACTCATCCAGTGCTCCCCTGCCATGAGCAGGGACATCTTCACCAGCTCAGGTTGCTCAGAGCTCCGTCCAGCCTGGCCTGGGATGTCGCATCCACCATCTCTCTGGGCAACCTGGGCCAGTGCTTTAAACCTTTAAATCTTTAAACCTACTGCTCACGCAGGTGTCTCCAAAGTAGCTGATCTGTTCTGTCCCCACAACTAAACCATCTGCATGTGGACAGAAAGCACCTGCCACTGCAGGCATCAGTTCACGGGACAGGTGTCACCTCTGGCTCTTCTTCATCATCCTGAGCTCCTCCACCACAGACAGTGCCCCAAAACACATGGCCACCACTGCATGCTCCCTTCTTCGCAGGCCCTGCAGCTAGAGGGTGATGAGGCTGGCTGGGTGCAAATCTGGACCATGGACATTGTCCTTATCCATAACTAGGGGCAGGAGGGACTCTGAGTTCAGCTAGACTTGACTCTAACCACTAAGACCACCTAGAGTATAGCCCACACTCTTGAGAGCTTCATGATAAACTGCCAGCCAGACTGAATAGTTCCAAGTGGCCAAGAGCTTTCCCATTCCCAGGTGGTCTCAATGATCCCCGCGCCTTCCAACGCGCTGCTGGAGTAACGCTCCCACAGTCTGCTCTGGATTTCTCTACTGACAATCAGAGGACTTGGAGCTGAAAGTTGCTAATGTAAAGAGCTGGACCCCAATTGCACGTGAATCCAATATCCCAAAGTCTGTGAACGTGAAAACTAAGGATTATTATTATTTAAATTTCTGAAATATTGGACACACACACAAGAAAAGATCATTCAGGTGAGCAAATAGCATTAGCCAGAGGGAAGCCTGTTTCACGGGTGCTCCTGTTTTGAAGGTTCAGAGTTCATGAATGAAACATTATTTCAATCCTAAAATCTGTGTACAATTTACTATGAAATGTTGATTCATAATTCTTCTCAAGCTTTTAATGCAGGAATTATATGTATATTTTCAGATAACGATACAGGCCACTTCATAAACACTGTCTTTGATGCAAAAGATCAGACAACTGTTACTGGCTTTTATTAGTGGAGGAGGAAAGTGAGGCTTGGCGTCAGTAGACAGACTATTGTATGTATAATATCTGTGACTTAAGTTTACTCTGAGTTGGCTCCTTTGTAAATTCCCCAGGCTCTATGAAATCTAGAGTTGGGGCTGATAAAACTGCTGAAAAATAAAAAGGCATCCAAAAAAGCATTTTATAAATGCAGCATATTTTATAAAAAGCAATTTCAAATCTGCTCCAGGTAGACACATAAAATCTTATGAATAAGTTCAAAGCGCGGTTAGAAAACTTTTATGCACTCCCTTAAAATAAAAACGAATGTATATGCATGTTTTGGAGAATCTTTGATATAGGTATGTGTGTGCATATAACAAAGTCTGAATTAAATTGTTTCTTCGGTATGAATATGAAAACATTTTTCGCTAATAAATAACTTTTATTTTTGCTCTGACAAACAGATGCTCCAGGAACAGAATAGATGCCCTTATTAGGCACTCTCTACTTGATTCATGGTGCAGTTCATTTTTGGGCCAGTTCCATATGTAACAAGCCAATATAGGGCACCTACCCAGCAGCAAACCTGGTGGAACCAGCCCTTTGCACTGAGGGACCAGTCTGCCTGGGGCAGGGCTGTGGGGGACCATGCTCAGGAGTTCCAATTCATTAGACCTTCCTGAAAACAACCGTTCATGAGATCCTTCTATAATATATTGAATTGAGCAGCATCTCCAAGCAGCAGCAGCAGAAGTGTTGCTGTGTCTCTTCTCATCTCAACCTCATCAATGAACTATGTTCCTCTAGAGGCACACAAGGATTCATCACAATATATTTTTTGACATAATATATACTCTCCAATTATTCCAATACTACTTATAACATTGAAATAGTTTAGTACTAGGTGATGAAAAAATACTTCCTTTTCATCCTGTTCACCACCTATCAAGAATAGAGCTCTTTCATAAACCTTTTAAACTCCTTGATTAATAGGAGGGAGGGAAGGAGGTATTAACATGCTAACTCTCTCACTACAAGAGAATCAGATTTGATATATTCCTATAGGTATATATATATTTAAATCACAGTTATTGCAAACTCTTTCATTATTGGCTTAATAAACCTACTATCTAGAGAACAGTATTTTCAGTATCCATTTACGGTATGATGCTAAAGTTTCCAACTTACTTTATAAATATACAAACTTTTAAATTTTATTTTGCTGACTCTAGCTATTAAAATGTGGAACTAACATCACAGAAACACAATTCAGCCGCAGGGCAGTGAAAGTTCTATTTGGGACAAGGTCTCCTAACCACAAAGTCCACAAATCAGAGCCACGCAGTGGTGTGTGTACCTGTTAAACAAATTAGTTACCATGAGTTCATCTACATGAGTATCATTCTAATACCCACCACTCCATTACCAGGTTTAACTGAAATATCTGGATTTCACCTGTAAAACCTGTGGATATAGAATTGAATTCTGTATGGAAAACAGGCAAAGTTTATAAGCAATTATCTTTGGAATTAATTACCAACAATCATTATAAGGTATAATAGAATGAGCCCAGACTTAGACAAATGCATATTTTAACACTTCCATGAAAAGTATTTGAACATTTCATAATAGGAATGGACTTCTGGTTAAGGTACATGACTGAAAAAGAGGAAAACTACCTTCTATTCTCTGCTTTATCCTAGAGCTCATGTATAATATTGTGTAAATCTGACTCAGGCCATAAATTCATGAGTATTTTTCTGGCCAGAAGGAGAGGCTTAAGCACTTGGTACTACTGAGCTCAATACCTTTGCCTTAGCTTTCTCTGAGGTTCATGCAACAAACACTGGATTTGAGTTAAAAATGATGTGGCAAAGATGGGTGTTTTAAAATCAACTTTGGTTAAAGTACTGTATTTGGCGAAATATCCACTTTTGGGTATCTTACCAAGCAAATCCATTTCCTATTCTGGGTTTATCATCTACCTACATAGAGCCTGGAATAGGATGAGGAACCAAGAGTGACTCAAGCTAGTACAACTGTCTCAAAAGAGGGTCAAATCATCCCTTATATCCACTTCATTAGAAAATGAAAATACTTTCCTTAAAAAAACAAAACAAAACCAAACACATTACATGACACTGATTTTATATATGATAATTTATAAGAAAAAACCAAAATCACTAAGATGTTTTATGAAAGAAAAAGAAATCATATTTCTGGCTGGGACTGTATTATTGACCTGCTGAAACCAGATTTTGCTCGTCTGGAATTTGAGCCTAACACAGATCATCCGCATTCCTCAGTTATTCCATTTGCTGTGATACCACACTTAAAAAAATGCATGCTGAAAGGTGTAAAGTAATACTCCAAGTAAAATATTCCCTGTCAGTAACACACAAAGCATTTAAAGAGACAAACGAGCAGATCAAGTGAGGTATGACGGGCCAGTGTAATTTCATCAATCCCAATTGCAACGTAGCACCCTTGGAAATCACATTGGTACCTGGGAGCCTCCTGTAGAGAAGGCCAGTGGAAAGATGGGGAGTTATTCATCAGAGCTTCTGACCTCAGGAGAAAAGTAAAAATATCCAAAGCTGGGAAGTAGCTGTTTAAAATCCCTTTATTTACCCACTTCATTTGGTAAATTAAACTGCAGATGTTCTGCTGTCAGCACAGCAAGCTCGCTGCACTCTTAGCAGGCTGTTTCCTGATAGAAACATTTGATCTACTGTAAATAAACAAACAAACGTTATTTTGTTAATTAGTAAATCAATTATTTTTCAAAAATGCTCCATTAGGCTCTTTATAGCCCAAACTACTGCAGTTTCTATTTTAATAGAGACCTTGCAATGGAAGAGGGAAGGCGTTCAAGCTCTTTGAAATTGTAGCTCTAATTATCACTATTGCAACCATGGTTTAAGTTAGTATGCATTTCCGCAGTGATTCTAGAATCAAAATCACAGAAACTAGACTGAAAAGAAAGCCAGACTGAAAGGAAAAAACCTCACCCATCCTTAACAGAGATGTCAGGAATATCAACTTTATATAATTAATTTCATTTTTAAACAAACTTTTATTATTAATGAGCAGTGGGAGATTTTCAGAATGTCAAATGGGAATAATGTACAGGAAGAAAAATTAATACATAATAAATATAAAGACACAGGTTCTCATCGACATGCATGTATTCTCACAAGAAATCACAATGGAAGACTTAGGGGCAGTTCATTCATAATTAAAAGAAAACATGGAGGAAAGCAAACCCAAATCCACCTAATACCTGATAGTTACATTTCATTGCACCGTTATGCTCAGTTCCAACTTGCTGGGTCAGTGAAGTTTTCAATAGACAGATGGCTAATTTTATAATTTCAACCCAATTTCTTCCTGGACCGACTCCAAAGACCCAGTGTTAGTGTAATGCCATGGATAAAGGTCAATGGCCTAAGAGGAGAACATATGCTAATGTCAGCATTTCACATCGTCATCCTTAACAGAATATACAGTGCTAAGCTGAGGGATTTGCACTGGCTCAACACTAACACCATATGGGTGGCCTGTTGCAAAGTAATGATGGCCTAAGCAGAGCATCTTAATCAGGTACTGATGGCCAATGAATCAAATAGCACCACACAAGTAATCACTAAGTGATTAAAAAAAAATTACAGAAGATGTATTGCTGAAATTACTCTGCTAACTCGAGAAGTGATTTTGTCTTAGCTAAAGCCTGTCACATCATTACCTCTTAATCTTAACCCCAATCTTTTTTATCCTCATACAAATCTCTTGCAAATAAAAGGAAGTCAACTTTTGGTTGTTATGAACATTCAACTGAGTAATGAAAATGGACTTGCAGTTTGATAACTCTACGTTATTTATTGCTAAGAACTGATAAAAGGTGCCCAGGAAGAATTTTAATCCTGTCAGTAACTGATCATATGCAGCAGAAAAGCTCCTTGCAAATGTCGTAAGTCTTGCTTTACTTCTTTTCAATAATTTGGTTTAAATTGAAGGAATTACTTGGCTTTATTAGGTGAGCAAGGCTTGACTCTATAGTATATACATAATAATTGTATCGCATGTTACTGCTGCCCGGGTTACAATGACAGCGGTACCCACAACAGCCTGTGCCAATTCACAGAGATCTGCATTATGTGAAGGAACACAGGTAGTAGGACAGAATCACAGATGGTTTGTGTTGAAGGGCCCTCTCCAGCTCCCCCAGTGCCCCCTGCCATGAGCAGGGACATCTTCAGCAGCTCAGGGTGCTCAGAGCCCCATCCAGCCTGGCCTGGGATGTCTCCAGGGATGGTTCATCCACCACCTCTCTGGGCAACCTGGGCCAGCATGCCTGGACACCCTTTATTTTCTTTAGTAAGAAAATGCTAAATGCTTAAGGAACTTATCAGAGGCAAGGCTGTGGGATGAATGGTTAAACAGAACTCACTTCCCTAAAACAAACAAACTGAAATTTTCCATTAATTGAAGCATGGCAGATAGAGAGACTACAGAAGTGCCTGAGGTCTTATATCATACCTATAAGCTAAATTTCAAAGATTAATTTTACTTTCTCAACCCATCTTCTATTCTGCAATGCAGCTCACTGGGAGCAGTTTTGTGCCACAGCTAAAGCAACCTAAGTAATCTCATCTCACAAACGGCAGCCTCTTCCCATCTCACTCACTAGGTATTTGCATTTTTTCATTGTCCATTTGGTACAACAGGAGAGTTCTAGTAGAGTACAGATTATTTTCTGTTGCAGATGGGGAAAAAAATGGAATAGCTTTAAACTGGATGGGCAAGAACACACATTTATCTCTAAATTAAATGGAGGGCAGGAGGGAAGAGGTTTGGGAGCTGCCTCCTTCACTCTCACATTGGTGTAGATGTTACATGGAATATGGCACTGCAGTCTGGCTGGTTTGAAATCTGCAGAGAGATGAGATTGTTCCAAATTTTTAAGCACACAGGTGTTTGCTATGTATGCAGCTGATTTACATGCATTTAATCAGGGGATCAGGGGAGCGTGAGGAGAAAGGAACTAGGACCAGAATGCTTTTTTTTTTTAGAAACTGCTGTAACCTTTTACAAACAAGCAGTTACAGTTAAAATAAATAGTTTCAAATAATTGACCTTGATGCTTGGTTCTACAATAGAAAGTACGATGCCGACTAATACAAGTGCAAAGTATTTTTTGTAAATTAAGCTTTTGCATTAACATAATATATTTCTGTTCACAGGATGCTGTTTACACCAAGAAACACTTTGCCGTGCAGATGGGCTACCCTCACACAACGAGAAAAGAGATCTTAGAAGCGTTTCAAACCCCCTTTTCTTAAAACTTGATCAATTCTCAACCAAAGGAGGCTCTGCGAGGAACTTTGTTCCCTACATTTCACTTCCTGAAGATGACGACCAGCCCTTTCAGGCATGCCCACAGGAATTTATTCGAAACAAAATGAGAAAGTGGAACAAAGCCTAAGATTCTATCTATAGAAACCAGCCTTCAATTATGCCAGGAAAACAACCTCAAAACTCAACTTTTATAAATAAATGTTTCCATCATGCTGTTTTGAGGAGTTTATTTAAATATCCATAAAGCATTGCATTTAATTTTTTTACCCAACAGATAATGAAAGCAGACTCCCTTGTAGAGAATAGTTCTCTGATTTATATTTAAAATTCATCTAGAGGAATGAGAGACTCATTCTCAAGAGTAAAACTTCTACATAAAGGCCAGTATTAATCAAAATAAAAACCTGTTTGCAAGAGATAAAAGTGATTTACGACAGAAAAATCAAGGTAACTCCAAGATTATTCTAAACAAGTCAAGGAATGAAATCCTTACAAACATTTTAATGGTCAAAACTGGAAAACCGAAGTCTTAATTTTTGCTGCTAATATGAAACGTTCCCACTAAATTTAAATATTGTGAAAAAACATTCAGACTCAAAACAAAACACAGCTTAAAGAAATGTCAGACATGTACAAAATTACTGTGAAAGAGGAAAAAGAAGAAAGAAAACCCCCCAGAAATTAGGCCAGTTTTTAGGCTACAAGCCAACTGTTTGCTCTACTTTGCTTTATTTATTAGTTCTTAAGGTATTTAAAACTTGAGCATTAAAACTGGAGAATGATTTGCAAATGAATGCAGTTGCAGTTGTGAAAATATAACTCACAGCTGAATGTGGGTTATTCAGACAAATGGCTGCTTTGTTAGAGGAGGGGAAGTGAAGTTCTGTGTTAATTTATTACAAACTGCAGCATTTCAACCCTGATGTCCAGGCAACAATGTTTTTTATTTCAAGTAATTTATAAGTACTTCCCATAGCACTTAACAGTGATGTCTTTGGCTGTTTCACCATGGTACCAGAGTGTATATGTATTTACTGTGGGAATTTGTTTTTAATAAAACTGTTGTAAGGCATTTTTATTCCTTCTCTTTGTTACATTAAAAACATCCACTGCATAAGTAATGTATTTTTTCCTACTTGAAAGGCAGCAGATTATGGCCAGCGCTGTATTTGGTTGTGTAAAATAATGACAGGCTAAGTGATTTCTCAACCAAAGCAAGTTATTTCACTTGCCATGATTTTTTCTTTCTTTAATACTGATGACAGCGCACAACTTCTGTAAGGTCCCTGTGTTGGTATAATCATGTCAGTCCCCAGATTAGAACTGGTCCACATGAAAATCAAAAACATCAGGGGAAAAAGAAATAGAATATCTGATTTATCAGAAGTAATTATGATATCCCTTTGTACGTGTTCTAATATTAGAGATTCTGAGAGGAGGGTGTGGGTTATTTTTATTACTAAATACTCTCAAATATTTAACACAGAGTCATACAAATTCACTTGGGCTTCATTTGGTTTACAGACGGCCAGCTCAAAAATCAAAATGCAAATAAAAAGCTAAAGGCAGCATACAGGGAATACTGTAGTGTTAGTTATGCATATACATATACATAAAAATGCATATACTGACTAGGCATGTATGCATATATACGCACACTTATAACTCATCCTCCTACCCCAGATATTTAATCGCGTCATGCTTCGATTTGTAGAAATCTTTCCTACCAAAGGTGCATTATTACATTTACATGTCAGAAATGAACTATCACAACCATCTGCTTTGAAGAAGTGATTACAAAACCTGTCATACCAACAGCTACATTTGCATCAGCAGTTAATCTTCTTGATAAATACATATTTACACCTAATCTTCATTATCTCAGTTTAGATGAAAATACAACCATTGGATCTTGCTATATTTTTGTAAGGTCTTACAAAATCAAACATCAGAAATATCTTCTTTCATACAGGAAATATATCACTCAAAACAGTTCTGGAATATTTTTGTTTCAAGGGTAGTGTAAATTGTTACAACTTTTAAGGCAAAAATAATGATCTTAATGTAATTTAGTTTTGAACCCTCCAGAGGCTTTTGCAGAATTACTGAAGCAATACAAAAAATTACTGGCTGAATGGATCCTCATGTAAGTCTTCTAACACTGGGTAGAGCATGTAAACTTGTACACTTTAATTTCTGTTAGTATTAGATTAAGATTCTTTAACAAGAAGAATATTTGTAAATAATATCATAATAAAGCTTTTGTAAGACTTGTTTTAAACAGATAATAGAACAGCTGAAAGATACCAAAACACATTAAAAAGGTGCAGGTAACAGTACGTTTGTTTTCTTATACAAAATTAAAGAAATAAACTCTTTGTGCCTCTGCTTTCAGGTTCAGACTCCTATTTAAAATCTGAGGCATAGATACTTGGTGATGGCAACTGATTTTCAGTTTTCCTTCTTACTTAAAAAAAAAAGAAATAGAAATAAAAAGATCACTCAAGTGAAAGATGCAATTCTTCTGCCAGCAGAGTCATGCCTGGAATTTTCTTGCCCAAATTCTAACATCCAGTCTTTCATCAACTAATTATTCTATTCTATTCTATTCTATTCTATTCTATTCTATTCTATTCTATTCTATTCTATTCTATTCTATTCTATTCTATTCTATTCTATTCTACTCTACTCTACTCTACTCTACTCCCAGCCACTTTGACATTATTTGTGGGAAACATTCTCCCACACTTCTTGCGTCAGAATTGTGCAGAAAAATTCTCATATTTGGTGGGAAAAAACCAAGCTCGAATCAGTTTGCTTCATGTATTTCTTTTATCTTCAAAGCCCAGAGGGGGAAAGAAAAATAAAGAAGAAAAAAATCCATAAAATTTCTCTCAAGATGTAATTCAGATGAGAACAACATTTTACCTCGGGATATAAGTACGTGTCTAGCAGGTTTCATTTAGCAATTTTTTAGATAGTTTCCACAAAGCTAAGTAAACACCCCAAAGTTCTCCTTCAACCAGAGGAAACTTGAGCCTCTCAACACTTTATGCAACCTGAGTGATTTTGGGTAAAAAGAAATGGAGTTTTTTGTTTGGTTCAGCAGTTTATTCTACCTCAAAACCTCTCCTTTTTTCACCCCCTCACACAACATCAAGTCTATTTTTATTCTACTTTTCAATTATTCTACTGTATTATGTAGGATCCGGTCATAAACCTGCGCAGGAGACACAAAATCCATGGGAAAAAGTTGAAAACAGCAGACAGCGAATGTGTGTGCATTTGCGAGGCTGTTTCCCAGTGTAATATTAACACCAGAAATTAGGACTGTGAAACATGGTTTATAGATAAATAATCTCTTATCTACAGAGGAGGAGAAATGGGCAAGTAAATTATCAGCTTGGATGTTCCCAACTCACCAGCTGAAGCTGAAGAGAAGGGAGGTTCCTTATGACCCAGTGTTTCCTATGAAAGGAATCTCTAACAGATATCAAAGTCATATGATTTGCAGGACTAGCTAAGTGCATTTATATATTCCGTGTGTATCCACTGGATTTCCTCAAAATACAAACCCATTTAAATGCACCACAGAAATTCCGGGAGACCCAGGAAGAGGCATTTGGATGATAATGGCACCGAGAAAAGCAGCAAAGCTCCTTCCCAGTCAGGCTCAGCAGGGAACAAGGCATCCGTTTCAGGAAAAATTAAGACTTTGAATTGTGAGGCTTTTCAGTAAGAAACAAAACTAATACCTTCTGTCATTCACCATGAAAAAACTGACGGAAAATATGACATCCAGCCTGCTCAACATCTTGGTGGTCACAAGTATTCATCAACATTTTAGACACTTTGGAAGTTCACGTCCTGAATTAAAACCTAAAACAAACAAGCCCCCTAAGATTTCCCACATCATGAGGGTGTGCCCTACCCACTGTTTCTATAATATCTATACTGTTCCTATAATACACAGAGACTTCCTTCAGAAAACCTTGAGCTATCTAAAGTGATACTGCTCATATACGCACCTCCATGCTTGTTTTCACTCTTTCATTTTTGTTTTTTGTTTGCTTTTTAAGTTCTTTTTGGACAAGAATGTTCCTATGGCTAATTCTTCCTGACAGTCTCTAAATTCAATAACCATTTCAGTAGCACAGATACTGAATAAGTTTAAAGGTCTAGTGGTGAAGAATAGTGTTTAAATAACTGCCCTTCAGCCATTGTTACACCTCCAGCCCCTCTGTGGAATCATTTTCCATGAATCTTCACAAAGTGCAAGGAAATACTGCAGTAGTACTTTTTAACACATCTCCATAGTTGGCACGTTTAAGCCTGTGCATGCTTAGTGTATTTTTTTGGAGTGGGTAAAGGAGAGAAATAAAACCAGTAAAGAGAAAATAATCTAATTGCAGAGGGTGCCCTTGGCAGATAAATAAGCTCATGTGAAGTTACATATTTTACTAAGCTCAGATTGCTTCAAGACAGTCTAGACATGCAAGCAAGAAATGATCAAAATAAAATTCTGAAGCATGCTAAGTAAGGTACACCAAGTGGGGGATATGCCAGCATTAAGCTGTCTCTGCATACTTCAGCTGCCTTGCATGCATGCATCATTGTAGACTTTAAATATTACCAGTGGTTTTGTCCTTGTTGTTTAATGTAGTTTTTATTGCCACAATCACTATAACATCATGGGGAAGGTTCCAGGAGCTATGAAACAGGCTATAACATCAGAAAGTCTTAATCTGCCTTTTGGGATCTTCAGTGCTCAGGTATGCGATGTCCAGACGATTTCCAGATGTTTCATCATACTATGTTCATCGGAAGATTTTTTTTTTTAAGTAGATTGACAGTTGTTCTCTCTATGAAGTACCAAAAATATGTGCTTTGAAGAACATAAGGTATCACAACTCTTAACTACTGGGAAGAGAGTACCAGTTATTACAGAGATGATACAGCTCAAAGATATTTTGTCATCCATACTTCACTGAAGAACCAAAACTGTAAAGTTTCTTAGAAGGTCAGGTTACCTGAAGTATTAATAGTACATTTTACAGTCAGAAACATGGGGTGTTTTGATATGCAAGTATTCTATGGGGTACTGAACAATTAACCATGTCCACTGTTATTCTTCTGATTTAGGCTGTAATTTCAGAATGGGTTTACTTTCCAGAACAGGAAGAAAAGACCAACGTGGGGTTACTCAGCTTTTGTGTCACAGGTAGTATAAGTGAGGAAAACTTGAATACCCTCAAGAACACACTACCTTCCAGCCTGCAAGCTTTGCCACCGCAGGATTCTTATCGGCATTATTAGGAACTCTTCTCCTGATATACCGAGGATGAAAGTGACGCCTGAGTGAAAGAGGAATTTGCAAGGCAGCGCTCCTCGTCCTTCCTGTCGTAGCTGACGGGACTCAAGGCTGAGAAGTTCAGACTAGAACCATTAGAAGCTGCATTTTTAACTCCCCCCCTATATAAATTGGACATTAAAAGTATACCATTTTTAAGGAATCTGGAGTTCTCTGTTGTGAACGTGCATTTGAAACACTGACATTAAAAAAAACCCCCTCAGAGATTTCAAGAACAAAATTACAGGAGTCTTATTTGAAGACAAATAGAGGTCACTCTTGTTCTACGACGCGTGCTCATAATAACAGGTCACTGCAGTAAAATTGTTACAGATAAATTATATTACATTTATTCTGAATGAATCAGGATGAAGAACTAGATTTCTAAACCCCAAGCCTCCAAGGTCCAGAAGCCCAAATCCAGGCCAAAGCTTGTATCAGAACAGTCACCTATAGAGCCCACAAGTTCTAGAACTACAAGCGAAAGCACAAACATGGACACTTCAGTCTGTATTTGCTGTAAGGATGACAGTCAAACAGCTCTGGAAAGAGTGGGCAGAGTGATGAGGGAATGGGAAGTTTCCTCTTTCAAGCCATCTGATGGCGTCTCCTTGACAAAGACACTGATATTTTTAAAAGCCTAGAAATATGAGAACATTTTTAACTGCATCTCCAAGAGAACTGTAACTGTACCTCCAAGACTGATTGTAAAGGTCTCCATTCTCCCCTATTTTCCGGTCAGACTACACTCTAGTAAGCCTAAAGGATTACGAGCTTTCTGCAACACGTGTTGGGACTGACACCTAGGTTTTGCTCTTTCTTCCTATACATGCTTCTGTATTCTTATTCTGACTTTAAAAAAGAAATCCTGGTTTCCACAACAACTTACTTCCTACTTATTCTGAAAATTCCGTAACAGTAGACTGACATATCAGAGATTTTGACAAACACAACTGTACAGAGAAACTAAAGTAAATGACAAAAATAAAGCTATTCCCCAACTTCTCAGCAGCCATTTTGACATTATCTCTCAGCTACTACTTAAAAGTAGTATCTTTTAGACATTTAAATATTCCCCATTAGCTTAATCAGCAACACACAAAGCTTTGTTTTGACTCCTGCATTTTCACCTGTTTGCTTTCTAACACCTACCACTCTGGGAGCTGCGATATAGAGACATTTATTTCACATTCTCCCAAGAACCAATTCCGGGCACCGCAAACTTTCCACTCTGCTCTCTGATGTACATCAGTTGCTTTAAAACCATTTAAAAGCCAACAAATGTACATCCACAGATTTTTGTGGTCAGGACATCTGCACTTTCTCAACTGTTTCTAAAGCAGAAAAAAAATGCCTATTAGTATAAAATTTGAAGAAAAATTGCCCACAGGAGGAATGGGCATTAGCCATGCTTCACTTCCCTCCTTTTTGTTGACATATGAAGCACTTTTTTCTCTTCCTTTCTTTCCAATTCACAGTGGCTCTAAAGAGGTGAATCAGTGCACAGAGAAAAAGAGAGAAAGAGAGGGGAGAAAAAGAAAAAACCCCACAACCCTGGTTTTCCAGGGTTAGTATGAAATATGAAGGCCCAACAATTGTCTGAGCTCAGTGCATTGGAATAACATTGGTTAAATTATGGATAGTTTTGAATAGTGTCACTTTTTTTTTTCTCTGCAGATGGTTGTTCACACAAGGAGTCTGGCCTGCATAATTGTATCACTAATAAGCAGTAAGGCAATTAGTTGTGTAAGTGTGCTATAATCATTCTAACAGAAGAGATGACGAAGAGACAAAAAAAAGGAGGGGGGACAAAAAATGTCTTTTCTCAATTCATCAACTGACAGCCATAATTAGATATATATAATTGAAAATTCCACAGTAGGGGGGCCCGCTTATACAAATGAATTTTCTTTACTTCTCTTATGCATTTTTTCCTTTTGCCTGAACATTCCCCCCAAGAAAAAGGCAGAAAATTTGTCATTCCAGGGGAGCGTATACTGTATGAACCGCAGGCTACTCATTCAGAGCAATGATGTCAGAATAACATCTTTTCCCCCCCACTAAGAAATAGACGGCTTTGAACTGAGCCTTTATTAGCTGTTTTCAGCCAGTAGCAAATTAAAAAAATAAAGACACATGAAAAAATAAAAGCCCCAAACCAACACAGCCTTGGATGATCTATATCAGTTTGCAGAACATGAAATGTAAAACTCCGAGAGGAGAGGTCACCTTTTTTTCCACTGACATGAAGACGGCTTGTTTTTGGTGCTGGGGGAAGAGTTCTGAGTTATAATAGAGCATTACATCATCAAGTATTATGGGAAGAAGGGGATTTCTTTTGAGTGGAGCCTGATTATCAAAGGCTATAATTAAATTTGGGTTAAAAATGCCCAAGTGCTTATGAGTTTGTGGAAACTATGCACAGAACAGCTTTCCACTGAATTAATCAGCTTGCAAGTTTTCATTATTCTGGAGCGTCTCTTTTTAAACTGTAAGCTCACAATCACAGCTTTTTTTTTTTATCAACAAATTCTCCTAAAATTTAATTGGACAAACCTTAACTGATTTTTTTTTTCCCCTTACAGAGAGAGAATGTTAAGGCTGGAGCTTGTTAATTAAGTTCTTTAAATGCACCCAGCTGTGCAATAAATTTTCAAAGCTACACAACTGCATTTTTAAAAACATTCGCTCCCTTGTTTTTTAGTTAAAATATTTTTGAAAAAAAGGACAAACAACAATAACAGAAGACTTAAGAAAATTCCTATACATACAGATGATCCTGGTTGATGAATACTGAAAGATTAGAAAATTGCAGCTGATTAGAATGTAACTGCACATTACAGGACTGTTTTCAAGGACTACAATTAATTAACTTCTTCGATAATAATTTAGCACCTTTAAAAAAAAAAATCTAAGAAGGGTCTGTGTTAAATGTGAATAATTTAAAATGTCTTGCGTAGTTGTTTCACAACAAAATCCTGCTATCTAACATCAATGAAAAGTTTACTGAAACATTACTCAGAACTTTCCACAAATTCAAGGGCCACATGCTTTACAGGGTAAGTCAACACAGCTCTTTAATCTTAAAATCAGTAGCCAGGGCTCAAATCTGAATGCCTCACAATAAGGGTATGAAAACAACATGAAAACGTGTATTTTAAAATCAGGTCATCTAAATATGTATTTTCATAATTTATTAGCTAGCTATAAGTGTCTAATTTCTTAACATAAGATGTACCAAAATATTCAACACCAAATTCTCCTCTATTAAAAAAAGATTAAATATATACCTGATAGGGAAAACTTATTGAACATACTGACCATTATAGCCTTAATAAACTTTTCGGCACTTTTGGACAGCTCAGAAAGTTTGTTACTGAAGAATAGAACTAGTATAATACAATCCAAGATGTCAAAAATTAGTATCTTCTTACCTATCACGTAACAAACCACTAACGGTCTGATGGGAGATCATCCCATTCTCCCACACAAAAAAGGAGCTGACCCTGGAGAACCCGAGTACTGACTTTTACTCACTTTACTACCCAAATTCACCCTGCATTGTACAAATGTTCATTGTTCTAGAAGTCTGACACGTCTATTCTAGAAGTCTGACACTTTGTCTTTTAAAAGGTTGAAGTATGCAAATGAAGACAGAAACCTTAAATACTCATGGCAAAATGTGAGACAATCCTTTTCCAGCTCTACAAAAGCTAAATATGTCACTAAAAATACTTCTGCAACTGTTTGTCACAAGTTAGGCTCCTGACTGTGGAGTTTAATGGAATTTGACATTTCCAGACTATCTGAGTAGTTTGAGGCCTAGTGAGGCCAGTCCAGCCCATTGAATGGAGGATGTTCCTTGTCCTTGTTTATTGACACAATGTAGTCAAAACTCCACTTAAGGGTCTGTCCTGGGGAGCACACAAGTGGCTGCACTGGTTGGAACTCAATCATCCTCCCGACACAAAGATCTTGGTGGAGCAAGAAGTGTAGGGTGAGCATTTGCCTTCTGCTTTTGGGTTTTTAGTGTCAGGCCCAATCTAAACCTCACAGATAGTCAAGTGAACAGCTTTTGTTCTGGCGCACTTCAACCAAAATTTCACATTGCCACTATAGAGCCACAGGGTGCACCAAAAACATGGAACGAAAGCACTGAGCACTTGACACCCTGATCAATATATTCTGTAGCTCTGCTGGTCACGACTATCAGAAATATCTTCAAATGCTTTAAGCTATTATGAATTTTACAGCTGATCTCAACATACTCTCATGGATCCTAGTGGTTGTGTGAGTACACCTACCATTCTAAGGCTACATTGCTCACCCTACAGTATCTGCAACGTTCCAGAGGAGCAAACAAATCCTCAGTTCAAAGTCTTTACTTATTTGTTCATTATTTCCAGCTGCTCCTTCAGCCCCCATAGAGCTTGCAAGAAGATAACATTTTTCATTAGCAAAAATACAATCAGACATGCACAAAGGAACGAGACTTATTTTGGAAATGCCTTTTTGAAAACTGAGAAATAACTACTGCATTTTCCCCTTTGTTACAGCAGCTGCCTCAGGTGTTGTCTCTCTTGCACATAATATAACTGATCACATATTCTGAAAATGTATACTTAAGAAGTTAAATGAATGCGCATTCTGCTGTATTATTTTTCTTAAGGAATTAAAGGTTTTATTTTATCTTACAAGATTCTTGGCTGCATTTCCAAGGTACACAATGACACATTTGGTTCTTTGTGTTTCTAACTAAGTAATGACAGAGTTCCTCTAAACCATGAAAAATGTTGCGTTTGACCAAACAAGAAAGGATGAACTTCTGGGAAATTCTATTCACTGCATCTTGAATTAGACCCAGAAGACTGGGACGAATCTTTTCTCTGCTGCAGCCCCCTGCCAAACCTGGCTGGAGCTGCTGTGGCACCGCTTTGTTTCCTCCTTATTCATCGGGTACAGTAGTATCAACACCAACTGTACTCAACTGCTGAAAGCTTGATTCTCAAACATATGGATATGTTGAAAATTAAATTGCAGGGTTTATTTGAATTTATAGACAGCTCGGTGAATGTATTTTTGAGATACAGTCTCCGTCAAGGAGATAGATGTCACCTGCCATGAGGAACATGATTGTATAATGTTCAAATGCCACATTCTCTTTGTAGGTAATTCTATTCAATCAGTTCTTGCAAAGATTTGGGTAATGAACACTTGAGCATCTGCGGTGTGGGCTTCTTTTTTTTTTTCCCCTATTCCCTCCACTGTTCCCAGTCTCGGAATTTTGCTTTGGATTTGTATTTCTGTATTGAATATAAAACTGCCCACATTCTTTACTTTATATCACTGTGGTGTTTCTACTCTTTTACTGAGGCTCCTGCCCTACTAAACAAGGAAAATTTTGCAGGACAGGGTAAAGAAGATCCATGTGAAATTACTGAATCTGAGAGGCAAATTGTTCTCTAGAGTCAGTCAACACTATGGGAACAGTTCAACACCCTTTCAGTTAAAGAGTTGCATTATCTTTTTTGTTTAGATGCGAAGATTTCTTTTTTCTTTTTAATCATCTAGTCAATTGTAATTGCCACCCCGTTGTACAACTTAAATCCAGATAATCTTCCTCATATCTAAGTCATTTTCTGAAGAAAGGCATCTGGTCTGAAACACTACATTATATCATGAACAAACAGAAGTAAACAGCTTGCAGGAAATAATTTAGTACATGCAAATCTTCCCCATGATGCCCCCCCCTCCCCCTCAAAAAAAATTGTGGCTCTTACAAATTGTCTGATTATTTAATTTTTAAAACACTTTGACAAATTTATTCCATCTGTACACAGTCTGTAACCTTCATCTAACTGCTAGTTACTATTTGGAATTTTGTTTACTCAGATTAACAACTCACAAACAGAAGGCTAAACTAAATTCTACTTGTCTTTGCAATAAATTGGAAATGCATCAAACTGAAAATACAAGCAATACATTCTTATTCGTATCACCATCAAAAATAAATAAATACACCAAACATTTAAGTTCAACCAAAACAAATGCCAAATAAAAACCAAAACAAGACAAAACATCTGGTGTCCCTCACTTTTCCAAAAGGCTCTCAGATCAGATTAGAAAAATAATTAAAAATTACCAACAAACTAGTGTCTAGGGTTACTTGATATAGAACTCAATATAGAAAGAAGAATCTATTTGCAATGCATTCACAGGAGACCATTTTCTTTTCAGGATTCTATTACTTGCAGCGAGGTCTAAGAAAAGAAACCAAGGTCTTTTGAGAAGATCAAATAGCCCAAATCTTTGTTATGAGATTGGAGTAAAGACATCTTTAAGAAACCTGAGCTTTGGGGTTCTGTGTATCTGTGATGGCAAAAGAATATATATTTTTAAATGCTAAGTATTCTTTTCTGAATACTAAACAGTTGTGCAATAGCAAGCTGCCCTTTTAACCTTAAGCTGACTCTTTTTAGATATTAATGGCATGAGTGCCTACTATTTTTCTGCCAAGCAACGAGGTTGAGGCAGCACAGTAAAGAGTAACCGCTCCTTCCTAGTTTCTAAAGTTTGAATTGGTAGCACTACCTACCTTTTACATAGGTGTTCAGGTTGAAACTCTTAAAAGTACCTTAAATATTTCTGAAATTAGTGCCAAGCTCTAACAACACTCCCGGCTTTTGGACGGCAGCAGAGCTGCAAGCTAAAGGCAAAATGCCCAAGTGATCAAGTCTCTTACAGAGCTGGCATGATAAATACAAATATGAATCTCTTACCTTTACCCTCCACTCCCCATTCCTCAAACCTCTTCCAGAAATAAACGAAAACCAGAACAGCAGCAGAATATAGTAGCCAACTATCTGAAGGGAAAACGGGAATCAACTAAAATATGGAGCACAAACGCCTACAACGGGCATTTTAAAAAGGAAAGTACATTAAAACAAAGAAACAAACAAACAAAATCACTTGACACAAACACTTTGCAAGATTATGGTAAGGTGATTTTGACCCGAAAACATAATGATATTCCACAGTTTAGTGTTTTTTTGCTGCTAACACATCAGCTGTGCTGACATCCAGCAAAACTGAGCAAGTGTAACAAAGCAGGAGGTCAGGCAATGCCATCTCCAGAATGGAAGAAAATGGGCTGGGGAAATGTGATACAGGGAGGCACATCAGTAAAGCTTCTTCCACCCCACTGGTTAATTTTTACTAGCAAATCTCTTGAAAAGCACTGTACTGTATCAAAGGCCTTGATGTTTTTAAAACAAAGAATTTATGGGCACTAGAAGTGTAACCTACCTTCCTTTGTTCCCTGAAATACATCATCATCTTGTGCCTTGTGGTAGCAAAAGTAATTTAGAGGATCCTGACAGAAATAATATATATATCATTAAATCTCTCCATTAATATACTCGTGGTATTATAAACATAGCGGTTTGAGGATGGCAGAAACTAAAACCAACTCATTTGTTTGTGTCAGTATTAAAATGTAATACATTTTCTTTTCAGATCCAAGGCAAGTGAAGAGAGCTTTCTGAGCAGAAAGTTCTCTCTAAACAAGGCACAAGAAACTCAGAGATTTAAATGCAACCTTTGAACCTCATTTCCAATTTGCTTCAGCTCTAAGGTGTATTGAGAGCAATGATCTCAGCTCAGATCTAAGATCAAGTTGCTCACAAACAAATAATACTCATTATCATCAATGACATTCCTATTTGCAAGGGAGTTATAAACTGTAAACCCAAGGCTTTCAGGGACCTAATAATCAGAGACTAGAATTATTAACATCTATTTCTTAAAAATAAATCTAAGCTGATATATCAGTGTGGTAGGACAGAAATGTATACTGAGTTATGCAGAATCCATATAAACAATTCTTGAGCCCATCTACCTGGACAGCTGAATACTGTCTAAAGCCCACATTAGTACCCTTCGATCCATACATCAAACATTAGTCTCTAGTTATGCACTGAGGAATGACAAGTACAAAGTTACAGGAAAAAAAGGTAACTTTAGCCACTAGACTGAACATGCACAATTTTGCCAAGCAAGTGCAAAGGTGTTGATTGTGGGGCATCTCAAAGTTTAAACACCCCTCAGGACTGTATCCCCACAGACCAGCATCACACAAATGGTTGGTTACAAGTAGGACATGGTATATGAAGCTACAATTGGTCTCCTGAGATACAATATTCAGAGGCTATTTTTACTATGCAGATATTTTTAGAATGTCCTAACGTATAATAAAATACATAGCAACCATAGGACAAAAAACCTGTCAGAAGAGGAATCAAACATACTATGTTATTCTAAAGTGAATATAATAATATCTGGAAAAAGACCTCCATCACATCCTTGTAGAAATCTCTGGTAAACTCTGCGTAGTTTTTAAAACTCTCAGACTACATAAAAAGAATTACTAAGTCGCAAATGTGGTAAGCCCAACAGTATACTCTGTAAGAATTCTACAGAAACCTATAATACAGTATGCTTGGAAACATCATTTAATTTCACAATGGCTATACATGTATTGCCTTCAATGTGGGAGCAGACTTCCCTGGTTTTCCACCTCCTTTCTTTTATGTCTCAAGGAACGTAATAGTAGCAAATATCCTATGGGAAATTCCCAGTGTCTAAAAAATTGACTAGAGATCTTCTTTCTATAGTGTTCTTACTTGTGAGCATTTGTCATCTAATGACAGAAAAGGGTACACATCAAGAGGAAAAGCATCAGGGTTTTTTACAAATGTGGGAAGATGGTAACTTCGGTGCACGAGACGTCTTATTTATTTAATGAAAGATCAACAATAAGCTTTCATGTTTGATTGCCACAGCTCTATCTACAGCAAGGAAATGATGCCGCTGAACTAACTTCCATTTTTAAAAAACTTAGAACGCCTCTGAGTTTGACTCTGTATCATTTAGAAAAAAGTGTATTCATATTCTACTACGGTAAAAGCAGCCTTTTGAAAGATTCTAGTGTTTGCACTGAATGTCTGAATTATCTGTTCTGAGAATTAAGAAGCTCTTTATTACACTCTATACCATACCCCTCACAAAGCTATATCACCCAAAATTTTTTTGAGCCAACCTCTAGAATAATTCAGAAACCTCAGGGTTAGATATTCTGAATCACTCAGCTTTCAAAATATTGATGTCTGTAAGGATTTGTAGTAAATAATGAGAAAAAGGAACACAGAACTACTGCCCAGATCAGTGCCCAGTCTTGTCTAGGTTTGAAAATATCTCCTATTAACCATATTCTTCCTCCTGAAAAGCAATAAATCCATCAACAGTTGAGAATCATTTGAAATACATATACATTTCAAAGCATCTTATACTAGAAGCATCAGAGAATATGAATGAACGCAAAACGAAGCAAGACGATTGACTTGATCCACTGCTACATCTCTCTACTTCAATTTATTGAGGTTCGCCTACCTATAAACCAAACGGCAGCTTGTCAGCAAGCTGCACAGCTCAGATATTGCTATACAGAGGATACACAATGCGGCTCTAAACCAGCATTCTGAACCATCATTCCACGTTATGGCCCTTTATTTCATTAGCATAGCTGCAGTTATCAGCTTGTTTGTACTGGACATGCTCTACTTCTCCAGTGTCAAAAGTTGGACCTTGTGAATTTTATCTGGTTTTTAATATGAGTCCAAAACCAAAACATCAGCATTACTATGTCAGAGCTGGCGAGCCTATGCCAGCAAATCTTTGATAGCAGGTGTAAAGTGATATCCTTATTGAGTTCAATACCAGCAGTGTCATTAGGAAGGAGCAGAGGCACAAGCTTGAGCTAACACAGGTGTTACTCCTTCACCACGGCTACTGGCAAATTCGAGTGATAAACCAGACAGAGCATCGGACATAACAAGATTTGTACTAAGATCGGCTGCAGAGAAGGGACAGAACAGCTGATCCATAACACACTTCTTGTTTCTGCACATCCTGTACAGGAACCTGCATGGCTGAAGAGATTAATTCAAACAGTTAGGAATCCCCCTGAAAATTCAGTAATAAATGCTAAACAGGCAATTGTCTCCCAAATAGTTGTTCAACATACACTTTACTATGTAAGTATTTTGTGCCCACTGCAAAGGATGCCAACAAAGTTGTTGATGGTGTTTACATATACGGTATTCAAAATATCTGGTGAGGTACCATGTGGAATTTACTCATGATAAAGGGACTTAAACCCAAATGCTAATCAGCAGCAATAGTTTTTATGGGAAATCAGCTACCAAAAGAAACACAGGCACAGCCATAAAGCAGCACAAGGGAACTGAAAACGTTGCCCAACATTTTTCCTTTTCCGAACTGTTGTCACCAACAGAACTGACTAGAGCAGGACCAACGCTGCTAGTGACTCATGGTGAGGTGTCGCAGATGCTGCTTCAAACAGCTCCATAGAAAAGGAACTGTTTCTCGGTTCCCACTTTTATTGCGTGCGCCTGAACGCATGTACGCTTCAGCAGGGACGTCTGCCGCAGCGCAACAGCCAGGGCACCTTCTTTTCTTTCCTAATTCAAAGCAGAGATTTTTCAACTCAGCTCACCCTACAGAACAGACACAAACACACCTTCCACATCCTACAGCAATTCCTAAATTATTCCACAATAAAAACCGTAAGGTATTTTCCCTGGTTAGGCTGTGCTCCATGAATACTTTGTTGAAACGCATCTATTTCAACAGAATGGTGTGCTTCTGCTGATCTGAAATTCCAGCAAAATTAGCTTTGCTGGGTGTAATCACAAGTCTTAAAATTCAAAGTTATCATCCATTTCATTCAAGGACAAAGAGGTCTTGAAGTGTTATTGCAGTAATCTAAAATGAGTATAAAGTAAACTTTTAGAAGTTTATCTTCCTATATAATTACCGATAACACCTCTGTGCACTGCCCAGTTACTTAGATTTGCAGTTCAAAACATTGCATTTTTTTTTTTAATAAATCAAACAATATGAAGCTGAATTAAAAAAGTCTTCATAACAACTTAGAACATTGCAACTAATTTGCTGTTATTCGAATTCATCACCCTTTAGTAGTACTAATTAATTTTATTGTAGTATGCTAAGCTGCAGTCAAAGTTTCCTTGCCTGTGGGGTACTGAAATCTGTCTGAAATGCTCTTCTAATTCCAATTTGATTATTTTTTTGTTTAGCTTTACATTTAGAAAGTTAAAATCAACTGTCATACTGCATCTGGATTAGTTGGATGCCCAGAGTTTTGCTCAGGTGTTCCTGAAACACCTACCTGAATAATAACAGCCCTCTCTGTGAAGGCTATGAAAAAACTCCCAAACAAATTCACAATACTCCTAAGTAAGATCTTGCAACAGATATGCTCAATAAATACAGATTTGATTCATCTGTTGATGGTTAACAAGTTTACTATTCACAATTCCCATCTTACAAACATCTGTTTTTTCAAAATCAAAGATGCATTGATTTCATATTTCTGAGACGTTGACTATTTCAATAATAGAGCCGGAACTCCGGGCTAGGAAGGAGAAGTAAATTTAACCCTATTTCTCTTCCTCTCCTTCTCCACCTCCTACCTCTCTTTCTAGAGATCAGTGATAGCAAGAAGCACCTCGGCAAAAATTTCCACCAGACAAAATAGAAAAGTGGATCCGCAATGATCTGAACCGGCCATTGAGCTGCCCAGCTTTGCTCCCAGAAAACTTGTCTCATGTAACCTCAAAGTGGTTCATAGCAAAGTTGTAAAAGGCATTTATTACACAATACTCATATCTAGAAGGATTGTACTTGTATGGCCTATTACTGCAGGCCTCCCAGAGAATTCAGCTTGCCAAAATCAGAGTGGTTGACCTGGAAACAGGATTCACATTTCTATTAGCCTATAAACAAAACATCAGTGTTACTTAGGAATAAATATATAGTGAGCAGTTTCTCTTTTTGAACTCAGATTTGGTTTCAAACTGTATTCTTTACTGTGCTGATATATAAGCGTGTATAAACATATGCATACACACATGTAATCCATAATATTTATAGTCACACCAAAAAAAAAAGTAGACCCTTAGACTGATTTCTGAAGTTAATTTGCCATTTTATCAAAAGAATACGGCTGAAATTCTATTCTCACTGCAATGTAACACACTCCGGCAGAATCTTGATATGAGGGATCTTGATCTTTTTATTGTGTCTAATTTACAAAGCAAAAAATCTTTTTTGCCATTTCTGTCCCCCCCTCCAAAAAAGGGACTTTTTTTTCCCCCCTCATGATCAATTTCATGCCATTTTCTTTAAACAGAGATATCAAATTGTTAAACATTTTAACCACAGTATGTCCTGGTAATTCAATCCTTTGGATTTGCTTGGGTGTCCCAAAATGTTTTGAGTTCTAACAGCAGAAGGAAACTGCAGTGCTGGTCAGTCCCCTCTTAAATCTTCTTATGGATTTCATTTGCTGTGTGGCCTGAGAGAGGTTAAAAGGTTTTCGCACAGAAGTAGAATTTGAGAAATAATCACCTTATAGACCCACTAAATCAATCATAATTAATGCACTTGCCTAGTTCTGTCAGAGAATTGCTGCTAGAGGGCAAAATAAAGAGGCCCCTTCTAATACAATTTGAAAAGAGATCAGATCTGTCATTTCATCTAATAATTGAGCCAAATGAGAAAAGAGAAGGGTCAGAGTTCATCTGGTGACCTTATGTAAACCCAATAATACATAATTCATTTTCATTTTATGGAATTTATAAGATGCTGTAAACTGTCAGGATACAGACTCATCTGCTTCAGCTTCCACCAAAATCTTCCTGCTCATCACACAACACACACTGAGCTGCCAAAACTTTTAAGTGGTATATTCTGGCAGAATAATCCCAAAGCCTTCAACAAGGACTGGTATTTAATTCATTCTTCCAAGCGTGTGAAGGTAATAACTGAATAAATCACTCGCAGCTCTTTCTGAATGATATAAAACCTGTAATTTATTTACTGAGTGTTACAAATACAGTTAAAACATATTTTCATGCAAAATGGTTTCTTTTTTTTTTTATTATTGTTATAAAATATTTATTGGCTTTTTTTTTTTTTTTGGTCAGCATAGGCTATAAATACATATGCCCTCAGAAATGAATACTTCATTCCATCCCAGGTCTCAACGGACCATATTCAGTAGAACTCATCTCAGCTATTTCCTACAAAGTGGAACAACCTGAAGACATATTAAGGAAACATTTCTCAAGTAGGCAAGCTCCCCTCTTTATTTTTTTTTTAAATTAATTCTGAATATTAATTGAACATATCAAGTGTTTTACCTTTCCAGCCTGCCTTACCCTTTTTACGTTCTGTGCTTGTTAATCAATCACACTGCCACAACCAAGTTAGAGCTCTGTCTCAGTAATAAAGGTGAATTGATGGCTTATGAGTTATTCTTCACTGCTTTGTCTCCTTTAATGTCAATACAAACACTGGGCAGCAGAGCATCCGGGCACTCAGGGTAGAATTTCCTAAGGCAAGTCTAAGGCTTTGAGGGAGAAGAAATTTTTTTATTGAACCAGCCAACACATAATTGGGATTAAAAATCAGCAGAGATGCTTTTGACTAGTTCCTAACTTTGAAACAGAAACAAACTTTGAAAGAATATAAAAGTTGAGACTAAGTCTAAGTAGGTATGTGAATCATAACAAAAGATACAATGAGCCAGCACAAAACTTGGCTTAGGGATGTCCTTGAACCATCACAGCTACAACAGTAACATAATGAAAGAAATAAATTTATAAAATACTTCTGATACTCGGTTTATTTAGAGATGAGGTTTTTCTATACTGATTTTATACCATTCATGAAATGCTCAGGGCTGCAGATATGAAAAACCACCCAATAATGCAACCAAGACATAAGAGCTGTAGACTATATTGTCCACTACCAATCCCGCTGAATAAAAGCTTTATGGAAGATACAGCACTGTCTCCTTGATGGTTCCCTGGCTCGACACACTGAAGCTTCAAAGTCCACATCAGGCTGCTTTTGTGGCTAAAAAGCTACCACGGAGGGAAACAGATGACTCTCCTTGACATAATGCATTTCTGTGCTAATTATTTCTTAGACCTAGCAGAAGGTTGGGTCCAAAAGCAGGGAGCAGAACTCATGCCCTGTTCAGGAAAAATCGTACAGTGCTCTGACGGGTTCCCAGCTTATTGAACCGGTGTAATTTAGAGCTGTCGTAAATGATGACAAAGTCTGTTTTGGTACCTGGCCAGCCAGTGTAATGGAAGCACAAATTTGTCCCCAAGTCCTTTTTCTTCTCAGCTGTACGAGGTTGAAGACTGAGCCTTGTTCCCCCTCTATAATAAAACTCCACAGAGATCACTTTACTTTAACAATTAAGAAAGAAAAATAAAATTCCATACTAAAACTAACTATACCATATGGTGTCATGTTTCCAGTTAAATGGGTAATATATGAAACAGCGACTCAACGGCAGCACTGGTAGCAACGCTGCATTGCCCTTCTGTGGTACCCTGAATCCATGATTTCTGAACAGCTTTACAAAGGATCATATTCTATGGTATTTATAGAGAGGAAAATGAAGGCACAGAAGTAACACATTGTTTTACACCAAACACTGAAACTGAAACCAAATCTCACATTCTTTGTAACTTTGACCTCATATAGCAAGCCATAGAAGATACATTACTTGCTATTTAATAGTAAAAGTCCATTTGTGTATGTAAAAACTGCAAGAAATACGTATGTCACTCTCAAGTTACCCTTTATCTATTCATCTTTTTTTTTAGTTTGAAATGACAACATCCTTGCATTTGTCGTATTGTTTAAATCTGACCTTTGATCCTCAGGGTCACTGCACTCCCCGAGGTCATCTGCCCATCTGATTAACACATTCCATAATTTTGGAGGTGGCTAGTTTAGTGGTCTATCCCATTAATCATGGCAAAGGCACTAGGAGCAGCATGAAAAAAACACTAAGGTTATCAAATCCCCACAGGAGATTAGGAAGTGAGATAAGCACGTGAAGTTTAACAAACTAAAAGCACACAGACAAACCAAAAGGCATTCGGGGCCTGAAACCCGACACAAGCAAAGCAGCTTGAGAAAAACAAACAGCAGAGACTTTGCTTCCCTCTCATTTTTCTCTTACTGCATTTCATAAAGCTCTGAGATTTCCTCTTGAAGGTAACATGCCTGTTAGTTTAGGCATATTAGGGAAATTATTATCAATTTTAACGCTGTCCAAACTCACAGTATGATACAGAACTAAGTTAGGTACAACCAACATGGGATATCACCTGCACAACAGCATCAAGTACCCCTCAGTTCTGGGCAGTTAGCAAGGAAATGATCAAGACTGTTGAAACTCAGCTGGTGAGTTAGTTGATTGAGTATCTCTCATGATGGGCTTTTTTATATTGTCTATTATAGAGTAAATAAAAAATAACAAAACAGACAAAAATAAATTAGAAATAACATCATATAACATGCTGAGAATAAATAAAGCTTTGGATCTTACCACTTGATTATCTAAGAAAGCTGCTTCAATGTTTTCAACTCTTTCCTGGTCTCTTCTTCATGTATTTTTAGACAGCAAGAACAGGGACCTACTTACTGTATGTTTACTTGCTAACAGAATGAGATTTTGCTTGATGTTTTGAATGAAAACAGTAGCTGAGTTTGAAAAGAGACTGTGGCAACAGTCTCAGGTGGTTGGTGTTTCTTTGCAAGCTACAAACTACTTTGCAAATCTACTGTAAAAATGAAATTCCCCTCCTAATAACAGTTCCCAGCAAAGCCAGTTTCAGTCTTGGAATTACTGTTTTAAATTAAACACTCAGTTTATTGAAATGTATTCTTTTCCCAGGAGGAATTCGATTCCCAGTAAAATGAACTGTTTTAAGAATTTATCATTAACTGAAATTTCAAAAACATTGGGTTTATAATCCATAATATACCGGTGTTCTCTTCCAGAGAGAATGGATACTTTCATTGTATAGATTTATACTTATTTTTCTGTTATACATCTTTGTAGGCATAATTAATATTACAGAATACTGCTATTGGCACATTATATCTGAATATGTCATTTGACATGCATTAAAAAAGGTTATGTAATATCAGACTGTCGTAATGCTACTGCTGGTGAAATGTTACAGTATGACAATAAATACATTATAATTTGTCAGATTTAATCTATTTTGAAAATTTATTTAGCACTGAACTGCCTGATCAGCATTTTTAGATCAAACGCACCCTTTTGTCTGCCATGATGAAATAATTTCTCATCTTCATAGCTTTAGTTATTATTATGATGGAAATAAGCATGGGACAGCACTTATCCCAAATAAAATAACTCTATTTCCATAGGAAAATTATTTTTTTACTTCACAATATGGACTCATCTTCACATTTTGTAAAGTGAAAGAGCATATAATTTTACAATAGGCATTTTAATTTCTACTAAAAAAGCACTTTAAAAGTGACATTTTCTAGACATGGAATTGGAAGATGTATTTATCGCTACTAGTTTAATAAGGGCCCTCATGATTAATAGAAAGCAAAAATAAACATGAAGATGTAAAGCAACTGGTAGAAAATTGCTTGTCCAACATTCAAGACAAGAAAACAAATCTCCTGTTCATAATGTTCTGCCAAATCCAGTCATACACAGTTATCAGAATATTCAAATGATAAAAACCATTCGAGATGTGCAGGAAACAGAAACTACTGCTTGCCCACAGCTGTGTAAGAATCAATACAACTGGATGTGGCAACAACCAATTGGAGCTGAAGAAGTTGCGGCAGAGCTCAGAGTGATCTGACAGTTCAAACACAACCCTTCCCTGGGCTGGACATCTGCCCTAAGTGAACAAACATCAGGCAGGACAACAAGGGCCCAGAGTGATCGTATTTCAATCCAAAGGTAACTAACAGGGGAAAGGAAAAGGAAAAGAGGAAAGAGGAAAGAAAGAAAAAGAGCGGGACCAAATCCCCAAAACTTCAAAACCCAAAGGCAAATCTGTAGTTACTCATCTCTTGGTTGCTATTTAGCACAATTCTAAATCTTGTCTTCTTTCTCCACCTCTTGATCCCTTTGGATTGAATGCTAAAGAGTACAAGGCTCACACAAAGAAAAAAGGAACTTAAATTTGTGTCCTTAGTTTTGAATATATAATCATTTATACTTTTAAAAATACAAGCGGTATGTGAAAACAGGAACCAGTTGGAAAAAAAGTCCGTCTAGTTTCCTTATCATCTCAAATTACTGTTCTGCAAAACCTGCTGGTGCACTGAGCAAAGCTTGTATGAAACACTCCCCTGCAATCTGTGGCTAAACATGTAATTGAAGTTTACAAAGAGGTTTAGGATTTGGGTGACACGACAGACAGAAGAGACAGACACCAGCGTAGATATCAGCACCAGCAAAGAGTTCCATTTCTCTTACAAGATTAGGAGAAGCCCTAAGCTGCTTGCAGCATGCATGCAAATTTTATCTGCCATGACAGGAGGAGGCAGGTACAAGTAGGATGCTTTAGAGGATCCCAGTATTCTTCAGCCTGTTCTAAAATATCTTCTTTGCTCCCCTCATGCCCAACAAGGGCAGCTGGAACTGCCTTCCAAAAGGCTTTTTCTTTGTCCTACTTGCAACAAAGGGAAATTTAAAATGAGCTGCTCTCAACCTCTCTGCCCACCTGCGGTTCAACATGGAGTCACAGACAGGCGGGATCTGTTCGGTCCCTTAGGTGCAAGAGCCTCTTCTTTCCTATGTGAGCAGGAAAGACAAAGACACCGTCCAGTCCTACCACAACATCTGTGCACAATTAAAATCTTCTAGTTGACAGACATTTCTGGGATCAGACAGAAGATCAGTGCAGACGTTGACTGCCAGGATTGTGAACAGCTCACTTTATTCTTGATACTGCCTTCTGTGCTGTTTTCTAATAATTCGCATGGAATTCCTGAGTTCTGTCCTCCAAGCTGCAGTGAAAAGGCACAAGACGCTTCTCAGTCAGATGCACAAATTTCCTGGGTTTTTTGTCTTCATGAAATATATAATCATTATACTATCTCTAAGCACTATGTTTATGTTTCAAAGTATAAAATCTATTAGATCCACAATGTATAGTTCTCTGTGTGCTTCAGAGAAATACTTTGTTACGGCTGTTACAAATAAAACACACGGATAAATACAAAAGGACCATGATTTGGTCGCGTACTCCACTAAATTTGTGCACTCACTTCCTTGGCTTTGGTCTGAAGATGTTGCCGGGACAAATACAACAGAGTTGCTGGGAAAAGCAAATCAACCCATGCTGAGTTAGTCCTGGAGCAATTATGGAACTAGAACACTGGTCCCTTATACCACTTCATTTGGTAGGCTATTTTTCATCAAAACCCAAGTTTCACGTATTAGTGGCAAAACTTCCACATTAGGTGACAGAAGCTAATAAATAATTTAAGCACATACTTATATTTTAAGACAGTGAGACTTAGGCAATCGAGATGTTATCACCCCTAGTACACATATTTTTCTGATTTTTTCAAGAACAAGAGAGAAAATACATTTTCTGCCATTGAAAATTTGCTTCTAGCAAAGTTTTCTTGCTTTTTACCCTGAGGCTGTGGAGAATTTGAACCGGACTTGCCTAGTTTAGCATGTAAGTACGGACCACCCTTGCTTCCCAGCTCTCAGAGTACGTTGTTATGAATAGTGAGAAGGCACACGAGGCCACAGATGGGAGGCTGGGATATTTCTCAAAATTTCTTTTTCCTTTTACTCTACTCGACACCATCCAAGAAGCTGCTGAGAAATGAGGCTGTAACACCAAGAGGTGCAAGGCCCGAGTCCAGCAGACAAGGGGGAATCTCAAAGCTCAACGTGGAAGCCGGAAAATACTCGATTCTTATTTTGATTGATTTTGCATCATCTGTTGAACACTGTCCTGCTACACCTGAGCCTTTTACCCAGATCCCATCTTACTGCTACTTCAGTATTTTTGACTGATCCTGAGCAAACCTAGAACATGAGACTCCGCAGTGTTACCTGCTAAGATCCTAGTGAGACATTACTTCAGTTTAATTGATTTGGACTTCAAATCCATTTAGAATTTTATCATCTTGAAGTCCACCCACAATCCAAGCTCCAGAGATATAATGCAGGAGTTAACAATTAATATGAAAAAAGTGTGGTTACAAGCTGATTTTCCTAATCTTTTTCTTTATATGGAGGGACAAAGTGAACAAAGAACAACTTTTCCGCAGGTGAAGTGATGCTCTGCCAGGAAAGCTGCTATGAATAAATGTATGACTAAAGTTTGGATTCAGAATCCTCAGATTGTTTTAGTTCGGTTCCTTTCCATTTTCCTGTCCTTGTAATACTTCTTTTTATCATTGTCCTCCATATAATATTCAAAGACATTAATACCGTTGCTCTCTATGTATAAGGTAACCATGTCTACCTCATCCCTGAGTATGCTGCAGTTTTTTTAAGGTGTTTATATCTTTACAATAGGGAGATAATGAAGTGACATATCCATCTGTGGATACTCGGGCCTATAAGTAAATAAATTAAAGTAGATTACCTCAGTAATCCCCACATTACTATTAAATACTCCTTTAAAAAAATATGATTCACAAACTCATTTTTCTCCTTAATACGTTAAGCAGTCTGCCTGATATTAAGAAAACTTTCCATTCTTGCTCAAAGGAGAGATAAAAAACCCCTTTGAATTATATTTCTGTGATATTTTAAAACAACTGGCAATTGATCTGTCTTTCCATGCTGTAGTGATGTTCACATTTAACAACGCAAATGGAGAATTATGATTGTTTTCTAAAGTAGAGGCACAATTAAAGAAAATGAAATTTGTTTATGGAACAACACAGGCTATTTTTTTTTCGTTACTAATCATGAGTTTAATTTTTAATGGAAAAGCATTGCTAGCACAATTAACACTCAATTTACATGTGCATCCATAGACCCAATTAATTAAATTTTATTGATGCCTTGTTGCTCTTTAAAATGCTTTCCAAATGCCTTCAAATTGATTTTAAATGGTTGATAGTGAAAGTCTGTATGTTTCTGGTAGTAACCCTACCGATTTTTATACGCATGTACCTTACATACTGTAAGTACTGATTGCTTTCCACTTTTTATCTGACAATGTGTTTGGAATAAAGTTATGGGAAACTCTTAAAATCCTTGCAATGAAGTGCAAAATATCAAAATTAGAGGGTTTTCTTCTCCGCTTCTTAAATGATCTGTTAAAATTTTAGTGCTGTATCATACTATACTATTTTAGTGCTGTAACATACTATGATCTGTTAAAATTTTAGTGCTGTATCATACTATACTATACTAGTGCTGTATCATACATGTGTCATTGCCATGTGATACCAGCTAAGAAATTCATGAATTCCTCCTTGTGAGAAGCTTCAAGACAGAAAATTGCTATTACTCCTGTTTTACACTTGGAGAACTAAACCACAGGAATCAAGAAGCTGGTTTTAGACCTTTTGAGGACAGCAGCAGATTTTTAGGACCAAGTGACTATGCGCAAGACACAGACCAAGTCCCAACAGTGAGAAATTTCACTTACATCTTAAACTTACAGTTTACTTAAAATTACAGCTTAAATCTAAGCATAGGATGTTTGCCAAAAGCCCTAACTTGTGTTGTTCTTTATGAAATGAACCGAATCAATTTTCTCTTTTGATGTTAACTCATTTTCATATTTTAGGATTACACTGTTTCCCCCAAAATAAGACAAGGTCTTATATTAATTTTTGGTCCAAAATCCATTACTTTTTTACATGTATAGCTGCCTGGACACTATTTAAATTGATTTTTTAAATGAACTGTAACTAGGGCTTATTTTTGGAGTAGGGCTTATATTTTGAACATCCTCAAAACCCCTGAAATATCATGCTAGGACTTTTTTTCAGGTTAAGTCTTATTTACGGGGAAACAGGGTATTTCTGCTAAAGTGCTCTTCACATATTTCTCTGGGTGAAGTTTCTGTTTTATTTTCTAGTCAGGCAAAATGATGACAAGACCCAACAGTTGTAAACTCTTCTCTTCCAGCTTGGTGGGAGGTTGATTTTCATGTCGTCCTTCGCTCTCTGCTTAGTCTGATTTTTGCCTTGACATTTCTTATCTAGATTATATCTAATATGAAATGTTATCTCAGCTACAACAAGGATAAAATAAGGGTCTATTTGTCTCTCATAAATATGTTTTTGAGCAATTACACTTGTTACAAATCTAATACATACTGAGTTTGACCGGCTAATCAATTAGCCTGAAAGTCTAGCTTTTAGTCATATCTCACCATTATACAGTTTACATATTTTTCAAAACCTAGGAAACTATAAAAATGTGTGTTCCTATATTTATTTTATATAAGTGTAACATCACCAACAGGTAATTTGCATTTTATAAACTTACATTCACAAACTAAGGAAAAAACATTTTTCTAAATTGGGCTGAGCATAACATTAGTGTCTCTAATAAATACTTCCCAGAAGATTATACTCTATGATTTTTCATTCACTTAACATTGTGATTTAAACAATATTAACCATCATATCATTTCATGTTAACAGAAAGACAATCTAGATGAAATCTTAATTACTCAAGAACTGTCAAGAGACATTAACAATTTCATACTCAGTTTTATAAAAGTAATGATTGTCCTATTACATATGCTGTAATTTCCCTTTCCTGACTGCTATAATAGCTTCCTCACTCATTAAACACTTATTTTCTTGCTACCTGCCAACAGTTTCATAGGTGGCCTCATTTAGAGAAACTGAAAGAATATGAAAGAAGAGAATATGAAAGAAAAAAAAATAAGGTTGCAATGAATTACGAATGTAAAATATAGAAATGGGTTATTTGGCAAAACAAAGTGTACCTGTGCATTGCACAATTGCGTTTGAGATACTTTTAAAGGAAGATAGTAAATTATTAAGAAAAACGCAATTCATTACTACGTACATATAAAATACATATCTTGAATATTGAATCAACAGAATACAGCTGTTAAAGTAATCTATGTAATATTTTTCTTCCAAAAAATATGTTAAATTTATATATCTGTTAGATCTGTTCCCAGAGATACAAAAATCTAACACTAACTTGCCGGAACAATGAGAATATAAAATCTAGAAAAGGCACAATGAAGTACAATTTTTCAGATCAAAACTGATGTAAACATAAAATTGATCATTTAGACAATTTATTGGTTTTCAGATGAGTTTCATACACTATTCAAAGAAAGGCTGAAATAACTCCCCAAATATCATGCACCTAACTTATTTTATAATATTATATGTGAATGCCTAGTGGAACCAGAAAGATTAATTCTTTCCTAATAGCCACTTTGAAGTAGGAAGTATTATTGCTTTAAAATGAAATATTACTTTCAGCTTTCATTTCACAATAATTACTTTTAATTTCTTTGAAAAAAACCCTGAAATTTCTCACCTACGCAGAGAAAATACAATTTTAATCAAGGAAAATCTCTCAGCACACGTTAGACTTTAGTCAGATGCAAGCAACCTCCAAACCAGGTAGGACTACCCAGGACAATTTCATACATTTGGAGATGTACTTTTGAAAAATTACTCTGCTTGAATGTGTTTACCCTGAAAATTCAGGGCGTGATGAAACAGAGCATGTACATGCATACATAGGTGAGACTTTGAAAAGTTTCATTTAATCCCAATTAATCAGTAGCACTTTTCAAAACTTTAGTTTCATGAAAAAGGCAAAAAATACCACTGCAGTTTGTGTTTGAATTATAATATTTTTTTCAAGAAAAAACCCCTATGAATAGAAAAGATTTATTAAATCCTTATTAGCAAAATAAAGGCTGAAGTTTATTAATTGCTTACTTTTTTGGTAGTGTAGCGAAGGGGAAAATGTGAAGAATTCACATGTCTAAAAGTATCACATTTAGAGAAAAAAAATTGAGATTCCTTCGATTTTTTTTTTCTAAACTGAACATAAAGAAGGGCCCTGCTGGGATTACAACATCCTAGAAATCCATACAGATATTTATAAAGATTCAGTGAGGCTACTCAAAGAGAATTCAGCTGTAAAATTAAATTTTGGTCTGTTCTCTTTATCTGCAATAATTTTTATTGAGCCTTGGTCTAATGTTTCTCAAGGTCACCAGATTAAAAATCACTAAACTTTAGCAATCTTCTGCCCAGAATCGAGCATCTTCACCACCTTTTTTGTGGGCTGGTCATCAGAAATGCTTTTGCTAAGGCTGAGCCTATATTGTAACCACTCATAGTGCAGGAGGGAAACTGTAAATCAGGATGTTCACGGCTGATGCTGACCAAAAATACCACAGATTTGTGAATATATATGAATACCACTCTCAGGACCAAACCTTGGCTACATTGGGAAGCTGAATTTTCAGATATTGCTTCCAGAAGAGATTACATGAGAGGCTAAGAAACAGAAAATGTACCAAGGATGCTGAAAAAAACCCAGACGTGATGCTGTAAGTGTGCCCAAGAGTAACTTAAAGCCAAAAAACCTGCTTGGAATTCATATGGTGTAAGCTGAGAATGTAAGATCTGGGTCATCAGATAATCATCAAGGTAGAATCTAACTGGCTTTTAGGGTTTAGAAAAGATTTTCCCTTTTTCCATATGGAGATTATGCCACTGTCACGGTGTAAGAGGGCTTGTGCTTTTCATTCACCTACTTCTGAAGCCTCTGGTCAGACAGAAGATAATGGATCAGAAATACAGTAGGTTTAATTTAGCACCCTGGATAAGCACTCTAAAATTTCTGCAGATGTATCAACAAACACCTCCCACATATGCTATGTTCTGTTAGCTTTAATCTGCACTGACCTTTTATACTGACATTTTAAGTACCAAAGTCAGTAGAAACAGGACCAGATTCCAAGGTTTTGATGAAGCTGGAACCATTCATCAGTTGCAAACCATATTGGTTGATGTCTGCCATGAGCTTCCAGTGGAGTTTATCTCCATTTCCCACCATCTTTCCTCCTAACTCTGTCAACTGAATCTGAATGAAGCATCTAGTTGTACTTCCACAGGTATCTTTGGCAAGGTGGCAATATTTATTTAGAGAGCCAAAGGCTCCTTACACAAAAAGTTGCAGGAACGCAGATAAAGCTCTTTAAATAACAACTGGGTGCTCAGGTCTTACACAGGCCAGTGAAAATCCCAGCCCAAGATGGACTGATAGGCCAGGCTTAAGAAGACAAAAGTGGTGGAGTCACCACCCCTGGAGGGGTTTAAAAGATGCATCAATATGGTTCTTAGGGACATGGTTTATGGTGGACTTGGCAACGTCAGGTTAACAGTTGGACTTGATAATCTTAAAGGTCTTTTCCAACCTAAACAATTCTTTGACTCTTTAGAGGTCAGCAGCAGTTCTGATGGCACAAGGAGTGCATGATGTGGGTCAGTATGTAGGACAACGTGGAACTGCCTGACTGTTGTCAATCCCTGTCTCTCTCCCCACTGTCAATCCCTGACTCTATTTAAATATGAATTTCTGGCACTTAATTCCAATCCCCAAAGCATAAGAGCCCGTAAGATGAATTTGAAAAGTCTTTCAGCATTTAGCACTGCACACAACATGCTACACAGCATGTTCAATATGAATGAAAATGTTTGTATTTCTGTATTCTGTTGCTTATAAATTTTCCTTTAAATGAAGATTTATGGGTATTTCAGTGCCAAGCCAACAGAGTGATATTAACATTCTCATAGGGGTGTGCGAGTAAAAGTAATCGCTAATAACATTGAGAGAATATCAGTAACTGTCATTCAGGGGAAGTTCTTGCCCTTCTCCCTTGTATCCAGATTTAAATACATCATCCTCTTTAAAGTGGGATTTAAAGTCCATCAATACATCTTTCACCTTAAAGACAGGCCTATACCGCAATGTTGGGATTATAGTAATATCTCCTACTTCTTAATACTGTAGCAGTTTCACAACTCCTGGGGACTGCCAGCCTTAAAGTTTAAGGATATTCTCTCATTTCACTGTGTAAGACTTGAATTATTAATCATGTCATAATAATCTCTGTGTGCAAACTCATCTTTCTCAAATATTCAGAAGAAATACACTCAAAACCAAAATGTTCACAAGGTCCTTGTCTGATTTTATACCTTCCTCTTCATTTAGAAGTATTGCCTTATACAGTATGTGTGACTCTTTTCACCTGCAAATGAACAAAACATGGTAGGAGAAGTAGAACAACGCAGTTTTGCAAACAGTAACATTTCATCTAATAATGAGCTGTAACAGAAACAACCTGCTGTACAGCAAGTTCAGTCTTCACTGAGAAAATCTGGGTTTAGGTTTTTAGACTCCTTTATCATCCATCTGTTGCACTCAGTTATCATTAACTTAGTATTTGTCAAGATCCATTAAGATCAATTAACATGTCAACAAGTACAGATAATACAGTTAAATATCCATCCAAAGCCCTTTCATACTTTGTATTATTGAGCACATACAGAAGCCAGCAGCAGAGACAGGCGTGTGTACTACCAGATGGGTACGTGCTTTATTAATAATGACCTGAACATGACATTTAAACAAGACAGTATTTGAAATTTGGATTATTAATCACTGGAGTAATTCTTAGCTTCATGTGGAGACTTATCAACGATGTAATATAAACCCATTGATGACTAAAAGGAAGTGCTGTAGTGTTGTAATCATAACATTCAAGGGTGTAAGCAAGAAGAACCACAGTGAATTAATTAATACCTTTTATGAGTGGGGCCAATAGAGATGGGAAGCGGCAAGGGAGTACTTCTGAAAACTAAAGTCCTAAACCAACCCCCCTCCCCCAAGAAACAATCAAACAAACAAACCCCAAACAAACAAAACACCTCACAAACCCCAAACCCAGCACCATCCCCAAAACCATTCAAGCAATTTCAAAATTTCAAGTCATAGAGAAATTAGTAAAGCAGGAATCCAGCTAAGTAAGCTACTGAGTTTGTTCCTAAACATGTAGCAATACAGTTTACAGTATCAGAACAAACCTAACCAAGATGATAGCTGTTTATTTTGCATAACTTCTAGATGAATGAATTAACACTTTGCTTAATAGGAATGTATACTGTTTAGGTTTTCTTTAAACACCTCATACCAGCTATGTACCTCCAGTTTTCTTATTTAGGAGGAATACAGCATATCAGCTAAATGCTGAGTATTTGAATGGATCAGCACAATCCCAACTGTTCTTTTTTTCATTTATAAAGAAATGTTTCAACAATTTCAAAAATTATATTGTAAAATATTGCTACATTTCCTTAGATTATTTGAAAGGCACTTCATCCTTTCCAAGACAAAGGCTGAAACTTGTTATATCAAACATATCATTCTCCACTAACAGACCTCCAACTAAATAATAAAATACATTAATCTGTGAAAAAAATACAAACGTCCTTTTAAAGAAATACTCTCTACTGCGGCTACAACTTCAAATGTTCTGTGCAAAGTCAAAGTGAATGCTCACGAACATCCCTGACCCATGGGATCCTACTTGGTCTAATACACTACAACGGAAACCAAGACTCCAGAAATTAAAGGAGCAGGGGGAATGTTCCATAGCTCCTGCAAAAACAAAACAGAAATGGCTAATACGGTGGAAGCTCTTGTAGATTAATGAAGCCTCTGAAGGACTTGAATTTTGTTTCGGTTTTGCTTTTCTTTTCATCTCAGCCATACAATTCCCAGCTTGGACTAAAATGACAAGTGAATGAAACAGAAAGGGTAACACAATCCCTATAGCTGCTGTCCTTGAACACGCTACACCTCAAATGCTGAATACTTTATAGAGCACTTTTCTATGCTAACCGACCACGTGGAGGAAGAAATACAGCAGTTGCGAGTCTCAAAAATATTCCACAGTTCTGAATACTTTTAATATTTCTCTTTGAATGGCAATTTCTGACAGAATGAAATATCCCAGTCCCCCCATACAGATTTTATTTCCAAACAGGAAAAATATTCCGTGAACAGGAAGAAAATATTCAACAATGCAGTGAATACTTTGAATTTCTACTGTAGTGGCTGAAATTTTATCAGAATAACTCTTGAAATTTTGGTATTTATGTCCAAACCTGAATTCATTTTAACCGTGATATATCTTCAAATCTAAGTACCTCATTTTTGCTGAAACATAAATTAGTACTTAAATATCTTTCCGCTGGGCACTTTTCCTCTATTTCTATGACTATTAAATTGCATGAAAAAGTCTTTAGTGAAAATGGCCTGTAACGATATAAAGCTCAAGTGAATTATTTCATTTACATAGGAATAGTTTGATTTCCTTGTTCCACAGAATAGACTTCTGATAATTCTAATATTTTCATTTGTAAGTTTACATGCTCTCTGCTTATAAAGAAACTTTAAAACTAATGCAAATGCAACCAAAGTAGGAAATACCCAGACTACAAATCTGTCATACTTCCGAGCAAGACAGACACTTGAGAACAAGCATTACAGAAAGTTACAAGACTAAGAACTAAGTTAACATTGAAAATGGGAAAATGTGTTTTAATTCAGCCTAAATTTGTCTAACAAAAAAGAAAATTACTGATGACGTAAGAGGACCAGCAAGACTTAAAAGAGGAAAACCATAGGAATGAGAGACCTTAAAAGACAAAATTATTTAGAGGCTCCCAAAAAGTATCATTACAAAAGCAATAACCCAGGGTCACCGCTGTGGTAGAGCACTCAGGTTTTTTCCTTAAAAGCATTTGTCTCCTTTTTATTTATTTTTTAAAGTGGTGACTTCAGAGGCAGTTGTTAAACTAAAAACATCCCTCTAGGTTTGAGATGAAACTCAAAATCAAAATCTTCCTCACTGTAGAGCAATATTACCTTTCCCCCCCTTGCAGACTTGTTTCATAAAAACGTCAGCTATTAAGTTAACATTATTTAAAGGGCTTTAGGTTGTAGTTACTGAATGCAACCTAAGCTACATCCATAAAGGTCTGACATTGATCCCTAGTTGTATAAAACATGATACAGAGAGGCACTAAATAAATAATCTGTATACTGCTTCCAAAGCATCTCTATTTATCACTGCATTAATGATAAGGATCTGATTTAAAGTGAACCCGAGCGAGGGTCAAATCCGAGCACAAGCTGTAATATGATCTGCAAGAGTGCTGATAACCTGAAACAATATGAAGAAACCCTGACAGATAAATAAAACAAACCAGTTGTCCATTAAACAGCTCACAAAGGCCAACAAAACCAAATATGGACAGAACCTTTTTTTTTTTTTAAAAAAAATTATTTATTTTTTTATTCATTTGTTTTAAAGAAGCACAGAAAAGCTGCACCTGAGGATCAACCCAGTCTAAGGCTTAGGAAATAATACTGCACAGAACAGCAAAAACTGATCTTGAAAGCAAATATACAGTCGCTTATGAGAAACAGTTGAGATGTACCCTTGCAGCTCTTAGAGATTTCAAGAATCACCACTAACCTCTAAATAATCAAAGGCAATCTTTTCACAGCATTACCAAATGTCTAACGTGAACATGCCAACTAATAAATTAAAACTGTATTTTTTGCTTTTAGAGACATTAATTCTTAAAAATCTCATAACGCAAATGAAACTGACTCTTGACTTAGTGAAGAAAATTCTCACTAATCCTTTTAAAAAACCCCAAAGGTTTCACAGACCTGTGGAAAAAGGGGGAAAAAAATGAATTTTAAAATCTGTCATAAATATGTGGGGACTGAAGCTCAGGAAATTCCCATTCCACACCCATTCTGCTGCCCTAAAAACTTCATTACGCTTAAGCACATGAAACTAAACAACTATCTTTGGATCTTTTACATAGCTTTTTTTGTTGTGGTTGTTGATGTTAGTGTTTGGGGTTTTTTGGGTTTGTTTTTGCATTACAGTAAAGATGACCTATGACTTCAGGCATGGTTTGAGCGAGCACGGTCTCTCTGGCCCACAGACCACATAGCTGAAATGTCAAGATGGGAAACCAAAGCACTGGTCATTTATGTCCATCTTAATATTTAGAAAGGCTCCCAACTGGTGGTTAATAGCTTTTCCTGACATTATAATGTCTTTTTATTACTTATTTAAATGATGATTAGTTCAAACAAATACCTTTATTTTAACAGTGGCAATTTTTTAAAATATTAATTACAAATCTAATGTCTATACACAAGCCACAGTGGTAAAAGTTATCAACAGATTACTCTTACTTGTACTGGGTAGTCTCAAACTAGCTGAGACCACAATTTAAAAGAAGAAATATTAGCAGCTATAGTAGAAGAAAGAGTAGAAGATATTTGCATTAGTAGCTCTGTGTAAGGCTTTATTCTACTGGACACTAAGTATCATGTTTAGATAGATAGATAGTCTAGCCGATATTTAGATAGATTCTCCTTCTGCACATCATAGTCTCATGTGTTTTTCTCTGAGCAAGGTTTCTTTCCTCTTCAGTTCTATGCAGCTTTACATAAATAAAATAAACATATTCTAACCTTTCTAAAAGATAATGGATGAAGACTACAAATATAGAGAAAAATATATTTGCTAGGCAAAAATGAACATTCCTGTAAACTTTTCCCTCTTTACCTGTCTCCCTAGTGAGAATGAAAACAATAATTAGTAGAAAGAGGAAATAAACCGGGTACCTACATTAAAGGGAATATATTGATATTAGAAATTGTAAGTAGTAGTGAAGAAAGAAGTAGGAAGACAAATCTGTGAACACTGAAATCCATTCATTATAGAAGTGAAAGTATATGAGCATGACAGAGAATTCAAAAGGGATTGGAATACAGTGAAGACAAGATGCATGTTGCTAAATGCTCGGAAAACAGAAATGTGTTTACGTTTGTTCTTTTGTGTAACTGTTGAGCACACATGTGGGGTTTTTAGATTTTATTTTATTGTTTACACGTTCACCTGGATATTTGAGCACACAGTGCAATGGAAAGGTATGAAAAGATCATCATAATATAGCTATGAAAATTGCTTTCTGAAAAACTGAATGAAGAAATCAAACTCTGAGTTCCAAGGTTCCCACTGCTCAGCTTCAGCTATCATATGCAGAAAATCATATTTCATCAGGACAGTGGCAATGGCAATCACCACTGAGAAAAACACGGTAGATGGATTATTTTATTGCATGTTTCTGCACTGAGATTTCAAGTAGGTTCAGAACATTTGTTATAAATAAATTCTGGACATATGTATAGGAGAATAGGTTTGCTAAGCCCCTACTAAGTAATAAATGCATAGCAAACTAGAACTCTACTGAAAGGCATGGATGTGAGCAGCTGGGCTTTCCTAAACTACCTCAAATTCTTGGGAAATAGCAAAACTCAGTCACAGAAAGGTGAAACAGAGATTCAAGGGAATCTAAGAAAGTGGGAGGTGCAAGTCAGCCTCACAATGCTGATCTCTACCATAATTAATAAAGTTATCACAGAAAGCAGCATTTCTTAAAAATAACGATTCTAATATAACTATTGGTGTTTTGAAAATTAAAACTGACACCTCTGAAATGATTTCCAATTATTTTGAAATGTTTAACTTTGAACATTCCTGTATTTTTGCTTTATCCAATTTATGCATTTGCTTAAATTATAAACTTAATGGTTAAGCTAATGGTTCTAACACACTTTGAGTTCTAACTCATTTCCAAACAGTCTCTCTAGGTTTTTCCATCAAGAGATGCAGGCCAGGTACAGTGCCCAATTAAAATCAGTGATAATGGAACCCAGTTACCATGGAACTGGTGGGAAATGGGTTTTCTCAAGTCTATGGCTCTAACAGAATCTTTTCCTTTTTATAACAATGTCTGTTATAAATGGTAAAAGGAAAGAGCAGGTCCCAAAACAATTTATTTGACAGTCAAGTGCAACATGACAGCTTCTGAGTGACAAGTTTTCCGGTGAAACAGGAGTTAATTCTGGCCTTGCTGCTGCCAAATAATTGACTCCGTTCCAAAGAGATTAAAAATGGGGTTTGTATTAGCAGAGCAGACAATTTGCGTTTGCACCATAAACATACTGGGAAATTTAAAATTCAGGTTCTGTCCAGAGTTATGCTCTGAGAAAGTCTGATTTTTCCAAATGTGGTGTGGGAACAAACCAGTGTGTGAACGTTTCAGTCACAGAAGTTTTCGGGAGCCAGTTTTGTGCCACCTCGACAAACTGAAACATTTTCTCCAAGGTCACTTTTTAATTACCCTTCAGTTCTGCCCACTCTCCATTTATCTTAAGTAAAACCATGTTAACAAGATGATTATAGACCTACTTCAAGGAATAAAAATAGTTTACTGTCTCAAACTCCACTAGAACTGCTTGTGCAGGACTCTGACAAGCTCTGCAGGTCTCTCTCAAAGATAATGGGCATTAAGTTGGGAGCAACAGCTTCACCAACATCTGTTTTTCCAAGCTTCATGGTGAAGCTTCCACTTACGTCTTTTACAGAACTGCATGCGTTTTATTCTTATGAAACAGGAAATATTTCATTAAAATATCCATTTAATGTAAATTTAATGAAAACTAGTTTTAATTTTAAAAACCTGAAAAAATATTGGAAACAGAGCACTGTTAAGAAAGCTACAATAAAAATAAGTATTTGTACACTATTCATTACCTTGTTTTTTTCTTTTTTATAAGACTCTGCAGCTCTAGACAATTGTGTAGCTCTAATTTTGCAAATCCCTTTTAATATGAAACGCTGGAACTTCTTGATGCCTTAGGAAGCCAGAATTTCACATATTACAGGCCAATTATGTGATCATTCCTCAACAACTAAATATTATTACAAAATCTGAAGTAATCAAGGGTACAGTATGTTCTTAGTGCTTTGCCTAAAGACGATGCCTTCTCTAAATGAAAAGATTTATGTGTGATTTGAAAATGGAAAGCCTGTTGGAAGGGACCAGGCAGAGGCCAAGGCAGGAGCCTCCTCCCTCTCTTCCACTGTTTTTTATCTCATCTCTGCTCTCCCTGGCAGGCATCTCTATGGGAATCCTAGGAGGATAACTTCCAAAACCTCAGTCATTTTTTGCACTTAATGTAGATATAGTTAGGCTTCTTTTTTTCCATCTACTCAGCATCAGCCAAAGGACCCTAAATAACACTGTATCCTGGGTGCTTTGTTGCATATACAGCTGTGGGTTTCCCCACCAATTATCACAGCTCCTGCCTATGATTCATGTATATGATCCTTGTGGCTTGCAGCAAAACATTTGTCTGCAGATGGATTTTAGGAGTATGCTGGACCCCAAAGCACTCACCAAATCTCATTTTGTACCAACAGAGGTGTCCTGCACTGCCTGTTACTTTTATGAAAAAAACATTTATTACTTTATTGTTGCTATGAATGGTCAAACCCTAAAAAACCCCTAGAAGATACACTGAACTTATCCTGAAATATTGGATCAAATCCTATTTGCTCAATGATGGAAGAAGGAAAATATTAAAGTCTTTAAGACCAAGTAAAACATTTCACTTTGAGATGCTTCTAAGGAGAACAAGGGACATGAAAACTACATTCACAAAGATGGCAAAAAGTGGTCAGCTTTCCTCATTGCTTTTTCCCTTCTCCCTCGGGGAGCACACACCCGAATCTCCCACTTGCTGAGAATGCCCTAATTATCTGAACTTTCAATTCTTTAAGAAAACGCATCTATACACAGATTGATAAGAAGAATTAGGGCAGATTAATTTTGGACCTCTGAACCTATGTTTTCCAGTTACCGCAATATTCAAATCAGTTCCAACAGCTCTCTCACTAAGCCAGCAGAACTCTTCATCTCTCAAAAATGCCGCATGCCATTTCTGTTCTAACGTTGTGATACTTGTGGCAAAAAGAAATAATTAATGACCTAAAATGAAGGTCGAATAATTTTATCAAGAGAATGGAGGCTTGTTTTCTACATAGCCACAAATCTGACCTGCTGACATTTACCAAAAAGCTACTTTGTATTTTATGCACCCACAAGAAATCCCATGGGTTCATCCTGTCACACCACAAAAGTAAGTCAGCCATGGATTAACTTCCATATGTTCTTTTAATTGATTTAACAAATATAGATAAGATAAAGATACTTATGTGCTATTGTAAAGAGCACAGACTAAGACCTGGTCACCTTCTGCACCTTCCCCCATCCAGCCCTCTGCGGGTATTTCTTGCAAAAGGAGCAGACTTTCCAGCACATATGCAGGAATTTAAGTAGGATGATATGCAGGAATTTAAGAAGGACGATACACAGGAGAGGGGGGTTTCAGTTAAAGTCCTTTTCTAAAATTAATATCGCAATCGCTTTAGCGATGCTCCCATAGGTGCTTTCTTTACAGTTTAAAATAACACTAGAGCTATGTTTCCAGGCTTAATTGCTATGATTTCACTTCTATGTGAATTTATAATCCATTTTAATCCCACAGAATGCACCGTTTAAAGCTGAAATCAGTTTTCTAGACACCCCCGAGAACTACAAGCCTCTAAAAGCATATTTTCCTCTTGCTTTGCAGCCATGACTGCTCCCAGACTGACCAGTTTTCAGTTTTAATCTCTGAATGGATATGGGTGTTTGTTTCTTTTTGGTCATATCACATCACCTGCTGAGACAGTGATGATCTGTGAGAATTTAGTAACTCATTCAGAATTCTACATCTTATAAGAGAGAAAATGTCAGCTGTGGTCAGCTTCCTACCCTTTATGGCTGACTTTTATTATTCGCTCCTGCCTCTTACAGCCCACACCTCCTGAGCAAATGTTCCAAATTCTATTCAACTTGCAGGACCCAACTTCCTCTGCAGAGAATAATACAGATTCAAAGGAGGACAAGTGTTGTTTATTAGCAATTACCATGAAAAGTCCTTCCTGTAATTAACCTCGGCTTCATGGACACCACTATTTGCACTTCAGCTATCTCATAAACAGGGGCTACATTTCCATTATTGTCAGGGAAGATGAGTCAGTGCAGAAGAATGCTTATCTCCAGTCAGTTTTAACTGGCTTTTGTCTGCACCACATATTAGTCACTGGTACCTACAAGATTACAAACAAAGTCTGGATTCGGGCGCTTTTTAAAAAAAAAACAAAACCAAATCCAATCCTTTTTCCTCTTGCCCTTCGTATATTCAGATGCATCAGTAAACAGCATCAGGGCTGAGAAGTATATATAAAATTCCCTTTTCAGTTAAACATACACTTTGCCTGTATGATCACTGAGTCATAACCAAGAAGAATTCCAGATTCTGCCCAGCTAATGGGAGGTCTAAGGCACTGAATAACCCAACATTGGCTCTGTAGGCCATAAAGAGACAATGGTGAAGGATTTGTTTTAACATTTTTCAAGCTCTCAAAGAGAGCTGAGCTACAAATCAGTGCAGTGGTGTATGCCTTTTGCCTGACGACAGAAAATCCCAAGCAAACCCCCCGGCTTTACTCACAAAACACAATAAAATATGAAAATATCCTTACAGTGCACATTCCTAGATTTGTTATTTTGTACTCTTGGTTTTATTTATAATTAAACAGTCTGGACATTAGGAGATGTCAATGAAAACACTTATCACACACAGAACCTAAATGTATATCGTAATTCCTTGAAACTAAAAGGCTAAAAATCCAATAGCCCCTCATGACCTATTCCTGCAAAAATATGTTCAGGCACAATTTCTGTATCCCATCATTGATTTTAACAGGAGACAATCCGCATGGAACTACCTGCAAGTGTTCACCACGAGACCAGGGCCTTCTGGAGGGTATTCAAGAATATCTTTACATGTTTTGCAGAAATGGAATGAGTACAGAGAAAATTAAGGCTTTACTAATAATACAGTATAAAAAAAAAAAAGATTCTTGCAATCTGACTGTATCTTAAATTAAAATCTGATTCAAGTGGCACCGCATTTACCTTCTTTGCCTCTTTAGCTATCAGGCTACCAAGCAGAACTCCTAGAAAAATAAAAACACTAATTAAGACTAACTGGGACTTGAAACTCTTCCCATACTTACTGCTTCGGGTAATTTCATTTCACATTCCCAAGCGCTAATTCCAGGGTTACACCAACGTCTGCCGAAATCTGTATAAACTGTGAGGACAGAGATGAGAATATTCCTTTACTTTGGATGCCTGTTTGTTGACCATTTGTCATTTTACTGTTATTTTTCTTTTGTGAGAAATGCCAGGTAACAGCAAGACCTGGATTACTTCGTGCAAAAGCATCTACATTTGTACATTCACTTGACCGCAAAGGTAAGTTTGTGAAAAGCAAACAAACTTGTTTTCTTTAAGCATCTTTGAATGCTGTCGATACAGATTACGTTTGACCAAAATGAGGTCGAATGCCATCCTCTTGACGTGATTTTTTTTTCAATGTATACAGTGACCCGACTGCAGACAGCAACTACGCCTGGCCTTGGTTTTTCGCTCCCGGAGGGAGGGGCAACCGCGATCTGGACCTTTGCCACAGGGGCTGTGCAATTCAGATCACAGAACTTGGAGAGGCGAGATGCTCAGTGCTCCAGCATACTAATGCAGCTGGCGGCCACACTGGCCATTGTCACCCTTTGAGAAATTAAAGTAAACCCCACAGTGTAATGTCAGAAAACACTGTGCCGTGCAACTTATGATTGAAACGCAACTTCCAGACTCGCCATCTATTTCTAAGGGACAGTTTTGTAAACTCGCTGTTAAAAGTTTGCAGCTGCTCTAACGGAGGCATTGAAACAGAACTTTTCAAATAATATATTAGAAAGACAACAAATACTTTATATCTTCTTAGAACTTTTTTCTTTTTCTGTAGCCCATGGTATGCAAGTCTATGGTTTCCAGTTGTGCTTAAGAATTGCCTAATAGTTTGCTACAATCAGTTTCTGGTTAAGACAAAAGAGAAATTAGCAGTAGTAGAGAAACTATGTAGTAACACAAAACCAAGCCCAAATAAGTCACCATTGCATTTATATGATTCCTCCAAAACAAATGTGATTTTTTTCACCAGTTCTCTTCTTTCAGCAGTTACACACTGCTGTATTAACTTCAGTTTAACAATGACATGAAATAAATCACAAAAAATTGGACTGTGGAACATTACTTTTCAGTATCACACACACAAAAAAATGAGCAAACCCACTGTATTTAATGTTTCCTTGAAGTTTAAAAAGACTTTTCATCTTCAGAAACTTTCAGCATGAAGAAAAGGAGAAGAAAAATCAAGTGACAAGGTGTGTGTGTTTGGAAAAGCTGCTGAGAGGAGCTCTAGACTTTCAGAGAGAAGGGAAACATTTAAAAGCTATGTTACTGCTTTGAGCAATAATTTCTTATTTTTCCTGGGTATTAGGAGTAGGAATAACTTTTTCAGCGTCAAGGTACTGACAGGGATTATATTGAATAAGCTCTGTTGGCTTTCCCTTCTGCCTGCTTTTTAAAGCACACTTAATTATATTGAAATGGTACTTTGCTCTGTCAACAAGTTGTGAAGTCACTTGCTCAACCTTTTTCCTCTCATTCCCTCTGCTATTCCTCTTCCCTGGGCCTGTTTAATTTTTTGCATTTCCTGATTTTTATCTGGGGAAAACAAAAGGCAGCTGCACCAAGTTACACGAACCAGGAAAGTGACTCTGCTAGTTAGTGGTCTGCAGGTTCGAAACAGGGAGTTGTGTGAAATGAAAAGGGGAGGGTCATGTTGCAAAAAACTCTTTTCTCTCCCCTTTCTACAGCTGTATTTCTAATCAGCAGAAGATACATCTTGCTTGGAGTCAACCCCCTTTCTCTCCGCACATTCTTAACCTTCTATCTTATGCATGGATCACTGGTTAGCTTAGAAATGCACAGACACAAAAGGGGGAGCTGACATGTGAGGTTTGATGGCAATAATGGCTGTTTATAAGCCTAATCCATCACATTTAGTGGACACCTCCATTTTTGTCCCTCTGAAAAGGTATAAATAATAAAATGGTATAGCTTTGGCTCAGAGGTGCCTTGGTAAATATTTTAACTATTTACAAGATCACATCAATAACAAAAGAAGCATCTGTACCATCCGTTCAGAGGCCTCTGAATCATTAGAATAGTACCCAGATGGTTCTTACAATTCATCAACAATAAAATGTCTTCATGACAGAGCTTTTGTGACATCATTGATAATTTCATATGCCACTGTTCAATACTCCGAACTTGCATTCTTTTCCCCAAGAAAATCTTAGTAATATTCTTTCTCAAGGGAAGGAAAAAAGAAGAAAATCTTAGCAATAAGGATCCACACGCAAGGTGGGTCCATCTGCACCATTCTCTCCAAATAATCAAGGATCCAGATTACTAATGTTTGTCTTTGAGCCACAGTTTATCTGGAATACATCAAGGTTAGCACAGTGCCAAATCCCTCCATAAACTCCGGCTGCTGTTGGCTACTTGGGTTTTTCTTTGATTTTACTTGGCTCATATCAATTCCTCATCCAAACAGCAGAATGTCGCACATGCTGGCACAACACAGGAAAAGAAATATAGCAGCCACAAAAGGAATCTGATGGGTTTCCTATTTAAGATCTGACCAGTCGGCTCTGGGTATAAAGTGATACTTCTTTTCTCTCTTTGCAAAGCAAAATACTTGCAGCAAGTCGCAACACAGGTATTACAGATCTTGTTTTTATCTAACCAGAGGCTTCGAGTACCTGATTTTTAGATGTCAAGACCGACAGGAATAAGCCAGGCAATTTTAGAAAAGTGCCGAACATCCACTTGTTAAATAATCCATACATTCAAAATGTTTCATATGGAGTCATTAAGTCTCATTGAGTAATTTTAGTTGAGACAGGTAATTTTTAATAAGGCCAGTCTCCAGCTTTTGGTTGCTTTTAATATTATTCATGCATATTATAAGTCAGGTTGGGCTTTAAATAGTCTTGCCTAAAGAATTTACTCAATTCCATAACATTCCTTAAACACTGAAGCTTTGGTCACTAAGTTAAAAATTTTCCTTAAATGTTGCTTCAAGTAGCTTAAACTGTTATTTTACAAAGTCTATACATCAGCACTAAATCTTCCGTCTCTAATTTTCAAAACTTTGATAAAATAATTATACTCATCAGCATAAAACGTACACAATTGGAAACCTATGTAAAAAAATGAACACTATTCTAAAGGATATGATTATAGCCATTCTTTATATCCCTGCACACACACACACTTTCTGAGAATGATGGGGAAGTGTGAAAAAGAAGAATGCTAACAAAGAATAACAATAAAACTACGCAGTTTTCAAAATAGAAATACTCTTAGATAAAGTTTAAACCCTCTTCTCCTTCCCAAAGATAAGCAAAATGGTGTAGAAGTAAAGCGATTCAGAAGCATTCCTGAATATCAATGCTACCCCAATTCCAAAATTTGGTCAATAAAATTAACAGCCGTCCTTTGAATGGAATATCACACCTCTAAATGAGTTCAAGCTGGTGCTGTTATTGTCCAACAGAATGTGAGATTTACATTTCACAGCTCCTCAGCAAAGTAATGAATGAATCTGATCTCGTAAACAAACAATTCCAGTTTCGTGTTATTTCAATGGCCCTCCAACAATGTGTGCTGCCACAAAGAAAAATATTTATCATGTTTGTGCTCAGCTCCAGTTCTGAATGGGACCATAATAAAACGACACCATAAACATTTTCACAGCTGAGTTTGCAATTTAATAAACAGATGCAAACAGCAGTCTTTAGAGATCAATGGTTAAATAAGAAACGATGTAGAAGACTCCCCACATCTCAATGGGAACAACTGGAATGGCCTCCAGCAATATACACACAAGGTGTGTGTCCTTGGACTTTGCACAGGCATGGACCTCTCAAGTACATTATCATGACATCAATACAAAGCAGTCAGATGATTTTAAAGGAAGGCTAAAAGAGATTTGCTTTGTTTGCATGGTCCTAAATATTAAATAATCATTTTGCAAGCAACAAATATTTTCAGGCACGGTATACATGTGCTGCACTGTTCTAATAACACTGATCCATTCTACTCCTTACTCTTCATTAATTTCCAAAAAAAGTCATCAACATTTTTTGCAGTGGAAAGGTTATAGTTCATTTTTAAAACTCCAGATCCTAAAAATAACAGTTTGACACTGTGTTGGATTTCATGCAGAGTTTTCAGAAATGCACAGAGATAGCACAGTTCTTGCAGCTTTCACTGAAGTCAATGGGAGCTTTCCCCTCAACCTGAGTGAGAACAGTTAATCTGAGTTCTGGAGAGTCGAATCTTTCAAAGAATACACTAACCTGAGGGTGATTGTGCACAGCACTTGGTTGCAATTGTATTTTAATTTGAGTAGTTGAAGACATGCCTTAGGTTATCATTAGTGGCCAGAGGTTTTGCAAGAGCTCAGTAATGCTCTTCTCAGGAAATTTGAACCTTGGTATCACCTGGAACCCAACAACACCACATTGGATCAATAGCAGTACAGTGGGAGGGATGTAGACAAACAAGAGTCTGGATTTCCAGTGAGATCCTGACGACATGCCTGCTCTCTGTGCATCGCAATCACGCTGCATCATTGTTGATTTTTTTCCTTGAATACGGACATAAATCATTAATTCCATGAAATGGGAAGTGGTGGGATTCAGTTACATTTAAGGTGACAAAAGCTAATAGATGAACACGATTAAAAACCACATCATTAAAGCTATCAGAAATCTACACCATAGTAAAGATTATAAAAAAAAATAAATAAAAAAATAAGAATCAACCTTCACTTTCTTCTATGACTGGCACAACCCTCCTCATTGCTACCAGCCCAAAATGAACATTTCGTTTTTATATTGCTTAGGTAAACAAAGTTTTTGAGTCTTATAAGTCTTCTCACTCTGTAGGATCCAGCATGTGACACTGGAGTTTACTATTTCACTATTCAGTTCCTAATTTGCTAATAAGAAAACAAAGTCATTTAAAAGAGAAAATATTTCCCCCCCTCACCCCCCCCGCTAAAATAAGCATCCCAATGTAAACAAATTTTAATGAAAAAAACTGTACTTCAAAGTCTGACCTGGCCATTGCCAAAACAAGGACTCTGCCTAACAACAGGTTCTAAATATAGAATCAGGAAAGAAGAAACTAGCCAGTGCTAAAATATATTGTTTGTCCTTGGCAGATTCTTCGAATTAATTAAGAATTAATTTGGTCTTTCAAATTGTCATGAGAATCCTCTGATATGCGTATGATTATATTTTGGTGGAAGTAGCGTAAGAGCTAAATTGAGCACTGATAAGAGCTTCAAGGGAAATATCTTCCCCTGGAAAAGTTCAAAAGGTTTGAGGGGGCTCCTGCTCTTTAGGATAGAACATACAGAGCATAATTTGTCATAATAAGCTTTACTGAAAGACTAGAAGGGCAGAAGAAACAGTGATACATGAAGCGTTTTCAAACTGCCTAGGTCATGAGTTTTATCTATACATTTTTGATTGGAATAAATGAGATTAATTTTGGAAGTCAAATGGTGAATCCCTTTCCCATAGAAGAGTCCCTCATTGATCCAGATGGAACTGCTCTGATTATCAAACCAATGACATCATAATAAAACTCATTCTTAGTCCTAAGATCCTGCATATGAATTTTTAGGTCCCCATTCAAGTTATATTCCTAAAGGCAGCTTAAAACCACAGGTTCCTTGGAATATAGTAAAACTTTGCATGTAGACTTGCTATGGGAACATTCATTTTAGGGAAAGTATTTGTGAAATATGGACTACTCCGTGAGCATACAAATTAAGTGTTATGTAAAGGTGTCATGGAAAATAAGCGAACTCATGCTTCTCTGAAGTGCTAGTTAGAGCAGTTATATCAAGATACTCTCATGACTTATAAAGTGCAATTTTAAACGGTGACCCAAGAATGTGCACTTTAATGCTTTAGTAATCACGAATCAGCCCAGAAATCAATGATGATAGAGCTCTAATCCCATCAGACAGTATTTAAATAGCAAAAATGTTGTCTACTCCCCCCAAACAAAGTTACTTCACATTCTTTTATAATTAAAATATGACAAAACGATGGACTCTGAACATAGAAGTGCAATGGCTGCCATCATCCCGTCAATGCTGCCACCGCGCTGCGTTTTCAGCAGGTTTCTCGGCACACAGAAAGCCAGGTAGCACACTGCCTCTCAGGTGATTGTGCAGGCGTCGATCCAAAGTCCACTTACATAAACAGGAACATTTCCATTTACTTTAACAGGCTTTGGCTCGCACTCCGAGAAATGCACGTTTCACTTACATTCCAAGCCAGCACAGCTCCACTTAATTATTAAACATCTGAGAACTGACTGGACATTTCCATAGAATAAAATTTCCAGTTACTGGTGAGAAAATACTGATACTTTTTTTTTCTTTCCCCTGAGTGAAATGTGATATCAACAGCTTGAAAATCTGTATTTTGATGCTGGCGGCTTGTACTCAGGTTTGCTGGAGCAATTTCTCCTCAAGACAGAGACAGTATGAGGATAGGTACTTAACTTCACCGTAGCTCAAGTTCTTCAGATTTTTCATTTGTTTAAATTTGTCAAAATGGGAGGTTTTATCAGACAAACTGATTTGATGCAGGTTGTGTGTCAAATCCACATGGGCTGTGAATCTGATACAAGCTGAGTTTCCACTGAGAGATCTGGACGTTTACAGATCTGGAAGCTCCCACTTCAGTCACCACTCGAGCAATCAATATCTAGATCAGACAGGCTGCACATGGAAACCACTGCACACATGTTTGAGGTTTGAAACAATTTTTTAGCTTCCATTCACTTTAACAGTCCAACATTTTAATATTTCCAACAGTTGTTTGTAAAACATCTCACATGTGAAGAGAAAACATGATTTTGCTGCAAAATTATTCTAAATCTGATTTGGCCTTTGCCAGTTTTTGCAGATTTTTCAAATGCTAAAACTGTAGTAGAAAGCAAGACGTAACAAAGATGCCACCAACCAGCCACCACTTCCTTAGCTTTAAGTTCACCCTATGGAGGACCAATACGTAGCAGAGAAAAAAATGAAGCGGACTGTGGAATACAATGGATCGAGAAGACTGACCTCCTGCCTGCTTCCCAATCCTGGTGTGTGTGATCTGGTTTGACGATAAACTGAAAACACCTTTTTAGTTCCTCTGGATTCTCCTCACACTATGGTGTTTCTGTCTGCCTTGTGTTTGTTATACCGACTCTCCACTAAAGGTTTGCCAGAAAACAAACACAATAAGACCAGTATCACATTGAAGGAACTTGTCCTAAATATTGAACAGTTTCCAGGTGTTGTTACACCAGCTACAGCCTTTTCCTGGGAGACTGAACCCCAGGGCAGATCAGCATATCCCTCCCAGGATCCAGCAAAAAAGACTCGTCAAACTGTCAAAAGGACAGTCACGTTGTGTTCCAAAACAGCAGCTATTCCACAAATATTTCCAAAACCAGGATGAACAAATGAGCAATTTACAGTTTTTATATATGCACAAGACCTAAATTCTCATCTCAGTTGGTATGAAATGTCCAAAGCTTTTAATGACACAGGATTTGACCACTGGACAGCTTCATTCTTCATTCAGGTGGTGCAAACACAGTGTGCCCATTTTGGAAATGCCTCTAAGGAATTTCACCATATCAACATGAGTACAAAACTGAGGTCATAATTTGACCACTTTACTGTAATAAGGATGGTAAACCCTCCACCAAAAAGCCCTATTAAAATAAACCTTAGAACTGAGAAACATTCATAGCCATAAAACTGCACTGTCTTAATAAGGACTTTACCACTTTGTGTTCAATTAACAACTGAATAGCCTCACTTTCTGTAATTTACATTGGACAATAAACATAAGGCTAAAAGCAAAAGGGAAAAAAATAAATCACCCTTTTGAGGATTCACGGTCTTTCTCATCTGCTGGATTCATCAAGTGACCATCAGGTACATTTCATGCTGAAGTTTATGCCTCAGTTTCCCTACTTGTAAGCTGAGAGAAAAAAAATCAATTCTTTTCTAAAAATAGTTCTAAGCCTCTCTGTCATCTACCTAAATTTAATTTGTAATGTTATTAGTTATCTACAACAAATTACTGCTTTTTATAATTTGCCTATTGCCAACATGGTTCAAATTACACAGCACATAATCCACGTATGTTTCGTAAGCTTAATTTACTGATTTTAGTCAAAAACATCTTTTAAATTAAATGCTGCTATCCATTTTATTGCTCAGCTTGTACTTTGCTTATTGCTGTGTGCCTGCCAAATTCATCTAATCAACACAACAATCTCCCTGCAATCAAAGACAGTGGGAGTATTTATAAATCCAATCTGCTGCAGCAAATATGAAAGAATACAGACATTACAGTATTTAGTGATAACACCCCAGAGGGAATCAGAGTATCTGTTGTTTTCAAAACTTTTTTTCTATTCCTTCCATAATTTCATTTGCACTTTTCTTATGGGCAAACAGCCACGTCATCTTTAAAGGTATATTGCAAGTAAAAATTTAAGCTAAATTAGAAAAGTGAAAAAATCAGGCAACAGAGCTGACCCTTATACCAGAGAAAGCTGTTGTACTTTCAGCCCATGGCAAGGGAAGACCATATTGTGGCTTAATTCCTGTCCAGATACACACCTCACCTCTGTATTCTGCACTTGACAGGAGATCACGCGGTTCCTAGAAACATCAGGTTTATTACAGAGATGCAGACAGCCACCCACATCTCCTGAGCTTGGGACTTCTCCAAGCAAAGTTCTGTTTGATCCTAGTGAACATGGAGCTGAGGTGAAGATGCCTCCACCAGAAGTGACTAGAGGGTCCTGATGCACAGGATAGATGAATTGTCCTGATAGGCTGTAAATAGACCTTTAATATCTTAAGCATATCTACAGTCTTTAATTTGTTTGTTTTTTCTTCACTCTTGCAGTGGAAGAGGATCACCAAATGAAACATTAGCCCATACTCCTTTTAACCTTTCAACATATGAATTGATGCTTTAGAATGTATTCTGCAATTCCTGCTTGACAAGCAAACCGCCAATTTCTCAACAGCTTTTCTATGATCATCCCTACTGTATTTCAAGTCCTTCCTAAGCATTCATGCATTTATTTTTATAATGACAGTTTCAAATACATAGGTATTACTACACCCCTTTGAAAGATAGGAAATTGCAGCAGAGAAAGCTGAGGTCAAGAGTTTTCAGTAATTCCAAGTACCCTAAGACAAACCCTTCAAATGGCTTTGCAGTATAAAGTGCCATGTGCGCCCATAGGTTCTAAGCAAGAGCAATGGCATTCAGTATTCAGTCACACTGGGGAAATCCTATGGCAAGATGCTTACTGTAAATAAATTACATTTGTCTAGCATCGTAGTAAAATTCCGTGGCACTACTGGTTCTGTCTATAGTATAAGTATTAGTTATGCCAAAAAAATACTTGAGTTCTCCACCTCATCTAGTTACAGTTAATTGCCTTCAAGCTGCCTGTATGACCAAATATTTAAACTTACGTCAATCCACAAACCAACATCTAATTTTCTTCCTCTGGCAAGCCAAGGGGCTCACAGGAGAAAGTGAATGTATGAAGCTTGGGGAAAAATGAGTTCAGTTTTGAATATGGCCTTGAAAACAATCTGATAGGATTATAAGGACAAGGCCATGTAGCCTGTAAGACAGATGCAGAAATACTTCCTAATTCTTTAGGGCAACATAAAACCATTTTCTTCCTTCAGGTGATGCATCCACTTCCTACCTTTCTTAACCAGTTTACTCCAGCCTGATGCATTTTATTCCCACTTTGCTGTCAACCCACTCACAGTCTGTTCCTGACTTCACACTCACTGATATTAAGCAGAAGCGACTCCCGGGACTACATGGACATAAGTGAGACTAAAAACCACCTCAAAGTGCAGTAAAAGTTGAGTGTCAGATCCAGGGTAGCTACAGATATATTTTCATTCTCTATGGAGTTGTGTTGAGGAACATTCTACATTTTTAACATGTTGCAGTTTTAGTATGTTTGGCCAACTTCAGTCAGTGCAGATTAAACAGACTTGGGGATGAACATGGATAATTTTGGCTCATGTTATAATGGGTGACTTACCTGATTTCTGCCTTCTCAGTAACATCTCCCAAATATTACACTTTTGTGCTTTTCTAAGAAATTATTGGACTGTCGCTATAGTACTGAGAGAGACCTGACCTTTTTTGGCACCATTTCATTGAAATGCCATGGAGCAGCCTGCTAATTTACACAGAAGAGCTCATGTTTCTCAGCAAGCTTGAGCTGCTTATAAGCAGAGCTGTCAGAGGGCAGAGTTTTGCCAAGGCAACTGAAGTTTTAAGGAAAAAAACCCCAACGTTATTTGTTGGTTTGTTTGTTTCAGGTAGGTTGTATGGTTCAGATCGAAAAACACTTCTGGCTTTCGTGGGTTCATGGAAAGAATTCGCCCAACCATATTTTAAATTGTCGAGTATTACCACACTGATGAAAACAGAGCTGTCCTGATTTACACCACCAGCAGATCTGACCCTAAAAGTTATTTGTATTAACCAATATTTGGGTGAACTGATGTTTTTCAGACAATATTCTGTCATTTTAAGGTTTGTGTTAGGAAAATTTGCAGTACTTGAACTTTGCAAGAGATTCATGAAGCATGGCTTGTTAATGTGAGAGGAGAAAGTACTATTATTCGAAACTGAAAAGGTTACAAGAGGGGAAGAAATGTAATTCAGAAAACAAACTTTTTAGAAAAAACTGAATCTGCATTCAAGGCAAAGATCTGATAAATATTGAGTAAATAAGTTCAAGTTCATAGCAGCTGAAGAACAGTTCAACTTCAACCATATCATTGTCAGGAAAAACAAATACAAACTTGCCCCAAAGCAAAACAACATTAAAGAAATCAGGAAGAGGACAGATAGACAGACAGTAAGTTATGGACATAAAACTCTTTGTAGCAAAACCAATTAACCCTAACCTAAGGCAAGCCTTTTTCTTCTAGCCCTTCATTTAAAGGTTTTACAATTTATAGCCTGTGTTTCTCAGGGGAGGTCTAGCTCTGCTCTGATTTCACATTTCACAACAGCACATGTGTAATCCTGCTGCAGCACAAAGCACATGATCGAGCTGATATCGAGAAATCCACTTCTCGCAAGTTGGAAATAGACTGGAACTGAGCTGCGACCAGAATTCACTCCTATTGCAACAGGCCATCCAAGTGTGTTTGCAGAGAAGACAGATTGGACTGACACCCACCCGAAGCCTGTCAGTCCCATTCTAAATCTGATGCCCTTACCGGGAAAGAACAAAACAAACCCAACCCACTACATTATTGTTTGAAACACAACTAAACTTTTAAAATTGGATTTGAAAAGTTAAGTTTAGGCTTTTAATAGGCATGTATAATTGCCATTAACATTAAGTTTGGAAAATGCAATATGACAATGATTTCATTTACTTACTGACTTCAAATACCCAGAGAAACACATGCTCGAAAGCCCCCACATGGCAGGAGCCAGGCCCCAAGTTCATAAAGAAAAAACCCTGGCTTGCATAACCTTGCAGGCTTAGTGATCTTTTAAATTTTGTATGATCTCAAATCAAAACTAAAATACACATGCACCAAATCTGACTTCAAACCAGAGCTGCTCCAACAAAAGAATTCAGAAGAGGATATGCTTCCCTATGTATCCGTAGGTGCACGAAGAGAGGAAAATAAATCCATTCCACAGCAATTATTTGCAAATACACAAAACCTGATTCATGCCTTGGAATTCATTAAGTCAGTTTAATGATTCCACAGAAATGCTTACTGAATTCTACAGCACTTAGAGGAAAACAACATAATGAAAAAATGTTTCTTTCTTTTTCCTTTTCTTTTTAATAGTACAAAAGGTTTAAGTACGTGTTTGGTATCATGCATTTCTATAGCTACATAACATAAATATATATTGACAAAATGATATGCATCTCCACTTTAGATTTGTATTCTTAAAAATACCTAAGGTGCAGCTTCCTTGTGAAAATTTATATAAGAACTAATCTTACAACTTACACAACTTTTAAAATACATCTATCTGATCCACACTCATCTCCTAGAGTCTCCTCTTTGCTGAGTTTTAATTGGGGAGACATATTTTCCAAAATTTCCACCAGCTTTCTATTAATTATATAGTTACATTTACAACATAGGGTGTGGGTAGGGAAAGTTCTCCTCCTTTGTGCATCCAGAAATAAATCCATACACATACATGAACAAAGAAGCACCAATAATATCAGAAAAAAACCCCAGCATTTTCCAACAGCTCGAGCCAGGCAGCTTCACTGTTTCATATTGTATCCCAAAGCTGCACTGTAAGGGTCCATCAGACCCACAGAAACACCTGTGCTAAGCAACTTGTGATTTTCCATTGTGAAAATAGCTTCTAAATTTATCTTATTTCTTGGGAAGAAATACTGGAGGAAAATAAACAGGGACACTGGTGCAAAGCCACTTAAAGATTTAATTTTATTGTAATATGCCCAGACAGTGTAGATGTGCTTCTTATATATTGATAGCTGTTTAATTCTGAATATACATTACTCATCTTAAAAGGGATTAAAAACTCAGAAACTAAATAATGTGTTTTTCTAGTGCTCATCTAATTACCTGTAGAGTTTGAAACCCAGGTCACTTAAAGCAATAAAATGAAAAGCTAGTTTATAAGCTGTTTCATGGTATAAATGAACAGCCCACCAGCAAGCTGTATCTGTAAAATAAAGAGATAAAACCACCAAAAATGGAGTTTGATACAATATCCAAAGCATACATACAGTACCCTTCTCAAAACAGGTATTTTATTTCAGTTGCTTATTCAGGCTTGTGTTTTCTCATTAGGTAAAATTAGACTGTATATCCTTTGAGATCCCAGGACCTAACAGTGAAAATTATTCACTGTATGAGCATGTGTAGTCACTTAAGTCAAAAGCATCTGTCTGCTTGCAGAATAGATAACTTTTTACCTGAAGAATTAAAGGCTACCCAAAAGTATATGCTGTTCATCCAAATTATTTTTCTGCAACTAGTTGAACAATAGAGCTGCATACGAAGACCTGAAACAATTATTTCTATACAGCTCCTGAACTCAAACCAGTAGTATGCTCTGAGATCCCATTATTCCCTTTAGAAAGGGTTCTGATGTGCCAGAGGTGACACAGAGACAGTGAATAGAAAGCTGGCTTCTCACCATCCAAAGACCACACTATATTAAATAAATTAAGGGAACATGCAATCCAGCTTATTTAGCTGAAGTGACCTTATTCTGGCTGTGCCCTCACTAAAAACAACACTGAGCTGCTTATCCTGCAGCATGTTATCCTTAGCCTTTCACAGAAAATTACTTCTCCCTTTATTTAAGCAGAGAGATGGACAGAATTCCAATACCCATTTCCTGATCTGTCCCTTCCCTACCCCTGCTACTTCCAGCTAAAATCCACAGTCTGATTTTCACAACTTTCCTCTCTGTAGTACTCATCCCCAGCCCAGTGTCGTCCCACAGACCTGCTACCAATTTGTCTGGGCAAATGGCAGCAGATGCTGAATGGAACCCCAAGCCATACATGTGCTGACGAGTTGGCCACTCAGTGAACGATGAATGATCAAAACACTCATAGGCTCAGAACTGGTGAGATGCTCAGGATGCCCACCTTGCTCTATGTGGGGGGCTGCTAATTCACCAACCTGCCAATTATCACTTAACCAGTATCTTTGTAATCCTTAACCCTCTCCTCATTGGCTGCTCTATCATTCATAGAAGGAAGTTATCATCAATACATTGTAGGAACCTCCTGGATTGCTTCTGCCCTGCTGTGTTGTCCCTCTAAAGGATATTGCAGTAAAGTCCCCCATGAGGATCAGGGCTTGTGAAATTGAGGCTGCTCCTATTTGTCTATAGAGGGCTTCTTTCTGGCCAGGTGGCCTGTAGCAGACCCTCATTATAACATCATCTGTCCTTGCCCTGCCTTTAATCCCAACCCACAAGCTCTCAGTTGGCTTCTCATCCATTCCAGGTGGAGCTCCATGCACTTCAGCTGCTCATTGATATAGAGGGCACCACCCCCTCCTCATCTCCCCTGTCTGTCCTTCATAAAGAGCCTGGACCCTTCCATTCCCACCCTCCTGTCACAGGAGCCATCCTACCACAGCTCTGTGATGCCAAGGAGATCACAGCCCTGCAGGTCTGCACACAACTCTAACTCTTCTTTTTGTTCCCCTTGCCACGTGTGTTTGCATAGAGGTGTTCTACCTCATTCCCCAGTGGGAGATACGACACTTGAAAATCCCTTATTACATTTCAGATTTTAGAATCAGTGGTGTTTCTGTAGCCCTGAATGAAAAAAAAACAACCAACCAAAACCAAACCAACAGAAAACAACCAAAAAATACCCAACTCTCTTTAGGTCATGTTACATGGTTCATGATGCGTTATTCACAATTGTTCCTATTAGTACTTCACTGAGATGTGTGCCAGGTTAATAATTCTGTCACAATTGTTCTCGGTTATATTTGTGAACAGTAAACATGGATCTGGCAAGCTTCTCATGATCCCAAAGACCTCAGTCTGTTAAGGGATGCTTCCCTGCAAATCTTTACCTGAAATCTCACTTATGAGCAGTACAATGCAAATTATTCCCTTCCGAGTAGCAATGATCTACGCAAGTGGATATTGCTGAACAGGAAACGAGCTCAATGCACTTGTGCTTATTTGATCTTGTGCCTTAGAGAGCATTTCAAAATATATTTTCATAAATTAATTCTTAGTTATCTGTTTCCCAACATAAACATTTTAAATTACTGAAACGTCACTTATATTAAAAAACTGCTTATCATATAAAGAATCCATAACAGTAATAGATTTTTGTATAAAAGGTAAAGAGTATTGAGATTACTTTTAACAGGTATGAGGGTAATGTTTGTCATGTAGAGCCTATATACACAGAAAGAGATCTCCCTTTTTATGGTAATATCAGCATCATACACCTTTTATATGTATAACAGGAACCATCAGCCTCTTGCTTTCCATGCTTAAATAACTTAATTAGCCTAATTTCTCTCTTGTTCATGGGGAATTACATATGATCATAATATGTTCATGTTCCTGCAATGTGCTCAGGGTCCAAATGACTCCTCTATGCACTTTTGCAGAAAACAGAAACTGGGAAGGTCTCTACAGGTTCACCCAATATGTCCTCCTGCCTAAATAAGGATTAGTTATACTCTGAGCCACTAACCTCTTGCAATGATGTAACAGCATAAGATTTTTTTTGAAACATTTTCATGCTAATATTCACGCATCAATAAGACTACTTCATAAATTGTTCCTAAAAGAATGAGTTAAAATCTTGTCTTAATTTCAGAGATCAATGTCTGGAAGTGTTTCCATTTAATGGCCTCATCTTGAGTCTGTTCAGTGAGCTGAGGAGAATAGTTTTGGAAAACAAATGGAGCAACATCTACTGGACATAAACTCTAAGAAATGAGCTTTCTCCTCCAGTTTCTCAGGAGACACAGAGAAGCTATGTAAGATGGGTGTCACCTATAGGAAGCACACTGATCAGCTCCTAATGGATTTCAGGTAAGATCCTCAAGCTTTGTGCTCTGTGCAAGGACTAAAGATTGTGACAGATGTTTAGCTTGCCTGACTACAAACACCACTGGAATTGTCTAAATGTCCTACAAAGATCTAGATTCTAGTCCCAAACAAAAATTATGCATCATAGTGTCATATCCCAGGGATGCTGGGATTTCCCAAACTGTTACGACATCAGAAGACAGAAAAATCTCTCTCTGCCTGTTTTGCCAGTGGACGGGATCAGCACAAAGGACACAGACAACAGGTTCAAAAGATAAGCTTACTTGTCATCCAGTTTAAAGCAGCAAAAAGAAAGCAAGCAAGGCAATGCACCTAATCATTACTACATAGAATTAAGTCTAGTGATTAAGAAAGATATATCACCAATTGCCCTAATACTTCACCATCATCCAGATCTGTGCTTTGGCTGCGGAGCCTGTCACAGCAAAGGATCAGAGAACTTCTCCCAGCAACTGGAAGGTCCCATGCAGTGTGCCCACTCGTAGGTGAGGTCTCTGTCATTGCTGCGAGAGGATCCTGCTTTTACACAGGTTAACAAACCAATCCATATAGCAAAATGCATAGAAACATCTGGTGGATTGGCATCCTCACTCAGGTGCATCCTGGGTCTGGCCAGGATCCCGGGCACATCTGAGGAGCTCCTGTTTGCCTAATTTATCTCCAGCTGTGACAACTTCTGAGGATGATTCCCACGGTCACGTTTGGCTTTGACTACATATTTCCAAACAAGGCCTGATGCCTGGTTTCTTGGCGTAAACAAGGAAACATAAATATATTCTTATGACATTTCATCTTTGCTAATGATTATCTTTTATCTAACCTACATCTTTCGCTAATGATTATACATATTTCACTAATGACCATACATATTTCACTAATGATTATACATATTTCACTAATGACTAGATACTCATACAACATTTGGTTGGGAGGTTCATCTAGAGGTCAGCTTTGGTTCAGGACCTATTGGTCAGGTCTCAGTACTTCACTGCCAAAAGCACATGGAAGATGGGCTCAGTGGGGCTTATGCAGCTCAACTGTTTCCAACTGGACATAAGAGAGCAATAACTTGTTTGACACAAGTCTGCAGAGCTGGGTACTCCACAGCTTCTCTGGGTAATCCATTCCATACTTCACCATTTTTGTTCTATACCTGCTTGCTAAATTGTTTGTTTGTTGCTGTTAAACTATGCTGAAATTTAGTAGAGATCAGGACTGGGCCCAGCTTTGCCATTTTGTATGTCTGATTCAGGACTTGTGTTTTTGTATTTTATCCACTAATTGAAAGCAATGTTGTAGCTGGAACTATAAATAATCAGCATACTAGAAATTTGAAGAAATCTAGTTGAACAAGGGCATAGAGAGAATGCCAAAATAAAGTTGGCAGAAAATAATTTAGCAAATCTCATTAACACATCGTGCTGCAATCTTGTGAGTTAACAAAGACAGATATTTAGAGCATGTTTAAATTGAAACACAATTTTTCAGCATATACGAAGGAAAAGTTTCTAGTATAAAAGTACTGGCAACTGGAAGTTATCTACAAAATTTTATAAGTACTTGCAGATGGAAATGTAAATTACTGCTCAGACAAAACAGCCAGTGCAATGGAAGTGGCTTTTAATAAAACATGAGTGCGGTTGGGTTTTGCCTGTTAGTTTCGCCAAAAAACATAATTTTTCTTTTTCTAGCTAATATGTATCATTGAACAACTGCACTTTGCTATTGGACATTCTAATTACTGATTAGTTACCTTTTTTGTTTTCAAAATGTTTTATTAGATTCTTTTGAAATCAAGAGATATGTTTCTTTCAGCTACACATTATGAACTAAAAGTATAAAAACTGTTTTTGCAGCATTGCTCTTATATATCCTTGGAGAGAAGATTAAAACAAATTATAGAGTTCACCTCTTAAAATATCCAAAATACCACTTATCACCACACAACAGCAACATTTTGCCAAAGCATTAGTTGCCAAAGAATATTGAATTTTGGGAAATTATTTTGGAAAAAAAATCACTTGAATTGACAGGAAGAGGCATCAGATGGGATACCCATTTTCAGACACAACAAACCATTCCAACTTCTGCAGACAAATCCCAGATGTCATGTTTTTATCCTGTCTCTGTAGCTGGCAATGTGAATAAGGTACATGTAAAAACAACATTGTAGGGAAAAAAACACGTATTCATATGCTTAAAGTCAGTAAATAATGTGAAGTCATTGGAATTATTTGAGCACTTGAGGTAAATGTGTTCTTAGAAGTAGGATTACAAAGGCTGCTTGTTCTCCGCCATGACCAGCAACGTAACACCAACCCCCAGAGGAAAGAGTTTCTCAGTGTATGAGAAGTCAGCTGGATGAAATAAATGTAATACTGAATTCGAGAAAGACTAAAAACCTGGCAAATAAATTGCTAATGGGTAAGATATATCTAATATCTGATTGTTTCAGCTCAAAGGTGGTTTAGGATGACATCTGAGAGAAAATCTAGGCTACAAAGATTACTTTCATGCAACAAAATAAAGCTCATCACCATTCAAAGTATTTCAATGAAAGGCACCACTTTTTCTCCTTTTTTTTTTTTTTGTAAAAAAAAGTAATAAATTATATATTGGATCAATCTAGGAATTCTGAACCATGGGGATTTTTTTTGTTTTGTTTTTATTTTGATACATTGACAACACTGAAAACAAAGCGAAGCACAGTTCTCTTGGAAAGAACAATAGATATAGCAGCCTAGCAGATTAAATGTCTTCCCTAAGTATTCTTTAAGTGAACAAAATGATACCAAAAACCCCCTCAACCTCTATGTCTGACTGCCTGTGTTCAAGCAATTAATGGATTGCATCAAAACTTGTTTTGAATTGATTGGAAGTGACATTGGAAATAACAATTAAAGTAGCATCAATGTGAAAAGAAAAGCCTACCTATGACAAAAGCCTTTTACAGATTTGTCTACTATAGCAAAAAATAAAGATTATGCACCAAACTGTCCTTGTAATTATGATAATAATATCAGGAAAATAACAGTACGACTATAGGAAGTGGCTGCTGCTAAACTTCGGAGGTAATAATATATATTTTTATTCAATGTAAAAAATGCAAATGATCTGCTCCTAATAATTGTGACATTGATCCACTGACGAAGAGTGTGGATCTTGCCATGAATTTCCAGCATATAAGTGGGTTCTAAGGCTATGTGTAATTTTATATCTCAAAGACAAGAGATACCATGATGTTCTCAGGAACACTGTTGAAGAGGAAAGGACACTGATAAGAGTGAGGTTGAAACTTCAAAAGTTATAATAAGAGCCTCTCTTTTTCATCTATTGTTTTGAATGCCTTTCTTGCCTAAAGTATTCATCTCATTTTGGGGTAAAACTCAACCTAAAGGAGAGTTATTTTGAAATTATATACATATTTAATACAAGCACCATTAATTGGTATTTCTCTTAGACTTTAAATTTGAATCATTAGAGCTAATTTCTACTGTGCTTGAGAAGCAATATTCTACTGCTCAACAATCTGATACTTTTACAATCATTAAGAAGTCTTCATAAGATAAGGAGAAATGACGAGCTCAAAAACCACAGAACCTGGGCAACAGAAAGAGGCAAAAAATAGCTTTAGTTTTGTAGCTCTTGGCAAGAGGATAAGACAGGGAGTTTAGCCTTTAAAAAAACCCAAACTGTATTAAAAAATCCCCTTGTGTTTACTCTTCTTTTTTTTCAGACATTCTTTATCCTCAAATAGAAAAAAAGAACCAACTTGAAACTGTATTCCTATTTAAGCTAAACATACTGCAACATTTCACAAAGCAAAGTGGTTAACATAGTGCAAAATAAAAGCAAAGTAACAATTCAAAGCAGTGGATATCCTTCTGTTAACTCCTACAGAAAATACAGCCTTCCCCAACCAAACAGCAATTTGTTTTCACTGTGGTGGCAGTAACTCAGAACTAAATCTGATTGTCCAGAGAAGCTGAAACTGGTCAGGATAATTTCACTCAGGGGGTCTCTCCTGAAGCCTCCAATTCCACCTCCCACCCCTGATCATCTTCTTTTGGTTCAGAGGAATCTTTCCAAATAAATATTTCTGAAGTTCCCTTGCTCCATGCTTTTCTCAGATACTTTAATCATCCCGAGACCATCCCTCCTGCCCAGAAACATCTACACTGGCCCAAACCCGCTACTGATTTTTTATGAGATTTACTATAAATTCCTCAGCCTGTTAATGCCAACAGATTATTTCTTTCAGAAGTATGTTCAATACATACAATAAGAACGTCGCTACTTTGCTTCACTCAGTGTGCTGTCCCAGCTTTTCTGTGCTATGAAATGTTGTGTTCTGGCTGCACCTCAGACTCTGAACATCCCACTGTGAGCAAAGTTGTGACCAGATGCCACCAATACACACAGACTCAGCCAACAGCAATGAAAAGAACCTTTTGGGCATAAACTGGCACATCCCAAAACATTGTCTAATTTAGTAAATCTTTAGTAAACAAGCACATGTAATCCCACTGCAAAATTTCCAATCACCCAGTTCAAAACAAACCTCTGGAAAATCTGAACTTTTATAAATAATTGGTATGTAACATATAGAAAAATTCCCAAACTCTTCTGTGTAAAAGTTTGCTTTGTGGTATGTTTCAAGACAAAATAAAAATGAGTTAAACTTCCAATTTATTCACAACCTGCTGCTTCTCTTATTGAGCCAATTGAATTTCAATAATACGCAGAGCAGTGAAACTTGGATGGTTCACGGAACGTGTGTGTCCCTCAACTCGGCACATTCGCACACACTCAGAAGGTGGCACAGACAGGGGGCTGAACATGGCACTGTTTTCTGAAGAGACAACAGTTAATGTAAATTGAAATCATCATTAATAGCAATGAAAACCTTATCTCAAGGTGTAATTTTAATTCATAGTGAAGGTTTATTAAACACCTATAGGCTCTTTTCAGCACCATATAACTTTCTTAATAGATTAAAACTTGTCTTCTGAAGTGCTATTGTACTAGAAATGGACTAAAAGTGCAGAAAATAATAATTTATATATATAACGTGTATATGAGGGTTTTCAGACAATTTAATTTCATACTAGGCATCCTTTTCATATATATCTCTGATTCTAAAAAACATCCATCTTAATTAAAAAAACCAAAACATTCCATCTCTGCCTACCCCTATATTTATAAAATCTAAACACCTTTGATATTCTTCATCCTCCTATAGGAATGAAGTAGGAACATAAAAGGTTAATTTTGTTAGGCTGTAAAGGATCTAGCACCATGAAAAAAATACACTGATAGTACATTCCACTCTCTGACAATCTTTTTAATGTTATCCCATGTTAACCTGAATAATTATTTGGCTTCATTATCATTTATATAGACGATGTTCAACCAAATTACTAAGCTACAGTGTCTTATATCTTCTATACTCTTTCTCTGCAAATGTACTATAATAGCAGGAACTCTGTTCAAGGCCCACCAGAACTCTTCAAAAGAACTGGTGTTTTAAGAAATACACCTTTAAAGAAACATGGTATTTGCCTCCGCTGAAAAACAGCAGCATTGATGACTCGACCCATATGTGCCATGAATATATACGTGCCCATTGCCTTTCTGTGCAGCATAATTCCATAAGTAATGCTGGTTTCTGTGGGTATGATTCTAAGATGATGTCTATCAGAAAATTTCAAAACTGAATAGAGACATAAAAATTTCTCTCAGCAGAATCTCCCTCAAAAATCTCTAATTTGGGTCTGAATTTTCTGAGCCTAAGATAGGAAAAGACATTTCACATAGATCACCTAGATTCTCCAGCATAAAGGAAATACAGTACAGAGCTAAATGTTATGGTGGAAAGTATTGCTTCATGGAACAAAACATTGATTGAACAAAAATCTATGCACATAAATTATATTTTTCATACTAGCAACTATAAGTCCACCGCAAGTATGCATCCGGATTGGCAAGTATCTGTTGCATGTCCCACGAGCCTCTGAGTCCATAGAATTTTAGAACATATCCATATTCTAGTGAAACAACCATAACCTGTTGACCTTGTTTGAAAGTTCGTATTACACAGGAAAAAAAAGGAGGAGGAGGAAAAAAAGCAAGTGGGAGGAAGAGAACAGAAGTCTCACACAAAAATGAAATGCAAGACAGAGTGTAAATGCCAATGTTTTTTTACAATCCTTCACTTTCTAAATTTACAGTTTTAAGGTAGGTTGGGGAACATCTGGGAGAAGAGAATATAGGAAAGTATAAGGTTAGCATTAGAAAGACACTTAAAGATACTGTGATTTTCTCTATGCATGATACATTCCAAAAAATACAAGAAAAAAGCAGGAAATGCTTGCAAGTTGAGTTACGGTCACTGCTGCGCTATTAATATTTCAGTGCTAAAACGAATTTTCCTCTCTGAACCTCAAATGAAATGACAGTCACTGCAAAATAATCATCCACAGATATGGTCTAAATAAAGAGCAGAAAGCAGCCAGCCTGTGCTCAGCAGTCTCCTGGGACTCCACCACAGACAGTGATACCATGATTAAAAAGCCCTGTTGGCTGTGTTGGTAGTAAAATTAGGCAACAGTGTAAAAAGTAGAATAAAATTATGCTTTGAAATGATTGTGCCCTTCTTTTTCCATGGAGAACAATGAGAAGTATTTTGCTTTCTACTCTGAATTCTGATTTATCAACTTTGCAGAATAGCTTATTTTGAAATAAATGTTAGTAACCATCAAAACTCATTCAAACCATTACAATTTATTTCCAAACTAGGATCTAGAACCCTCAGATCATAAATTACCCAAATACTTAGAGGAACTCTACATTTCTTTGGAATTATTATGTCCATCGAGTACAAGACAGTACTGAGCAGAGACACTTGAGCCAGCGTGGATCTAAGCAGCAGCATCAACAACAATTCATGTGCTTCATCTCTACGAAAAAGCTACTGCTCTATATTACATACATATTCTACATTATTTCCTTCCCACTATGCAGAAGCAGAGACTTCTAAAGCAAATCCTATTGATACATTGACAAAAAGCAAGTTTTTCCTATTTCACTATTGCTAGAGGAATTTGCTATGCCACTGGTCTTAGAAATACAATATAGTCGTACTATTCTGGAACTCCCTTCACTGAAAAGCTTTGATAGCTGAATACAAATCTGTCACTGCATCTGCTACTTTACACTTTGGTTTACTTTGCTTTATAAAAAACCACTGAAATGGAAGTGAGAGAACCCGCTTTCCTATCTGAAAAATATTCCAAACTTCCACCGTAAAGAGTCGTGCTGCAAGGACAGAAACTTCCAAACACTTGCAGCATCCCAAAGTCTGTTGGTTACTTATGTTTCACTGTAGAGAATTAAACAATGAAAACCACAAAACAAACAGGAAGGTTACAACCAGTACACTGCATTATGAAATCATTTTCTGATGCAATTTTGTAGATTTTGTTTTATAGACAGAAATTAAGAAAAGTTGGTCCTGGAAACATCTTATTCATGGTCTCTTATCAAGCAGTTTGCTGAATTACAGTTGTTCAGGATTGTCAAAAGACAGTCTAAAGAAGAACTAAATTCTTGCACAACACCACTGCCGAGCAAAATTCAGGGTACAAACTTTAATTAAGCCAAGAGAATGCTTTGCCTTTCTCCCCCAGCTCCAAAAGAAGATGTGGATTTTAGCTTTGATTTCATTAGAGGCAGAAAAATTTCCGAGGTGCTATTATTACTAATTTAATATTAAAAATAATATTTTATTTACAATTAAAGGCTTTGTTCCACCTAAATCTGTCCAGGACTTCCAAGGCCCACTCACTACATGAGGAAAAGGGCAATATGGCTCAAGAAGAAAGGAAAATAAAAGTGTACAAGGATGCCCATTGTTTCATGGGTCACAGCATCACGCCAGCAGGCTCTGGTGATGGAGATATGGGAGGATCCCGTCATACCCTGTCCTCAGTAATTGTGTGTCTGTGCCATCACCACGTGCACCCAGCACTGGAGTGCTCCTCACTGGGTATAGTGGGAGGTAAACGGTTTTAATCACTCAGTTACAGACACAGGAGGAAGTAAAGCTGTGCAAAGCAGCTTTGACTTAGAGGAGAATTAAGACATTAGTGTAAATCTGCTCCTATGATTTACATCTACGTAAATGTATGTTTTTCTTTAAGCTATGCCAAGAAGAGCTGTTGTTCATACACACAACAAAATCCCCATGGAAATTTCTGTATGTTCTTTTTGATGTCAAGACTACTTTTGTTTGTGCCCACACAGAGGAGTACGCACACATCAGATGCTAGAAGTAAAGAACATTCTGTGGAAAAGAAATCTTGCAAGCTGACTATTAATCAAATCTCTCTGAACATGTTAATTTTTTTAATGAAAGTCAATGTGCAAGTATAATTCTTTTTTAAAAACCCGATTTCCACCCATGATACAGTGACATCCCCGGTCGTATGACCATAACCTGGATCTTATCTGTAAAATACAAATGGAAGTCCTAATATAGATGTTATAAACCAATCTAGGTTTGTTATAGATTAAGGCTCAAACTGACTTTGATATGCAAAACACTTGAGAAATTATTTTACAACATTATAATGTTGGACTTTCAGACAAGTCCATAACGTATTTGTAAGACAAGGAAAAAAAACCCATAACCCTTAGGCATCTGCAAATCAGGGTCTGGTCTCTTATATAGGAATGTTTGATTAGCCTTTTCACCTGACTGAATTTTTAATCCTAAAGCTTTTGGAGGTTTAAGGCATTAATAGAACAATTTGTTATTGTTATTTCTGTTTTACTCCTTTAACAGAGCATAAAACCTGTATTAAGATAAATTCAAGCAACATGAGATGCATGGGATGTTTTTACTAATAAAGTAATTTCCATCAATGGATTATGCTGGTGTAACACTGAGAATTAAAAAGAAGTAGAAGTTTGTGTACAAGCCCAACATTATTAACTAACTTTAAACTAGACATAATTAAGTAAGGACTACTTACTTCAAAAGTATTTTTTAAAGTATTTTTTTCTGTCAAAATGGAACTAATTTCTTGATTCTTACAGTATATTTATGTAAAAAAAGAAAAAAGAGCTAAAATAACATTTCCCTTCCTCTCACTACCCGTGATGCACATCATATTGTCAAGAAGCTATCACTTTTCAATGAAGGAAAAATGGTTACTATTTAACACTATTTCATGGCTGCGAAAGGGAACAAAATTATTAACATAAAAACATAATAAATGATGATTCAAGTTCACAGAATCCCAGAATGTCAGGGATTGGAAGGGACCTCAAAAGCTCATCCAGTGCAATCCCCCCATTGGAGTAGGAACACCCAGATGAGGTTACACAGGTCCGGGTGGGTTGGAATGTCTCCAGAGAAGGAGACTCCACAACTCCCCTGGGCAGCCTGGTCTAGTGTTCTGATACCCTTACTGAGAAGAAGTTTCTTCTCAAATTTAAGTGGAACCTCTTGTGTTCCAGTTTGAACCCATTACTCCTTGTTCTACCGTTGGTTGTCACCAAGAAGAGCCTGGCTCCATCCTCCTGACACTCCCCCTTTCCATATTGATCTCCATGAATGAGTCCCCCCTCAGTGTCCTCTTGTCCAGCTCCAGAGCCCCAGCTCCCTCAGTCTTTCCTCACACGGGAGATGCTCCACTCCCTGCAGCATCTTCATTGCCCTGTTCATTGTGATTAAAACCACAATTAGCCACCTGAGTATCTTGATCCAAGATGCATGTTTACTTCCAGCTGACTGGAATTCAGCGATTCTAATAAAATAGCTCCTACAACGATCGAGGTTGAAATTAAAAGTTCTACAATTAAGAGTTCTAAAATACAAGGTATGCTGTGTATAATTTGCTCTACAAAATTATGTTGATCTTAAGAATACAGTTTGCTTTTAAGTGAAAATCTTATAATAAAATCTTATTTCTCTGTGTGCCTAGCAACTTCTTTTTTAACCTCCAATGTAAACTGTTTTAGGTTGGGAGATGTTTGTAGTCACTTAAAAAAATACTATTTATCTCCCTCTCCCATTTTTTTTTCTATATAGCAGACTCATTGCACTTTGTATATGTCTGAATCAATCAACATAAGCAGCTATGAAAAATTATGGAAAATGCACTTTATTAAAATCTGAAATCCATTCAAATGACATTTGTAGAAAATATATGGCATAAGTGGCTTAAAAAAGAGACGAATAAAGAAAACATTAAAAGTAGAAGTTATTTCTGCAGGTTTCTCAGTTTACCAGTAAGATTCCAAACTTTCAAATCATTCTAAATTCTCATCAACAGTCCATGTTGTGAACCCATCCCCGGAAAGAGGGGAAACCCTTCTGAAGCACATCCAGGTTATTTCCTCCCATTTTCTCCCCTCTCTGGCAGGTTCTCATTCAGCATCGGGAAAGCTTTGCATCCCTTCCATATGTTCGTACAGCGCACAAAGCAGTCTGTCTCAAATTCTGTTTATTCTCTTGGAAAAATAAAGGTAAAGGTACATGGTGAGAGTTTTGCCTCAGCAGTTTTCACCAGTGACCAAACACTTGGGTCTATTAATACTCTGCCCAAAAAAAAGATGTGGTCTTGTATTAATTCTTGCTTCAAAATTTACTACTTTTTTACATGTATAGCTGCCTGGACAATATTTAAATTGACTTTTTATGAACTATAACTCGGGCTTCTTTTTTTGAGTAGGGCTTATATTTCAAGCATCCTCAAAAATCCTGCAAAATCATGCTAGGGCTTATTTTCATGGTAGGGCTTATTTGGGGGGATACAGGATACCTTTCCAGAATGGTCATATCCCAGTTATTCTCCTACTGGAACAGTTCGGCCGCATTGCTTTCTGCTTAGGGAAATTTTAGCCATCAGGTTCTGCAGTTGCAAGAGTGAAGAACAGATCTGTTTGTACTCACACTTCAGGAAGACGTCAAAGACTCAATAAAAATTTGCCAGAAGCAGTTTTTGAGATAAGTCTTCAAAGCCACCTGTCTATAGCAAACCCTGATCATGATGCCTGGGGCAGTGTGCTCACAATCAGCCTCCAAGACCAACCTTCTTGAAGTTCTTAAAATGGTTTCCCACATTGGAGAACCAGGAAGGCAGGTGTAGAGTCAAAATTTACTATAAATCCATTTGAATGACCATCAGATTTTATACGGGCCCATATGCCTGCCAAATCTGTGCCGGATAATTCAGACAGAAAGGAACCACTTCTCTGTCTGCCAGGTTGGGTCTGTGGCACCAAGCTTTCACACAGGGCATTTTGGGGAAGAAAACATGATCCAAAAAGCTCCCCCATAATGCAAAGTTTTAGGTCATCTGACCAGTTTTCAGTTTCAGACTAAAAAAGACTAAAAAAAGGCGAGCCCAGGTATGGTTTTTAATTTGAATGCCCTGTAAACTCCTGGGTCTGCACTTCTGCACTGCTGAATTTTTACCATGAAAGGTGTTCTTCCATTAGTCAAATGAAAGGGATAAATATCTATTCAAAAATCCTAACATCCACTCTTTTTTCTGCCTTGTTCTAAGAACATTTCACAAGCGTTACAGTGTCTAGCTAGAGTCCTTAGTTGTGCTCCAGCACCACAGATACGAACTTCAACAATTTTTATTAAAAGTATACCAGGTCTTTTTTTTTATTATTTATTCTGTACAGTTTCAAATTTACTGTTAGCAAAGACTGCAAAGCATTAACATTCTTTCTATGTGCACAATGCATGTAAAAATCTAAGATGAAGTATCTTCTCGTCATTCAAATAAAGCTTTAAAATCAATTATTATGTTCCATGCTCTGCTTAGAAAGAGGAAATAAATTTAATAGAAAAAATTAATACAAAAATTTAAAAGCTGCATCTGTTTAATGGCAACACTTTGCATTCTACACTTGTTAAAATCAGTGGAAACTTCAGACATTTTGCCTATTGGAACCAATGGCCCTGAGTACACTGAAAGAGGCCACGTTCATTAGTTATTGTACTTATGCAGCACATACTATCACTTACAGGTCAATGAAATCTGAATTATTTTCATTTTTAGATTCCTCTCAAGTGTGTAGGAAGGCGAGAGTCCCTACCAAATTATTTCGTATTCCCCAAGTTAATGAAAAAATAATTAATTTTTCAAAGGAAACTAAAATCTGACTTCGAAGTAAAAAAGGAGAGGTGAGTTTACAGTAGGAGAGCACCTGGATTTCTGCTTTGTTGGATGCTTGCTGTGGAAACAATCTGCTCCATTTTAACAAGAGTTGACATCACCAAGAACATTCGCTGCCATCACTTCACAACTAGCCATTCTTCACTGCTGTTTCTCTTTTTGTTTTTAAAGTACTGAGTTCAAATTTTCGTGCAAAGAAAAATCAGAAAAAAAAATTGGAAAAGCTTCCAAGTAATTATAAAGGAAGCAGAAATAACCTCCAACTGGAAATACTGAGAAGCTGTAATTGGGCTACAGAGATACCCTAATATCCATGTTGAGAGGGGTTTTTTGTTTGTTAGTTTTTAATTTCTGAATGGCAAGTTTCAGTTCTGCTGAATGTCAGCCAAAAATCCAAGGTGGTATAAAACATTTCAAAAACATTACTTTTTAACAATGCCGAGAAACAGAATGGTACCTTTTTAATAGCCATATATCATAAAGAACTATTTTTATTTAGGAAAATCTATTTTAATTTAAACATCATAAGCCCATGAGCTATAACAAACAATATTTTTTTACCATATGCTCCGAATTATTGCAAAGAAAACTGTTACTTCTCCTCCCCCTCCTTTAGAAGCCTGAACATACGTGTGTGTTTATGTGTGTCTGTTTACAGTGAAGGAAGGAAACCACTAAACTCCATTAGCTAATGTAATGGCAAATACCAAAAAAAAAAAGGTTCTTCCCTTGGGGTTGCTTTTTATCCCATGTCTTTCATGAGTCCATTTTCCATATAATCCCCTTTTTGCAGCCGTTCTCCCCAGCGAGCTGCTGGTGGGAACAGCCACCAACCAGCTCACGTGGAACGTTGCTGTAATTTCTTTCATCTGCTCCTTTCCCCAGTTCGTGCGCTGGATGGTTTGAAGGAAAGTTCCCTTCACCAGGTGCTGAGGAATGGAAATCTGTGTGTGCATTTGTGAGCATTTACCTGCTTTTGAATGGAAGAAGAATTACAGACTCCTTCCCTTTATGGCTTTGAGTGGTACAAATGAGTTTTGAGGACCATCTTTTCTTCTGCTGCTTTTCCAGCACAGAAAAGTCAATGAAACAAATATATGCATGTGCTTCTGTTATTTATTTCCAAATTTGTATTCAATTATTTATTAAAGTATGTGAATAGCTATCAATAATAAAATTGTATTTTAATTTCCTAGGTGGGTTTTTGTTTTGATTTGTTTTTTTTTTAAATAACATTAAGAAGTGTGAGGGTTGATTTAATGGTTACTTCAGGTGCTCATAACCATGACTATTGCACATCTGATACTTTACAAGCCTTCAATGCTAAATTACAGATGGCAAACACTGCTCACATTGGGCTGCCCTGTAACCGCAAAGGATCACAGTGAAAGAAAGGGGATTTTAAAAAATTAAGGCCTTTCTATAGCTGTTAAAAATAAAGCAAGGCTGTCATATGCTCTCTGACACCTTAAAGCAAAGAGAAAGCCACTCTTTATGCCTAAAATGGAATCTCCTTATTTAAAGAGGTTTTACAAATAAATTAGCCTGGCCCTTGAAACAGTAAAAATTATATATGCAACTAAACTCATAATGCAATTTAGAGAAGCCTGAGAGGAAACAGTGTTATTTACCTTAAAGTGAACAAAAGGTTTAATAAACCAGTAACAAAATCCAATATAATTATTTGTCTGCTGTTTTATAGAATTAAACTAAAAATCACATATATTTCTATGTTCAGATGTGGGATACAATCTAAACAAAGAGTCTTATACTAGCAAAATTACTTCTTCTGTACAAAAAAAACCCACCCCAGACCCAAACAAACAAACCCAACCTAAACAAAAAAACCTCACACCAAAACAAAACTAAACCAAAACCAAACAAAAAACCCAAACAAAAACCTCAAGCTTCATATTTCTAATTAACTTTGCTTCACAGAGGTGCACTAAATAAGACAGGAAACAAAGCAGAATTCATAGGTAAGAACCTATTTATCTGGCCTTAAAATTGTCTTAGACTCCTACTTAAAGCAGGAAACTTTTAGGAAGAAGGGTATTTAAAAGCATGGAGACCTCTTCATCCTTATCACCAACTCAATCTGTGGCTTAATTGTTACCCTAGAAGAAAGTTATAAAGTTCAGCAAGTATTATATGAATTATTGTGACTTATCTCCTGGTTAGATGCTGTCTTTTACTTACTAATTTCTAAAAAACACTGTTCCTTTCAAAATCTTCCACATTTTCTTTTTTGAAAACACCTAAGTCTCTAGATCTTTGTAGGTACTGAACACCTGCAGATGCTGTTTGCGGGATTCATCCAGTTATGCATTCACAGTATTTAAAAGACCAATAAAATTGCAACATGTACTATTTATCTATCTGAAAAAGGATCATCTAGCTAGGATTTTAACTCATCACATCTAAATTTGGCCACTGGCAGACTCAAACAGATGTTCTCCATGAAAGGTTCAATTTTGCTATTAATGTTACCTCTATTGATGGTTTCTACTAAAACACACATTTAGATCCCTATAATCAAAAGAATAACACCAACCAAGTGAAACCCTAACCATAGTCCTAAGAAAAACGGACCAAAATGTAAATCCTTCCTCTGGATTTGGCTGTTAGGAAACTTCTGGTCAGGGACCATGTACAGAGTTCTAGAAAGACTGAAGTCCATTCCTGCCCATGGAGGACCCATATGTTACTCTATTCAGAGATACCTAATTTGGGGTAAATGGAAGTTCAAAGGTCACATTGTTCTTACTATCAGTTTCTGCAGCACATGAAAACATGAAGCCTATTGGCAAGGATATCGCCCTAATCTCTCTCTCTGTATCCAGTTTGGTACTGCTTACATGAAACTCTTCAGAATTATTATTAAACATAAACTAAACCTGCTTCTCCAAACCAAACATCTTTGAACTTCAGTCAGTCCCCCTCAAACAAATAAGCTGTTTTGAAAATTATTTCCAGGGCGATGCCTGTTGCCATAGAGATGACATTAAGTGAAAAGGACAAAAAATATAGAGGGTGATAAACTGCATGGTTGGATGACACACTTGACTTCCAAGTCTGTGTTCAAATGAGGCATACATGCCAAGATTTTTTATGAAAGACAAAATTAAAATGTATCACTATCAAGCTGTAACTGACAAGGTATTGTGTGGTGGCTGTTAACATAATGCTCCATATATTTATTGTTTGTCATTTTTCTGGCCCTGATAAAGGTCTTTTAGAGCTGTAAATCATACCATTAAATCTGCCACTAGAAAAAGAGGCTGTTTGGAGAATGAAAAGAAAACACAGAACTGAATCACTATTTACAGGTTTCTGCTTCATGACAGACCTTAACTATCACATCAGAGATGACATTTATTCTTTGAATTTGGCACACTTTCAAAAGTCAGTCTGTTGGCTTATGACCTAACTTGAGAGAAAATTCTCTTGAAGACGAGGCTGTTTACCATGGCAATGCATTGTACAGACACAATATGCAGCTGAGCACATATTGCTTAAGACAATATGAAGTCATTCACAGGTTTAAAAACATTGATTCACTCGCAACAAACATTCCTATTTACAAAATTAGCCTTCTCTCCACATTTCGCTTGGGAAGGGGCTAGCGTATTTTTGTCATCTTGATTGGTATCAGTTGTGATTAAATGAATTAAGGCATCTGCTTAGGCTCTGGCATGAATACTTTGCTCAACACCTTTCAAACGCAGGCTTAGAGACACCTAAAACTGACAACTGACAGTCATATAAAATGATACAAAACTTGATAGAGATCTGACAGGAAAAATATGATGGATGGCACACAGATAATACTTTCTTAATACTGTGAATATGGAAACTGTCTTACTAATTGAGACCACAACACTGATCAGAATCCAGGTCATCTTGGCATAACAACATCCTGCCCCAACACTGATCTGTAGCAAATGATAGAAGTAAACAAAATTACTATAACAAAAAGATCCTTGGTATAAAACAATGCAAATATGAAGTGACATTTTATCTTCAAGATAGATAAACACTGTACAGATTCTTAAAACCTGGCAAGGTAACTTTTTAAGACATGCTTTAGGCTAAGAAGAGAGACTATCTACAGCATCAGTCCATTAAATGGCAATTTTGTCTATACAGGACTTCAGTTAAATTAACAACTGAAATATTACTGGACTTCACACAACTGTATTTGATAGAAATTGAAAGGCAGACCTGGCAAATAGACAGAGACCATTCCAGTCCCTGGTATAAGCAATAGCATCAAAAAGCCGGCTACGCTTCAAACCAGCTAAGCGAAGGAGACAATTCTGCAGACAGGAGACCATTAAGAGTCACTGACACTTTAATATCTTGTACCCGCCCAAATCCGCACCTTTTAAAAAACACATACTTTTACAGAATTCTTGCTAATATTATACTTTTTTCATGGTATGTCATTAAAATTTCACTACTTATTTAACGCAATCCGAAATAAAAGTACATGATATAAATGCAATGCATAGAATAAGACTGAAGAGAAGCACAAGTCAAGGATGACACACACTGTCTGGGTATAATATCTGCTTCAAACTAACTAGATACAAAACACACAATCAATTAATGTAATTTTGCCTGTAGCTCATTCTGAGAGCTCCACAGAAAGTTACTACTAAAATCCCAGTTCTACTGTTGCTGAAAACAAAATCGGTAGCTAACACAAGGTCAGTTGTACATGATCTAAGATCAAGGGTATCAAACTCATGGTCACCGGGGCCGTGTCAGCCTTGCAGTTGCCTTCAGAGGGCCCAATGTAATTTTAGTCCCAATGTAATTTTAGGCTGACACGGCCCCCAGTGACCATGAGTTTGATGCCCCTGCCTAAGATGATGCTATTGGTATTGTCCATGCTGCCAAAAAGCTGCAGGGGTGACAAGAGATGTGCTGCAGGCAGAGCAGGACATGGAGCTGTGTGTTGAGTAGTCACAAACTTTTTGAACATCAGACTATAACTAAGTACCTTTATGATCTACTCTTGTTAATGAAAATCTAAAAAGTTTTTTTATTGGTTTGTCAGTTAAAATTAAACAAATAAACAGCCTGTTGCAGCATGAAACCACTTGATTTTGTCCCCCTTGTGAATCGATGACCTTCAACGAATAAGCAGAAAGGTAAGAAGGCGCAGGTTACATAATTTAGAGTATCTCAGGTTCATTTGTTTGCACACAAAATTGAATGTTCATATTTCATTCAAAATTCTCTTTAGAGAAAACAATTTTCTTCATGGGATAATACTCAGTAGTTTTCAGTGAATTGGTGAAATATGATCACTCGATCACCTGTGTTTCCTTTACTTTCCCAGGCTATTAGAAAGGATCATTTCTTCTGTTAGTCCTTAAAATTCTTCTGGAATATAATCCTACAGTCAGCTTAAGAGTAATTAATACTAAGTTTTTATTTTAAGTGCAAGCAACAAAGGAAAATCACAAGTATTAAACCATTTCTGCTGGTGTTTGTATGTATCAGATATTTTCCGCAGAATGATTTTCCTGTTTTAGCAAAGAAAAAGCATTATAGTTTATTGCAAAAGTGAGATATAGATGACACTTGAGCGTAGCAAAGTGTGGAGAGAAATAGATTGCTAAAAATATACCTTAAATCTCTGAGGAAATCTCATTTATATGGAAGATTACACAAAGTAGCAATAAACATAGGTAAAGAAAGGTGCATTGCAACAACTGTATCTCAGCTATGATACATAAACCCCATGAAGATTCTGCTATGTGACTTATCTACCCATTTATTCTAAACACTATCATAAAACTTTTTCTATAAACCGGCAGGTATTTTGTAGTAGTTTGTCACTGAAACTGAAGAAAGGGACCAAACAAGTCCAAGGTAAAATCTCTTATAAACCCAAGGTCTAGAGAAAAGAAACTGTTGCTTTTGGCAACTGGGGTTTCCTTCGCTCACTTGTTAGGGGTGATGCTGGTACCACCTTTTGGGACCTTTTAAAGCTGGAAGATACCCTGGAAGATCTTAATATAAGTGACATGTGCATTTTCTTCAAGAAGTTGATAATTAGTAGTCAATGATATAAAGGAAAAAACTGAAAATGATCCCTGGTATTAAATAACCCCAACCCAGATCTGTCATCTAAGTGACTATTTCATCGACAAAGTATCTTCCTACCATCTAGCTATAGAGAGAATCTATATATTTATTTACTGTTTTAAGACAAATGCTAGTGTGAAATTCAGTTCTCAAAAAGTCGAGGCAAAACATCTGTGCACATCCTGGGCTCCACTTAAACTCTCATCTTGAAATAAATTACTGCAAATGACATTAATTTTAACCAAACTTTCAAACAACATATAAAAGTAATAATGATTAAAATTGTAAATAAGCTTCCTTTGCTGTAGATCTGAAAGGGGCCACTAATTCTCAAACAGCTTCTGAAATCTCACCTCTTTTGTAGTCTAATTGGTTACATCAGTAAATTGCCGGGTGAGTGCTTTAAAAGGATGCCGAACAGGAATAGAAATACAGCTTTATGGGAAGTGAGGTGTGAGGCCATTAAATGCATTCACTACATCAGGATGGTTTTAATCCTACTGACCAATTAAGTAAAAGGCATCTTGGAGCAAGTAAATATAACAGTCCTGTTGCTGACTGTAATAACAGATATGGAAAATGTGATAAAATGTGAATATTATTGGTATGTAACTTGAAAATATTTCTTTAGTGACATATTTTTGAATGCTTCTCTAACTGACATTAAAAGAAAGAAGAATGAGCAGACCAGTCTGAAACAGAGCAATCAATAATAAGTTTTAGAATTCAAATCAAAACAAATTAGTAGATTTATTTTAAGAAAAACTACATTGTTAACTTTACTGCCTATTTATGAACAAAAGGATTCTCTACTTCGGATACTGTGCGACCTTATTCCCTACTAAACCCATCTATTACGCTAACTTAGTCCTATTTATAGCTCAGAAATTCCAGAGCTTGCCTACAATTGATGCCATACACTGGGTCTATCAAAATCACTGTAAGCACGTTTAACTTGGTTGAAGTAGCTACCTTGTTTATGCCCACTTTAAAGGCCATTTTTTGCCACTAATTAAACTTCCTACAGTATTTCTAAGCTCCTAATTTAACTATGTGAATTAATTAGATCTCAGCTCTACTCCCAAATTCCTTTAATACCACTTCCTCTCCCTTCAGCTGCTCCACATGGAAGAAAAAAGAATATGTACTTTCCTTTATAGAGCAGTCGGAGATCTATTAAAAGAAAACACTACATAGGAGCTCCATACACTCAGAACTAAAAATGAGCTCTAGTGATTAAATAAAATGCTTCATAAGTAAGTTTAAGACATTTGTGGTAGCTTTAAAAAACAGAAAGAGCAAAACACTACATTTGAGATATGTAAACACCAAATTCAGAGTATAAATGAAGCACAACAAGCTTCTGAAGATGCTTATGGAATAAAGACTAGGCCTAGTTTACATAATATCAACTGCCTAGCTAGTTTGTTTTTAAGATGAGAATTAACTCAGGAATTTGACTAAACAAACATCTCCTTCAGAGATGAACCATGAAATAATTCAGTTTCCATTGTTCAATAATCTAAAACTGGTTACTAGGTTATTGATCAGCGTGAGACATGTTGGGATAAACCAAAGATGAATCAATGTCAAATACCAAGTCCAACAGTTTCAAACTTTGTGATACCAATCTTGTATGGGCAAAAAAAAAATTAACTTTAAACTTTTAACCTCAGCACCCCAATGGTCACAGTGCTCTGGCTCTGCTATTTCATAGCTATTTGTATAAGCGAATAAATATTTATTGTCCTATTTATACATGGAACATACACTGGTGACTCACAGCTTTCAACTAGATATTGATCACGTATGTTCCTGAGTTTGTAGTTATTATTAACACAGGTCACCTTAATAATGAAAAATATAAATTTGAAATTATTCATGAACAGTAAGTGTATTGCTTTTAGGGCTTGGACATTTAACAAATCATTTCTCCAAAATTGACTGAATGAACAGTTCCTAACTCAGGTTAAACTATCATTAATGTTGCCTACATTTAAGGAACATCATCTTAAACTCTTTACCTAGAAGACATGAAGTAATAGAGAAATTTAGGAAAATCTGACAGAAAATAAAACAAAAGGTAAGTTATTTCATTGCTTTCTATTGTCATAGTTCCTTGTGCTTTTTCTACTGACATTATAGTTTATTAAATGTTTACTACTTTTTGAGATACTCCAATAACTGGATTTTTTTTTCCCCCTTTCTTCATAGCAAGATTACCAGAAATGCCAGGAGGACATGGTTAACTATAGACCGGTCAGCCTCACCTCCATCCCTGGGAAACTGATGGAACAACTTATCCTTGGTGCCATCTCAAGGCATATCAAGGATAAGAGGGTCATTAGAGGCAGTCAACATGGCTTCATCAAGGGGAAATCATGCTTGATGAACCTCATTGACTTTTATGAGGACATAAAAAGATGATGGCATAGTGGTGGATATGGTCTATCTTGATTTCAGTAAAGCATTTGACAGTCTCCCACAGCATCCTTGTAGCTAAACTGAGGGACTGTGGTCCGGATGATCAGGTAGTGAGGTGGACTGTGAACTGGCTGAAGGGAAGAAGCCAGAGAGTCGTGGTCAATGGGGCAGAGTCCAGTCCTGTATCCAGAGCAGTGCCTCAGGGGGCAGTGCTGGGACCAGGACTATTCAATATATTCATCAATGATTTGGATGAGGGAATAGAGTGACTGTCAGCAGGTTTGCTGGTGACACCAAGCTGGGAGGAGTGGCTGACACTGGAAGCTGTGCTGCCATCCAGTGAGACCTGGACAGGCTGGAGAGTTGGGTGGGGAAAAATTCAATGAAATATAACAAGGGCAAGTGTTGCATCTGGGTAGGAACACCCCAGGTTCCAGCATAAATTGAGGAATGACCTATTAGAAAGCAGCATAGGGGAAAGGGACCTGGGGGTCCTGGGGACAGCAGGATGACCATGAGCCAGCACTGGGCCCATGTGGCCAGGAAGGCCAATGGCATCCTGGGGTATATTAGAACGGGGGTGGTTAGTAGGTCAAGAGGGGTTCTCCTTCTCTGCTCTGCCCTGGTGAGACCACACCTGGAATACTGTCTCCAGTTGTGGTCCCTCAGTTCCAGAAGTACAGGGAGAGATGCTGGAGAGAGGCCAGCGCAGCCACCAAGATGCTGAAAGGAGTGGAGCATCTCCCGTGTGAGGAAAGGCTGAGGGAGCTGGGGCTCTGGAGCTGGACAAGAGGACACTGAGGGGTGACCTTATTAATGTTTACAGATATATAAAGGGTGGATGTCAGGAGGATGGAGCCAGGCTCTTCTCAGTGACAACCAATGATAGGACAAGGGGCAATGGGTACAAACTGGAACACAAGAGGTTCCACTTAAATTTGAGAAGAAACTTCTTCTCAGTGAGGGTGACAGAACACTGGCCCAGGCTGCCCAGGGAGGTTGTGGAGTCTCCTACTCTGGAGACATTCAAAACCCACCTGGACACCTTCCTGTGTAACCTCATCCGGGTGTTCCTGCTCCGGCAGGGTGAGTGAACTAGAGGATCTTTTAAGGTCCCTTCCAACCCCTAACAGTCCGTGTGATCTGTGTGTGCCAGCTTGTGGTTTGAGGAATAATATGACAATAGGTCCAAAGCAGCCCAACAGAATAGCCTAAAGCTGCAGAAAAGCAGACTGCTTAGTCTCCTCTTTCCAATATTTTAAAACACTAATGACTCTAGAATATCGAGAAGATACCACCTCTATTCTTGTTAGTATAATGCCAACTGAAATAAGACGTGCAATGAGCTAAAATAAATAACTTATTTTTACAATTTAAATGAAACATGGCTGTCCTAATTTTCACATAATTAAAATAAAAAACAAACAACTCATAGTTGCACTGACTATCAAGTATGACACAAGTATAATGAAGTAAAACATCTTTATTTTATACCGTGTTTCATGCCAGACCTAGTATACATTTATAAATATGAAAATGTTTTCATGGAAGTTTCATAGAGCTCTTTACTTTGTAAAAATCTTTCAGAATTTGTAGTAAAGATGGAGCTGCAGACAAGTTACTGGAGAAAACTGGTTTTTACGCTTGTGAAAAACAGATTAATGCAAATTTCAAAATTATAGTGATGAAAGAAGTGGTTATTCATTTCCTTAATTGTCACATTTTATAAAAAACACCAGTTTTGTTTGAAAATTAAGAAGTATCTTTAGTACAAAAAATTATGTTCTGGCAGATCCTTGGTCATGGTCCTGTAGGTGCTCCACAATAATTTCTCACATAACACTCAGGAATCTGAATTTGAAAGCAAGGGAGTATGATGCTCAATTTTATCAAAATTTGAAAATTTGAGGATATTTTGGAAAGTAACAGTTAATATATCTGTAGCCGAATATGAGTCAAATATTAATCATATCACTATAGATAGCTCTCTTGTAATTCAAGAGCTAGATAATATAGGAGGAAAAAAAAAGATGGTTACAGAAAGGAAAAACTCAGGGCTGTCAGGAGAATATTTCCCCTCTGGATTGCAGCATTATATCAGCTGTCACAGAGATTCGTGGCAGCAGCAAAAGATCATAAAAACACGTTAGCCTACGTAGTCTAGGTATTTAAGAGAATACACTTATTCACAAAGCATGCGCCTTGAGTACAAAGAAAGAGGATAAGGAGGATGCCTGGAAACCAAAATTGAAAATATTCTGTGTATGAGAGTTCTGAAAATCAAATCCTCTTGGTTTATGATACCTTCAACTCCTTAAAACTAGCAGAATGAAAACAATTTACCATGACTTACAGAATTACAGGTAGAAACCTACGTGTATCACTCGTCCTTAAAATGTGCCTATTGTTATTACATGTGTACATACAAAAATAAGACACACACATAGTTATATACATCTGAAGTAAGATGGGTGTATTCTCTTGAACTAGAAAAGAATATATATTAATATATCTATGTATTGATTTGTATTAGTTCATATTGTTTGATTGGAAGATGTCAAATAAAATGTTATGGTCAGGGCATTGTTACTTTTGGTTTTTAATCTTATTTATTATTTGGATAGATTTCACTATACTTAAATCCTACATGAGAAAGTATTATGATCACATCTAAAGACAGTACAAATCTAGGAACCTCTGAAACTAATGAAAGAACAACTGTAATTCTGGTTTTTAGAATGAGTTATAAAACTCAGCAGCATTTTGTGGGACTAAAAGAACATATATTAAATATTACAGATATGTTTTCAAACCAGAATTACAAACTGTACTCACTGCTTGCTTAGTTATGCTTAGATTCAGCTATGCTTCTCTTGCTGTCACTATGAAAAATACACGTTTAGTTTTCTTCAAAAGAGAGGAAAAGTCATACATTTGAAGGAAATTTACTGGACCACCACTAGTTTTTGTATTGGAGAGGTCTTTTCCTATCAAAACCATTAAAGAACAATGTTAAAACCTGCTGGGGACTGGAACTTTCAGGTTTACATTCTGCCTCATATCAAACACAGATAAGTGGTCCCCTGTAATTTTTATGACTACGGTGTCAAAAGTCTTCCATTCAAATCGCAATAAATATTGTAATGAAGTCTGGAAGCAAGGCCATTTGTACTTGCTCGGGGCTGAGAATTAAGATAGCCTGTTTCTAGTTAGGCAGTCATTAGAAAGATCTAACGTCCATGGTAAATGGCTTCCTGTTCTGAGTTCTTAAAACTAGTTTTAGTAAAATTGACTTCCTGAACATTTTCTTATATTGTCTCCAATATAAGAATCTGAGTTTTATACTTTTTTTTTTTTTTCTAATGGTAGGTTTTTCACAGACTGTCCCCTAAGTAAGTATGTTTACTTCAAATGCATTAAGAGTCCCATCCTGCAAGTAGCTCTTTATACTCACATTTTTATGTTGATCCAAAGTCATTATGTCAATACACAGCACAATACAGAAACATGTTAGCAAAGACTTTGGGGGAACAAAATGTGATATATTCTCCTTTACCTTCTCCAAAACAGAACTGGTACAGATTTATCTTTCTTCCCCTTTCAACTTCATTATTTCAATTCACAGAGAGAAATTAACAGTACATTTGTTTAAAAAAAAAATGCTCAAAGGGATTTACAAATGCATTTTCAGTAAGATTTCAAGAATAGGCTCTCTGCCTATGAATTACACTTAAACTATTAACTTAAACATTGACAAAAATATGAAAATTACCTGTATTTACTATAATTATTTCCAAATTCAAACATACACATTTCCCATAATACTGTGTGTTGATTCTTCTGAAGGATAAAGTGTGACAATTTTTTCAATGACCTAAGCTTATTAGTACTGTACAAAAACATAAAACAAGTTTAGTTTAGAATATAGTTACAGAGAATAAAACTCTGTATGAGAATGTGTATTATAATTATTTGAAGACAAATTGAGAGCTTTGGCTATTCAGGTTGGTCAGATTGGCCAAATAAAATCAGTAACTTCAGAATTTGGGGTATTAAAATACTGTGTTATACATACTTATTTTAAGAAACACCTATCATATATAGATAGGTCTATATTGAGATAGAAATATTTTGTGTACTTATATATTAATAAAACCTAATAAATTAATACTGGGGAAAGCAAGGAGCTTGAATAATAGTCTGCCTGAAAGTACATAAAAATTGCCCTGGCAATCATCTTCTACTAGAATGATGAAAAATATAAGAACCCCCCTCAAACTGTTTGCAGTTATGCAACTGAAAAGAGAGAGATTTAATCTGAATAAAGGCAATGTATGCCTTTATTTGCTGGTGAGTGAATTAATATGGACTTCATGTGCTCTTCTTGCAGAAGAACACACCTGCTGTTGGATACCTCCAGTTACGTTAGTCACCTATGATGAAGATTAGGCATAATTATGTTGGTAGGATATGCTGTAAATGACAAGGAACATGGCAGTTTTCTTCTAGATGACTATTAGTCAGAGATGAAGAGAGCCACAGAACTGCAAACAATGCCCTCAATTTAGTTTATTATTTTGTTCTTTGTATTTTCCATTTTTGCCTCATGTCATCAGATCAACTCTCATTACCAAACAGGGAGATGCACTGACAAAGAACTGTCTCCTGCTTTTGTATTTATTTCAGGATGAACACTGCACAAAATATGATTAAACTGCTTCAAGAAATGCGTGTTGTAAAAGAATAAGTAAACAGGCAACTTTTCTAGAAGTCCTGCGTCTAAACCAAGTTTAATCCATCCCTAACAAACAAAACAGCTGTATTCAAGAACACTTAGCTGCTACACTCAAAGATATCACAAATCTTTCTAAAGTAGCTGTCAACCACTTGTTGGTAGTTGCATCACAAGTTCAATTACTACCAATAAAAATCATGCTTTTGATAAGTGTTTAATAAAAAAAAGAAAACTTTCTACTCTTTTCCAGACTCCCATTTTATTTTAGTACAATCTAACTGAAATAAGGAATATAGAATACAGCTTCTGTATTAGTCAGAGAAAATGTGGAGTTTCTCACATTGACACAGTTGTACATACCTTTGGCTGTCTGTAGATCTGAACTCACTATTTAGACCCCTATGTGTACAGAATCAGAGAATTGTTTAGGTTGGAAAAGACCTTTAAGGTCATTGAGTCCAACTGTAAATATGAAATTCAAACTTGAAGCGGATGTTAGAAATTACTTTTAATATCTGTATCTATTTGAATCAGAAAGGTCCGTGTATAATACATACAGGATGAAAATGTTCTCTGTGTTTTGTTTCCAAGTCAGATTCAATTGTTCTGGTTTGTGCAGAAGACTGGTTGCCAATGATTCCAGCTAATGCCAGTTTAAAGCCAGGAGGTGTCTGTACATTTCTATACATTTTCAATGCGCTGTATTTTATTCCTAGTTGCAGAAGGGATGCTTCCTGGCTCTTGAATAGGTAAGACATTGACAGTATACCCATGATTCCACCTAAGCAGACATGTTAGACAGTAGCAACCACAAATTTTGTGTGCAGAAGTCTACCTTACACAGTAAAGGTAACGGGTATCACTGTTTTCCTACACGCCTGCCTCTTTCCAAGAGGACAACAATCATTTTTCAAGAAGAGCTCTTAGGGCAACAAACTATCTCAGATGTTATATTATTCTTAGTATTAGCCCTTGACAGAGGCAAGAACTATACAACTTTTAGTAGCACTGACAGAAGGGACATTTCCACTCAATCTTGACTGCTACACCTCAAAGAGTTTCAACACATTTCACATGAGAAAGAAAGTACTTCAGAAGTTTTAATTAAAAGTCAGATATAATGTGTTTCTCTTCCAGCTTCCCATTTACCTGATCATGGGATTTAGATCTGATTATTGATAACTGTAACCATGCAAAATGTCTTCATCCATCTTGGCATCACATAAACAATTGCACATTGAGAGGCAGAGCCCCTAACTTCTAAATATTATGAAAAAACACTTATTGTCCCTGTCTCCCCACTTCTGTCTTCCTTACAGATTTAGATAGAAAGACTGAATAATTTATTAGCATTTTTCTGATGTCAAAATGTATAAGGAACCAACATGGAACAGTGGCAGCAAACAAAGACCAATTCTTCAGGATTCCAATGAAGCCCTTGGCACTGATACCAATGAGACAAACAGGAGTAAATTTGCATATCAGAGGTGGAGCCCATTTTATGGCCTCAATCCATAGTGTCTAAGGATGACTAGGATATAAACTACCAGACACTCCTTTAGATATGACAGTACTTTGTTTACACTATGTAATGTTTAAAGCTTTTTAGAGTTTCACTGGAGGTTTTCGTGCCTGACTCCAACAAGTTAAAGCTATTTCCATGAGAACTCTGGCTCTGAGTCAGATGAGACATCGTCAAATGATATGCTGTCCCTAGCAGTGATCACAGGGAAAACTCCATGAATAAAACCAGCATACGTGATAACTCCTCTTCTTGCAACACACATCAATGGAGATGGAGTAGGTTGCAAAAAGCAAAATATGTGCTTCTTCAAAAGTTTTGAATTTCATAAGGATTAGTTCAAAGAAATGGAAAATTCTCCTTGTGTGACCTTTTCCCTTCCTGATCCCTCTCAGCTCCTGCACACTTTGGGCAATTACTGAACAGTACTTTTCAAAATATTCTGAAAATGGGGCAGTTCCTGATATTTGCATCTTGTCTACCAAAAAAAAGCTATCAAAAATGCAGATAAGCTTGTTTGGAGGTCTTAGAAAAAACAAAGGCTGAATAAGTCTGATCACGATAGTAGAATTAAGAACTAAAGTTGAATCTAATTTAAGTAAGTGAGCACTAATACGCAAAGTTATCTGCCTGCTTCGAAAGGCTACATTTCTGTTTAGAAAGTTTACCCTAAGAGTTACCTTAAGCACCCATTATAAAAGCCAGGCACCTTTCCTGTACAGAAACAAGAATTTCTTCATCTAAAACCAGCTTTCAACTGAAGCAGAGACCTGCTTAAAAACTTTGATAGCTCTTATAATACTGTTTGCATGAATAAAAATTCTTAAATAAAATAAACTGATCAAGTAGAAGGTTTATGCTGCATTTACACATCATCATCAGGCATCACTGTTTGCTATTATAATTCAAGGACAATCAATGCTATGCTATTGTCATTAATAAAAATGAGTCAATAGGAACAAACTTTTAATGTAAGCCTAATTATGAGTGTCTCTTCGCATGAAACTAAAGATATTGAAAATGTTGACATTGGAGATGTGCCCTTGAACCAAAAGCCAAGTATAAGTCAATAATCTATTATGATTTTCATTTTGCAGAAGTAGTGCCATTATTTCAAAAGGTCTCAGAAATCAATTTAGCATTTAGTATATCTGTGTAATAACGACATCCTAATTAAAAATCCCAATCTGAATAGCACAAAGGATAATGTTTAATCTCTAATCAATGAGCACCGAGAGAAGAAGTTATAGGTGCAATAACCTTTCTTAATGAGGTTTACTGTTTTTTCATAGCTTACATATTTCTTCATATTTCTCATAGCCACTCTCAGGAATAATATGCATCCAGACATTCTCCAGCTGAAGCCACTAAATATGATTACAAACCATTTAGAGAAAAATAATGAAGAAGAAAAAGATATCTTTGCCTTTTTATGGATTAAGCTGCAATTACGACATAGGGAACTTGACTGATAATCTTTCAACACACAAGATCTCCAAACTGATGAGCCACCTCAAAGTTAAAATGGTTACTTATACACCCCTATGCTCCTGTCAAGCCATTTGTAGGAGGAAATGTATACAAAATTCCTTCAATTTATCAGTAAGAATAGCATTAGATACGAGAATTATTTATCAGTTTTCAAAAATCCTTTCTTAATTATACTTAGTGAGACTTAAGATTCTGAAACAGCTATCAAAAAATGAATTCTGCATAAAATATCTCAGATGGCAATGAATGCATTTCCTTACAAGTGTTCATCAGTGCACTGGAGAGCTGCTCAATTACCTGTGTGTCAGTGATTATCCAAGAGTTCAGTTTCACCTCTGTTACGTTTCCCTCACCTCATCTCTCAGTTATATATGTTACTGAAGTGTCAGAACATCTTTGAATCTGCCATTTTACAGAATCCCAGAATGTCAGGGGTTGGAAGGGACCTGGAAAGCTCATCCAGTGCAATCCCCCCATGGAGCAGGAACACCCAGATGAGGTTACACAGGAAGGTGTCCAGGCGGGTTGGAATGTCTGCACAGAAGGAGACTCCACAACCCCCTGGGCAGCCTGGGCCAGGCTCTGCCACCCTCACCGGGAACAAGTTTCTTCTCAAATTTAAGTGGAACCTCTTGTGTTCCAGTTTGAACCCATTTCCCCTTGTCCTATCATTGGTTGTCACCGAGAAGAGCCTGGCTCCATCCTCCTGACACTCACCCTTTATATTTTTGTAAACATTAATAAGGTCTCCTCTTGTCCAGCTCCAGAGCCCCAGCTCCCTCAGCCTTTCCTCACACGGGAGATGCTCCACTCCCTTCAGCAGCTTGGTGGCTGCGCTGGACTCTGTCCAGCATCTCTCCCTGTACTTCTGGAACTGAGGGGCCCAGAACTGGACACAATATTCCAAATGTGGTCTCACCAGGGCAGAGTAGAGGGGAAGGAGAACCTAATTTCCCACTACGAGATGCTGGAGTAAGAGATGTCATAATTATTCAATTATCATGCTTGTTTTGCACTCATTTGTTCAAGGCTGGAAACGAATTTCAGGAGCAGTGCAATCGACCTCACCACAGCCTGTTGTAATCCTCCTCGTGTGGGAGCAAACCAAGTCTCAGAGATGAGACTACTGCAGAGGTCTGTGAACTTTTTGTCTTATAAATGCTCAGATTGGTTCAAACCCAGGAAATTTAAGTGTACAGCCACATTTTCTATTCTATGGCTTTCTGTTATAAGACTGTGCTGATCACTGTATCAAGCATCATGATATTTAAGTCATAATAATAATCCTAACAAAACCCAACAGTTTCAATGTAATCTGCTTTGAATCTTATTAACAAACTTCATTAGAGGGTTGCTTAGGGGCTTGTAGCATCATCCGCACAAGCTACAAAATCATTCATTATAACCTCTCCATGCAACTGAAGTGGCAAGAAATTGTTCTCAACAAGTTAAAATTACTCCTAAACAGATTTGTGCTACTGAACACACCAGGAAAATGGTAACACAGGTAACAAGGGCACACAGAACCCCACAACCAAGAACAGAGACTTTCACACTATATCCCCATAACCACTAGAGCACAAATTTTCACTGGCATTACATGGAGATGGAAGAAGAGGGGAAAAAAGAGGTCACCAGTTGGCATTGGACCTTTTCTGTATCGCGCACTGAGAACGTTGTAATAGTGTTTATAGACCTCTGAGAACTTTGGGAGAAAAATAAAAACATGCTTAATGCAACATGCAACATAGTAATCCTTTCAATCAAAACAAACAAAACCCTCACTTTGTCACAATGCACGTGTTTTAAATTCAATGTAGCACTAATCTGCATATTTAATTTTCTGCTTTAAATGTATACCAGATCCCCGACCCTATCCTCAAGGTCACTGCAAATCTTAGACATTTTAGGATTTTCGTTAGTGTTCTTAAACATGGGTAGTCATATGTAGTAAACAACAGAAATAAGGGATTTATTACAGAAAGGAAAGTAACATTGGTCCCCAGAGCACAAATGCAAAAAGATGCCAAATAGACCAAAAATGACTGGTTGAGGTTTGGAGCAGATTTTCTTCTTTCTTCCTTCCCCTCTACCAGTCTGAGACACTATAACTATTCTCAATATGTGCACACATACAAATTGTGTCTTGTTCTTATTTTTCTAAAATACTGATTAACTTCTATATGCAAGAAGCTTTTATGCATCAGAAATGACTATTTTTATATGCTGTACCCTCAGGGTGTAGTACACTATAATCTATACTTATGTGCTTTTCCATGTAATGTGCTTGTAGGCAAAATGTGAGAGCAGCTATGAGAAAATTAAATAGAACAAGAGCTACCATGTGCTCCACAATTAAAGGAAACACTAAGTAGCAGCAATGGGAATTCAACAGGACACTTTGTTATGCCAAATACCAAATGTGAAACCAAAATATCTGCCAAGCCTCCCTATTTGTTACAATTTTTCCATATTTAGGTAAATTCATGTAATTATGTACCCTGCAGTGGTAATGGGGCTGCGCTTTAGTCCTTTTGCAGCATATGCTGTTGGCGCAAATCTCTGCTTTGAGGGGAAAAAACCCAACTTGGCCAAGATTACATATGTTGATTTTATATTGGCATCCGGGCTGTGCCTAACAGCTGGTCCTAAATGTAATGAAACTGTGTTAAATTTGTACAGTTAAACAACTTTGCAGACTCTTTAAGCATATGTGTTTCTTACAGCTCCCTGTGTTTTTGAATCTGCTTTGATCAGAGCACCAACAGTTGCACTTTTTTGGAAATATCTGAAGTGGATCTGTGAGACAAATAGTAAGTATATTTAAGATTTATTTCTTTCTTACACTCTATAACCGCAGTTTTAAACAACACTGATCAAACCCACAGATCTCTCATGGCTTTTTTGTATATGTGCTTAACAGAAGGTGTGAAATGAGCGTGTTCCTGCCAGGTATTTTTTCCACAATCACTAAGATGTTCAAAACTGTTCCATATTCCAAAGAGAAGTCAGGCCACCTCCAGCCAGAGAAATCTACCATTTACAATAAGTCTCCTAATCCTTGGCAATTGTCGATATGCACAAACATTGAAACAAACTCAATATTTCTGCGCATTTTTGCAAGTCCCTTGAAGGCAGTAGCAGCGACTGAGACTGAAGACAGATTCTAAACTGTTGTCTCATAGCCATAAGAAACTACATCCTGCAAACACATGAACATACCTAGAAATCCTGTCTTCTAAAATTATTGTATGTTACAGGCTCCTCTTTATGAACACTCCAGGTATGTTAATAACTAGCTAGGTGGTTTTAGAGCATTTTATAACAGTTGCAACAGCAGTGGAAGATCACCGGTGGGGAACATACAGCATTTACCAGTACTCTGCTACAAAACTTCCAGATTTAATAGAGAAGTTTAAGTCATTCCATCAAATCCAACAACTCCAAATAAGAGACTACAGAGTGTATGAAATGACAGTTCCGGTGGCTGAAGGTACCAACCTAAGCAAGACCAGCTGTTTTACACTCTGTACCTTCTCCTTATGTGTCTGTAATAGTAAAAATATATAAAAAATTTGATAAACAAAACAGCTATTTGCCTTCCTAAGCAGAAACAGAAACTAGACTGTGTTTTTGTTTTTGATTTTTTAATCTATGAATCAAGGATGCAAGTTTTGCTAGCACAGCTTATTTTATTTGATAAGTAAGGAAAAGAATTAAGTACAGGAGTTGTTTCAAAGCAGAATAAACTTGTTTAGGAGTCTTTCCTCCGTGCTTCTAAAGACAGCAAATTTGCTGTGAGCTTCATTTAAGAGCACTGGAGTGAGAAAATAAGACTTTGAAGAAACAAGAAAACAAGAAAAGTCGTGCAATATTTATCAGAATTAAGTACAGGAATGTCTTTAACTACCTCTTGCACCAGCAAATGACACACAAATACAACATTTATTTCGGGAGAAATATGGAACTGTGTATGTTAATTTTTTAAAAAAATATGTTGATATATATATTTAAATATATATATGTGTGTGTTTGTCTATGCATACATTTATATATGGAGACAGCATTATAAATGAGTGAAGTTTGTACCTTCCTAACCACAAATGTTCACAACGCCGATCTTTATCACTGCACAGTGAAAAGTGATATTATTCCTTACAGAGCTACTACATTATAGCTGTAGTACAGTATAAGATTAGTTTTTCTGTATTTAATAGCATAGAGTCCTATATTATAGAGAAGTGTTCTGCATCTTTTTATAATTTTATCTTACTTTGTAGATTGTTTCACTTTGCTGCCCCCTCCCCATTTTTCACAAAAGCTGCTTCTATTATTCATCTTCAGTGGAAATATTTTTGATCTGAATTCTGGTAGGAGCAACTATTCATTTAAATTAATTCAGCATATCTACCTGTACACTGCATTCAAATTATTTATCTGACCTAGACCTTCAATTGTGCCAGAAACGGGGGGGGAAGTGTGAGGGGGCATAAATGAAGCAGGTGAGAGAATTTTCACAAAACATTTTAGCAAAACTGTGAATCATTTATGGAAAGAGAATGGCTTTCTGAATTGTAACATAACGGTACAGTACTTGAGCATGCTAAGGCACTAATCTTTTTTTGCATAAGAAATTTAAATCAGGACTATTTCAGTGTTACTTTATCTTTTCTCCACAAACAGAAATAGAAATATTGTGTTCCTGTTCTTAATTTAGTTCAGTCTTCTATGCATGGCCAGAAAAAAAAAAAAATCCAGATATTACCACTGGCATTAAAATTTGATCTGACTTTTTAGTAGCAATTACTATTCCCATGACACCTAACCAAGTTTAACAATTCATAGTAGCAAGCAAGCTACAGATGCTTCTTGTCATCAGAATATTAAAAACAGGAGAAAAGATTGTGGAATCGATTCTTTCTTTTAAGAAAATAGGTTGGCAATGAATTGCTGCGATTCAAAACCAGTTTTGGAGTTTTGGTTTGGTCATGAAGAACATGTGGCAATGATGCACCTATTTGAATAACTTGCTTTTCTGTACCCATTCAGAACACTGTACATATCATAACATAGTCATGTCCAGTATACTGGATATCTACATCTACTTTTAGATGAACTTTTTAAAAGTATATAAATACTGTCCCTGTTTCCACCCCCACCATGGTTTGTAGAACACTTTGAAAATAACACAGGAAAAATGAGATTTTCAAAGACTGTGGCTTAAGCAATTGGTACAAAGTCTTCTAAATTCATTAAAAAATTAAATTTGGTAATAGTTTAGATTTATCATGCAGCTATCCTCTACTGTCTAGATTTAGAAATTCTGATTTATCAGTATTGTAGAATTTCTGTTAATCGGTGTATCTGAAGATTTCAACTTTTCCCAGCCAACAGCCCTGCAAACACTAACACACCCTATTGTTCACATTACAGGAAAACATCATCAAGTTTTGAGTGTGCCCTCATCAGTAGCCAACTTTTATACATGGGGTGGGGGAGGAAAAGAAGGTGAACAAACAGAACCTCAACCAATCAAAAACCAAAAAAAAAATAACCCACCCAAAACCTAGACCTCAACCTTTAGTTAAGCCCTTTAACATAGCAAATCCTCTTTGTCACATTCGAATAGACTTTAAGTGGATACGGACCATTTTTCTTGAAATTTAGGCTAATATAACTCCAGTTGCAAACATGAACACAAGCAAATGAGTTTTGAAAATCTTAACTGCATCACTTCAGCAAGGTTACAATTCTTATTTCAGCTTTCAACTGCATCTATATTTAAATCCACTTACTCTTTGACAAATGGTCTTAATACATTTTTAGCCTTCACAAAACTCAATGTTCAAACAAGCAATGTGTAGTTTTGCGTATTAAGATTTAAGTAGGAACCGGAAAAAATACAGCTATTTTTTAAAGTGACTGTAATATCCTTAACATTGTATTTTCTTTATGGTAAGCAGTGCCGAAACAGCCTAACGTAGTCGTGCTGTATCCGCCAGAGATGCTCAGAGCAGCCGCACCAGAATCGCAGTCAAATCCGTGAGTCTGTTAAACACCCAGCCTGGAATAACAAGGTAGTGCCTCCCATTCCACCGCTCTTACTAATGAGGGAAATTCTTTTGTGTATTGATTTTAATTAGTTCACTTGTGGAAAAAAGTCCTACATAGGATGATTAAGGGCAGCAATATAGCCCTGGGTAAGGACCAGATCTACTTTAAAGTCTAACATAATACACAAATTGTCAGTATCATAAAATCTAATTTTACATACATATATATGAAGGCATGTTTTACTTGGGGATTTTTTTTTTTTGCTGTTGTTTTAATTTCAGTGGCCTGCTTGAAAGTTTAAACAACTACACTGAATGTATTATACTGAATCCTTGCACAAAAAAAATGACGTGAAAATATTTAAAAAAAGGACAGACCGCTGAAATACTGATTGAAGACTGAAATATAGTGACAAAGAAATTAATAGAAATATTTAAAACTGAGAAGTTTATAAGATTGCCTATAGCTGGGAGGAATTCAATGACACATATGATAGAAATTACCTGCACTGAATATAAAATTAGACCTTCATTTCACTGATGCACTTAGAGGAATGCCTTATATTGTGATTCTTCTGATTGTGTGGCTCTTACATATGGATATATGTATTATTTTAAGCTGCATTTAATAGGGTATGATGGTTGTATCCACATAAATTACTGAAAGGATGTATTACCAGAGATTAGCTCTGTACATTAACGAATAAGCATTTCTAGAGTGCATATCACCTAAAATAGATTTACACTTATGCAATAAGAGTTATTTTGTTTGATAAATAACAAGTACTTTTTTTTTTATGACTTAAGTAATTCTGACGACTTAGTTCTCCAAGGAATTATTTCTCCATTCTGTTCTACAAGGGTCTAATCATTCAACCTTGTAGGTGCACTTCAAAAGCTTTAAGAATCTTACATTTGATTTCTGGGAAGTATTTTCTCGTTAATGTCTAACATATGTACCCTCTAGGCATGATTCACACAAGTCTCTGGAATTCTAAGGAAATGATGATCAGTCACGGAAATGTGTAAAGATTCAAGAACTCTGGCAATTTTCACTTCAACTGTTGTCAGCGAGTTACTATTATAAAAGTACTTTTCTCACCAAATCATTGAAAAAATGCTACGAACTCTGCAGCTACGAGAAAAGTTACACATTTAATGAACTGCCACCTGAAGGTTTATTTCCTTGAAGTCGATAACCGAATCTGTTACGTTCAGAGAAATGCTAATTATAGGTAAGAGATGCTCAGTATGTCCTGAATAAAGTTTCTACCTTGATGAAGGAAGCAGGATGGAGAAGGGAGCAGTCAGCCAATCAGCAGACAAAACAGGAGCCAAAATGTTCCTGCTCCTAATTAATCACAGAAATCACTCTTCAACAATAGCCTAAATGCCAACTAGATATTTTTGTTTCATACCATCCTTGGAAAGGCCAATTCGCACAACTAATACTAATGCATTTAAGTCATTGGTTGCTTTTCAGAAATAGAAAACTCTTCCTTGAATCGCTAAAGAGCCGGTAAAAAATAAAAGTAATGAGCTCATTTCAATAAAAATTTATGAGGCTGGTTTCATGCTGACAAAGTGGGTCCTGTGGGCAGTACCCCTCCACCTGCCTGCCACTAAAAGGAAAATCCGCTCTTTCAAAATATTTAAAAATCTTTTAACGAGGTATTAAAATACAGCTTCAACTGTATAGGTAAACCAAAAGGATTCTGTGTGTCTTTGACATCATCAATAAATCTTTTACCGTACAAAAGAATTTTCTGAAGAAATCAAAAATACTTGTCAGTAGTAATTACTACAGATGGAAAGTTCTCTTCAGGATGTGTTAGTAATGTGTATAATGAGTGATGCCACAACATCAGCTGAATCCTCCCAAATAATTTTTATTAACCTCTCATCTAAGTACTTTATACGATACAAAAATAAAGCACAAAGAAACTAAGACAAAGAATCCAAAGTCGTGTGGACCCAAGTCAGAATACTTGCTAATTTTCCCTATGATTGGACAAAGTCTTAAAATGGACAACTCTGCAGCAGCCTGAGCTCTGGATCATATTCACAAATATTATGCACTATTAGATGCAAAATACTTGATTTGCTCATGAATAATTGTCTAAGAATATAAGAAACAAAATAAAGCAATAACCCACACAAAGTAAAGGAATAACCTTGAATCTGTGTTCCTGGAAATATCCACAAGTACAGATCCAATTATTAATTCTAATTACTTTCCAAATAGTGCCAAGTGTGTGTTTGCATATTGTAATGTCATGAATTACATATAAAAAGCAAACAGTAGCAACTCTTAATTAGGTGTTTGTAACAGAATTTCAGCAGCTTGAACCTGTCAATATGCAACACTGGAAATTTAAAAAATAAACTACTTTGACTCAGCTTTATCTTTAACTATGACTTAAAAATATGTGCAATCTGTGCAACAAGTGATCTGAACTCAGCCAACCTGATTTCTGCATCCATTTACATATGAAAGCTACAGTAAAAGAAAAATATAAATCCATGTTTTGACAATATAGTACAATGAACAGTCAGTATATAGTAAGAATTAGATACCCTTAATAACCAAATCCTGTGTGTGTCATGATACTATTAAATAGTTATTAACCAGCTCAAAGCAGGTAGAAGAAGAGAGAGGCTGGGGGTGAAGATCGCCAGGACGATGGCCAACAAGGGGACAAGATAACTTCTGGATAAACTCCAGACACTAGAGATAATCAGAGAAGAAGAGATTTCTGCCAACTTGAAAGACAATCTAAACCTTGAAGAAGTTTTTAAAAAACAAGTAAAGCTTTTCAGCCCCTCTCTAAAACGATTCCCCCTCCACACACACTCTTTACATATTAAAATATGTTTAGGTACAATGCATACAAAATATTTTTTGCAATAACAAAAGATCAATCAAAAAATTTTTCAAAAGTTATCCACTTGAAAAGATGGGCAATATAAGGATAATTGTGATCGTGAAGGAACCCATTCAGAGAGTTGTGTTTTTCCTGACTATGCTCTTACTAAGCAAAGCGATTAAAAAAAAAGGGGTTAAGGCACCTGATAAATAAATCATCTCCTTTTCCAAGAATTACTTCAGATATGAATATAAAAGGAAAAGTTTAAAAAACAGCAGGATATCTAATATCCTATAAAACTTGCACTGTAAATCTCAGAAGACATGGAAAAGTAAGTGCTAACTTAAAAGGTATTTAAAAAATATATAAAAATCAGAAACAATGTGAAACAGCGGTAGGGTGGATATCATTTATATTCATGTCCTTGCAGAAGGAATATATGTATTAAAAATGTGCCTGCTATAAAACCTTGGAGTTTTAGAGATATTCACATTACAACCATGCTACCAATAAAACCAGAAGCTATTCTCAAAGCGACTTGCACATGAAGAATGCTATGTTCTTCATCACTTTCCCCGTATTCTTTTTTCTATAGAGAGTTTTGATTTCTTCCAAATTCAGAATCAGACTTTCAAAGTACAGAATATTGCAAACTGATCAATGCAACTCACGTTTGCTTGTGTTCACAGTAGGAACTGCAGTAAAAGATGGATTAAACCAACTGAGAGGTAAGATGGAATTGAGAGTTTTTTGGTCTCTGAAAACCTGGCTGTAAATTAAGCTTCTTATTCTTCTATGAGATAAAATAGCTATTTGAACAGATTTAAAAACAATATACATTGAAAAATGTGTTCACATATACAAGAGATATTCAGAAAAAGTAGAGAAATATTGTCATCTCAAGTAAAATATAACTTGATCTACTCCACTACCAAATCCATTTTTTTTCAGCAAAAAGTGGGACTTTTAGTATTACAGTATTACACTGTTTTTCTTCTTTGTACTGTTGTTGACACTCAGAACCATCTTCAAAGCACCGTACTCTTTTGTGTGGTGTAAAACCAGTATGCTTCCAATTTTGCCATCAATCATCTTTAATAGCATATGCTATTAATGTAATTTTGTTATTGAAGATTCCTAAGTCTATTCAGTGGCTTGCACAAGACAATTACGTTTTTTGTTATGTGCATGCAGGCAATCAGATAGCGCCTTTTTAAATTAGAGTAATTAAACATGGTCATTATAAATGGTAGATTATTAAAAAAAACCCCATGAAGTGTCAATATGACATTCTTTGATTTAAAATAAAATGGTAACGGAAGGGAGAGATGCATTTTAATTATTTCATTTCAAAAGTGCACTTGAAAAATCTGCTTTATGAAAGCTTCTTGGTGTTGGGAAATGTTTCTCACAGGTTTTACAGTGTTATGGATGGTTTTACAGATATTTCCTAACATCTTGAAAAATCCACTGGAAACTTTTCCAATACAAAAAAGTCCTCTATACCTTATCTAGAAAAACAATAAGGAAATCCAGTCACCTTCCAGGCATGATTTTTTTTTTCCTTTTCTAATTATACCAAATGAAAAAAAAGATCAGCACTGGTACAGTAAGATCTGTTCGGCCAATATTAAACAAATTTCTTTGTATACCAATGAAAATTCAGATAATTATGCATATTTTTGCCATAGGTTAAACAGCTACATTACTTTGACAAATCACTTCTTTCTCTGTCTTCTTTCCTGTTGCTGTAACTGGTCACTCCCCATCTACCTTTGCAATATCAAAACTACCCATACCGGGAGGAGCTTAAGCATGTGTGTAATGCATACACAGTCCTACTGGTACCCAAATTAATTTAAATCCAAGTTAATAAGTCACTATGCATCAGTGGGAAGCATACTGTGCTTTCAGTCTTACTGTAACTGATAGTTATGAGGAATATTTCTCAGGTCTGCTTTATGTTCAGCAAAAAACAAAGCCATCTATAGAATGGGACCTAGAGGAGGCAAATTACATATAGACGTAGACTGTGAAATGACTTGTTTAAAGAATCCCTTTTCAGATCTGTGTACTTGAAATGCATATTTGCTGGAGAACATATAGATACAGCTGTATATAATACTCTCACACCATATATTTGTTGGAACTCACTATGATTTACTGTCTCATCTTTCTATGCCATTGCACCGAGACAGCTTGTGGGGAGCAAAATAAATGACTAAGACAGCTTTAACAGCAGCTTAAAAAAATAAAGAAAAAATGAAATAACCATTTTGCAAAGAACAAAATAAAGCATACAAAATGTAAGACTTGCATCCTCTTGTGAAGGAGCTGAGGATGTCTTGTATCTTGGGCTAACACGATCGTTCTGATTTGTTTCTTTGAGGAAAGGAGATAAGGAGCAGAACAGGAGTTTGAAAGAAATATGCTCTGGGAAAATGGTGAACTTCAAAAATGCTTTAAACCTTAAAAATGAGAGTATTTGAAGACTGTCAACCATGCAGAGTACACAAGTAGTTTTAGCTGGCACAAATCAAAGCAACAGTTAAAGAAATGAATCTATGTGGGATATCAAAAAGGGCAAGAAGAAATATTCCCTTCCATCCAAGCACCTCTCTGTACTTTGGGGTCTTTAATTCTCTAGACATAGTTGTGAATATATTCTGGTACATTTTGGTAAGTAATGTTAAATCCATTTTATAGATGGATGATCTCAGCTATGCCTGACCTTATTAGCAGCAAGCCTAACACAGACTTGTATCTACCTGCCAGCTTAGATCCCTAGTGCTATTTTCAGAACAAAATTTATCAGAGAAAAATATTCAGTACAATTAGCTTTTTTTCTGCATTGCTTAATTTGAGATATCAAGGAATTGAAACAAACAGAAAAAAAAGGAATCTATCACCTATATTAATGGAAGTTTCAGATCAATTTAACCTGAACTAATATATTTTCTTAATGACAAATCAATGTCAAAAATAATGAAAGAACTTAAGATTCTGTGTGCTTTCCTGGAGTCTTTGCTGTTAAACAGGGTTGTACAGCCTGCCACTCTTACATTATTTATTGGTTGTGAATATTATTAGACCCTGTTGTGGTTTACAGTACAGAATAGAAGCCAATTATTTCTTCTGCATTCTTTCAGGAGTTACACATTTGAAAAGGAAAAAAATAGTCTTTTCTAAGTAAAGTAAAATTAACTAAGTAAAATTAAGAACTTCAAACAAAGCTAGAAATAATCTGAAAATTAATATACAACCACTTCAGTTTTCTGTTATTGGTACAATTTTACAGGTATGTCTACACTTTCTCCAGATGATTTTTCTCTGGAGCCCATGACTAAGGGTCAAGAATCCATCCAAATAATTCACATTTATTATAGGTTATTTTACATCCGTTTTGCAACAAAGACAACTTCAAATAACTTAAAACTTAGCATAAAGTGTTACAGCAGAATCTATCAACAAGGATTCACGTGGCCTTAGCACTGTGCAAAAAAAGCAAAAAGCTCCCCTTCTTAGGAAGGCTTTGGAACTTCAGGATGACAAGTGGGTACTGTGAAGAGCACAGAAGGATGATCATTAAAGATTAGCAGGATGATCATTAAAATTCCTCTCAAAATGTCGTTTTCAGAGGTGGTTCCATAGTTTTATTTAGTGGGCCAAGGACAGAAGAATTTACTTACTTCCCAGTGCAGTCAGCAGAAACGAGGCTTCTCTAATGTCTATATCTACCATTTCATTTCCAACTGAGAAATGCACTTTTGACTGTCCCTCAATCCCATAATAAGAGAAAAAGCTTCAAACCTTCATTTTTTTTCTACAAGTAGGAGGAAAGCCAAATAACCTATCAGCTAATATTTTGAGATCTTTGTGAGAAAAACAGAAAATATCAAAAGAATTGAGAGAAAGGGGACAAATGAGCTTATTGGCATCAAGTTTGCAGCAAAGCTGGCCATCACTGTTTCCCAGCGAAGTCAGAGATGACGACTCTGCAAGAAACCACTGGTAGAGCAGAAAAACTTCCTTCAAAGGAAAAATGAGTAGTTTCTTTGCAACACAACAGTTATTGGTGTGAGTTCAGTTAAACAGAAGTGCAGGCAAATACATATTTAAGGCTATGAGCCACAAAAGCGATGCTTGTAACAGTATTTTAAGTAACTCAAAGTAGGGCAAGTTGTGATTTACCCAGCAGACAAGAGGAGGTTTGCTAGTCAATATCTATTATTAGAACCCATATGAAGGATTGACATGCTTGTGGACACTTGTGTCTATGTACATGTATGTATAAAAATGGATTTTTTGGGACCCCCCCTGCCTGCAAACCACAACAAAAACCAAAAGAACTTACCAGACTACAACAACATACACTTAATATGCAAAAAAACCCCAAACCCAAAAATCTGCTGAAAACAATCAAATGGAAAATGACAAAACCGATCAGAGGTTTTAAACAGCAGCAGGGCAGAAAGTATAAAAACTGAAAGATTAAACTAAACCAACTGAAAGCATTTAGCAAACTCTCACTGAAGTTGCCAAAACCACATGAATTACTAAAGTTACTTTTCCAGATAGCCAAGTTTTTACCATTTCAAAATATACCTGCAATAATTAAAAAACAAAACAACCCCCCCAAAAAAAACCCCAAACAAAGCAACATGATGTTATAACTTTCTGCATATTCATAATTTTATTTCTAATTTAGATTTACATAATTAAAGTTTATCTGCCCAAAAGTACACAAAACTTCAACAAATAAAAACAAATAGAGGCTGACTGCAATGATACCCTACCCTATGCTATTATCAGACTGAATACATTTGCAGGCTGCTAGAAAGCCTGAGAATTCTATCAGAATAAATAAAGCCATGAGAAGAGCATGGGGGACTGTTTACAGGAAGCCGCAAAACTTTCAAGTTTGTTTTCATTTTAAAAAAAATCTGCATAAAGATTGGGCCTTCAAGACAGAACATACAATTTTAGAGCTATCTTTAACACTAAAATATGCCCGTACCTTGCAAACCCAATGTCTTTCAAAATGCTGGGTAAAGATGAAAACACTGACTTCTTTTTTTAATTGTGGGGGAGAATTGCAAGCAGCAGTTTGTCCATCCACAAGGGGCTGTGTGAAGGTTACTGAGCTAATTTACCTTGTGACCTGAGCTAGACTTTTGAACCCATTCCTTCAAAGGTGAAGAACCAGGGTATTAAGCTTGATTCATTGAAAAGTGCCCTACCAATATAACAAATGTTTTTAATAAGATCTACAACTCTACCGGGAAAACAGCATGAGAAAAGCCCAAGTGCTCCTTTAATGTTTAAAACTTGATTAAATATTTACAGTAGCATAAGACTGGAAAATCAGAAAGCCCCTCCCTGACTTGATTGCATCAAATCATGTTTATAGTAGCTTATGAAAACTAACAATTATTACCATACTTAGAAAAAAAATACCGAAGTTAAATTCAGATATACAAAATTTTATAATCTCTATCATGTGTACATGCATAATTCCACCTACTTATCAAGGAAAAACAGGACTCAAACTTATGCTTATTAAACCTCACTATTTTAAAGACTGAGACATTTGAGAGATAATACTTTTTCCCCCTTTCTTTCCTGATTTCCCTTATATTTCTTTTGTAGTATAAAGGCTTATTTTGGACACCTACCTATCATCAGGAATTTTCACTTTTTAGATTTTCAGACTCTTTTCTTGTCCTTCAGGGTAATGAATGTAAGCTCCTAAGACAAAAAATGTATGCTCTTCTCAGCTGCCTCTTTACCAATAGTCCATACAGTCCATGCAAAGCTTTCAAATGACTTCAGGTTCTGAATGAATCTTCAGATGCTCATGTCTTATTAACATGGCCTTAGGAAGAACATTCTTCCATGGGAGTCCATGGCCCTGAGAAGAGAATTTTGGTTCTAGAAGAATTCCTATCATGCAAAAAGTAGACTGAACAAATAAAATCCCCCACAAAGAAGAGAGTCAAATGAGTTAATTATGCTTGAAGGAGTTTATAATCTCACTATAGAAGATGGAAGATAGTAAAAGGAAAGAGGTGAGGCAGTTATTTGGCCAAAGTGAGACCATGATCCACTGTCATTCTCTGCAAATGAAGCATCTATTAAAATATCTTAACAAGTGTCAGACATCTAGCAAAGGGTAAAGCTACAAAAACCCCCAAAAACCCAATTCTCTCAGGAATGGATAAGCATACTAAAATAAATACCATGATCAGCTCTTTGCAAATGAAGTCACAGAACACGTAACAAAAGAATTTGAGGCATAACCACTGTCATTGTAGAAAACCAATCTGATTCTGTTTTTGACCACAACATCTGGCATCCCTAGGGAGTTCAGTCTTTGAAAGGTGCTTTAAAGGAGCAAATTGTAATCTTGAAGCAATGCAAAAACCTGCACATGCCCAGGTAGTGATACAGTTACACGTATGCCCAAAAGCCTGTCTCATTATTGAAGCAAGGACCCAAGAAACCCAGAAATCCCACATCTTCCATGCTCCAAGGTGCTCCTCAAGGAAAAGACAGAGAAGTTGATGCTTCCTTCACCCTCCAAATCAGCTGCTGAAAAAACACAAAGTTTTTTCTGTAGCCAGCCAGAAGCACATGGAAGCCAGTATACTTCCGTAAAAACCAAGTCAGCCAGCCAAAATAGTTCCTACAGACAGTAGTACTCATTAAGAAGGATATGAGACACAAAAATGTAATTTATTTCTCAATTGTATGCTTTACAAAACCAGAAGCAAGCAATGTGACTGACTAACCAGAGCAAACCACCAAGACTATGAAATCAAGAGTCGTGATTTAAGCCAAGCTGTCATTTTGTGCAAGTTGCTCACTTCCTTGTGCCCCAAGCTTCCCAAACGTACAGTTTGGCAAAAACACATTTTCAATGAAAAACAGATGCTCTTCCAAAAATACAGGTTCTCAAGGATAAATAAATACTTCATATTTTACTACACAAAAGATTCCTACATCTCCTTTAAGAAACTAATTACACTAATTTGGCTTAGCTTTAGAATTTGGGTATGAGTAGGAATTCCTATTAGGAAGCCCTTCATTGCAAGTCACCTCTCATTCATTCATTCATATAGATAGCACGAGCATCTCCACGGCAGTGCAAAGCAAACTGCTTTTCATGGCTCACACTCCTATGCTGTAAGTTTTCAGCTTTATGTACTTGGTTACAAATTACCATCTGCATGGGGTATGTGAATAGTGAGATGATGGGATTCATACATCGAGGCAAGGCCGTTCCATCTGCCGCGCCGTTAGGCCGCGCATAACTCAGTCCCACCTTTAGACCAAACAACTGCTGCCGGCTCAGACTGACAATGAAATCAAATGATGGATGGCACGGGCAGACACCATCTAACATTCAACCAAATGTGCACTTAGCATTTAGGCATCACCTGCTCCAGGCATAAAACAAAACGGGCTTTTTTTTTGCTGGAATTATTTGTAGAGAAAAGGTCTGAGACTTCACAAAAAACTCAGCACAGAAGTGACTTCAAGTAACCACCAGACTAAAGTTGCATTCCAAGCCTGACCCCCTTATTTGACACACTAATTTCAGTTGCATGTTTAGTAGGTACTTTGAGTTTTCAGAAAAACTTCCCTCTTGTGCACTAACAACATTAAAATATTCAGAGTATCATCTGAAAAGTATTTAAATGTATCAAAATATGATAAACTCCCACTTGTAAACAATATAGATTCCAATATTAAAACAAAACTTTATTTTTATAATTATTTTAATTCTTTTCAATTATGGGAGATTTGATATTGATACACACCAACTCGTACTCGACTCCTGGAATCAAATAAAGTCCCTCTAACGTTTTAATGCATTCTTGGAAGGTAATCAAAGGCCTCTTTTCCATAAGTTTGTTATTTATAGAAAAGCATTTGATTGTTGCATTGAAGTGTGCGCTCTACGTGTAAAAAGGTGTTTATGGGTTTTAGTACAGTATAGTTAATACCCAAGCAATACCTAGCCCTTTTATAATAAAGAACCCTTACTGAGAGGATATATATTGTACTTTTCATCAAGTGTACAGCATACAATTACATTTGCTGGTGGTCTATAACATAAACCCCAGTTGAGTCAGCTTATAGATTTGCTGTTCCACATGCAATTAAGAATAGTTACATTTTTTAACTTAACTGAAAGTAAAGAGTAAGATTTGAGAAAAATATTTGTACTTTCTTTCAAAACAAAGTATAAAAAATTGCAGAATAATTTAAAATCAAAGCTACACTGCTTAGGAATTAATATATTCTTTCTGCTAGTTATGGATTGATCATTACACATTTTCCCCACAGACAAAGAAAATAAAAGATGCAAAGAACACACAAAACAGACCTTCATGCACACAAAAGATACAGTCACATTAAGCATAAACGTGGTTAACATAGACCCAGCAAAACTCCTCCCCACAGCATCACTTTAACATCCGTTGAGCTGTGCAGTTGACAATATTTCAAAACTAAGAGGAAAAAAAACATCCAAGAAAATTAGAACCTCTCCCACCACAATGAAATCCTATGAAATCATTACCCATTCCCAAATATACAGAATCCAAAACTTAATATTAATTCACCAGTTTCCCACATTTGTATATAAATAGGTATTGAATCATGTAACACAGAGATTCATGTTACGATTAAGGTGAGAAGGCAAAGTAAAACTTGAGCTTTCACAGACTGATCTATTTCAAACTCAATGCATGATTTAAATATGTATACCTTTTACTGGGGTCTGGTTGGTTTGGTTTGGTTTGCTGGATTTGCTGTTGGTGGTTGTTGGTTGTGGGGTTTTTCTTTATTTTTTTTTTAATTGAGTATAGCAGAAGAGAGAAAATAAAGTTATTTAGGATCACAAAACTTGCAATCCTGAGAAGCTTCCTTGTGATACTTAGTGGAATTTTGAATGGATACAAGTTCTTGGAAGTGACAAATCTTTTTAAAGCACATGTGTATAACTACATAACTGAGTTGTGCACCGAAATCAAGTAAATTCCAATATGAACTATATCTTGCATGAATTGTTAGGGCAAAGTTTACTTTCAAAAATCAGGCACCTTCCACTTCACAGATTTCAGCCTGTTCATCACACTATAACCACAATTGAGCAAAATAGTTAAGCAGATTTTAATGTGTTGGCTGGAAAGGGACTTTCCAGCCTCCCAAATCAGTCACTCAGTGGTAGAGATTGTGCTGGTGCTGAGTCCAAACTCTCAAAATCTCTGACAGGTGCCCACTATGGGACCAAACAACCTTGATGCAATTTTGGTCCAACAAAAGCCACCTACACACCCACAAAATACATCTCCTTTGGAACTGTTCTATAGTTAAGACTTTCGTAGAAGCTTTAAATAAAAAAAACAACAGTTCAGAAAACAAAGTTACAAGTACAGTCCTGGGTATGTTCCTCCTGAATGGCATTTCGATACGTTGAAAGTTAATTCACTGAACCAACTTGAGATCAGGAATAAGAGAAGTACCATAAACTCTGACTCTTAAGGCCATATAGGCAAAATTCCTACTTATTTTCCTCTAAACATCATTTAAGTAACAGAATAATATCTGTACATATGGATTTTAAAGATACTAGAGGAAGTGCAACATTTACATGTATATATATATAAATATAAACTTTTCTTACTGCAAAATAAACCAGAGAAAGCAAGTGCAATGTACAGTAAGCGAATACCTAGGTGGACAGAAGGGCAGATTAAATGCAAGCGCAAATATAAACAGCCTCACACAATCCACTAATTAAGTCAAAGTGAAATGCAGATTTAGCATCTAATTACACGAAAGAACTGTGAAGTACATTATAAAGTCAAGTGTTTGCACAGAAATATATTTTGCTAGAAAGCAAAGTGGTAGCTCATTTGCATATTTCTTTTTGTTAGCACACAAAAGAGTCAAACTGCTAAAATTAAGATAGCAAATTGTTTGAAAACTTATTTTTTAAGCAAAATAAATTGGGCTGAAAACAGCCGTTCTCTATAGTCTCAGTTTTTGCAAAGTTGATCCAGAACATATCTTTCTGAAAAAAACCAACAGACTAGATTGTTATTTTAGATTACGCCAACCTTGCGATGATTTCAATAGACGCTGACTGCTCTGACCAGAAATGTGCTCATTATTTCATTAACGTTAAACATCCAAGCAGTTAAGCAGGTGCTTTGAGTGTGTCTTGCTGGATCAGAGCCAGAATTTTCAGAACCATAGAAGTGTCCTCCCCACCTCGCCATTAGGAAAACTTCTTTCATATTTACAGAACTCAGCAAGATCACCTTCTGGAAGCTGTTCTCATTTAAAATGCTTTACCATGGTAAAACTAAAAGAATAGGGTAAATTCAAGATTCTGATTTATTTTTCCTATGCAAAAATAAAGTAAGCTATGGCACGACTCTACACACCGTTATTTTCAAATTAGGAGAACATCTACCATATGTATTAATGTGAACCACAGTAGGGAGGCATAGATACCTATTCTTGTGTTCCACTGCTGATCTCAAAATATGTTTCGAACCATCAAATATCTTAGTAGGTCTCCAACACTATGAGACACAGTATTATAGGGGTGCAACTTCCCATAAAAATATAGGCAAATGCTGTTGACTTAATGACTGAATCAATTATTTTTTTTTAATTTGATTTCATAGCATGTAGTCTTTTCTCTGACAGCAGCCTTCACTCAGACTAATGAACAACAACTCTCCTCATTTCAGTATTTTGTGAGCTGTAAGGAAAACTATGCTTTCAAGAAGTTGAAGTTGAATAGAATGGTGAGGATATAGAACATGGCCCAAATTAGTTTTGGGAACCAACCACATCCTTTAACATATTCCTACTCCCTAGTGATGCATATAGGCTTTCAGTCTGACACACTATTGTTTATTTCAAGACAAATTTCAGCTCAGGGTTTCATCAGAGCAGATAATGTTGGGTTTAAAAAGAAGTTCCTACAATCCAGTCCATACAAAATATGGTCAAATAAATATTTGCAGCTTGACCAAAGTTATCTTCTAGAATGAATTCAATCACAAAAGAAAACAATCTGTTTACACAGATGATTAATGATTACGCTATGCTACGTGCAAATTCAACTTTGTTTATGGCGGTTAACAGATTACCTTTACAAAAAACGCTTGCTAACAGTTAAACATTGCTCTTGTAGAGAAACTCAGAATAAACGGATGAAGTGAAATCTGATAGAGTATGCATAATCCAACATGCTGATATTGTACACAACTTAAGCCATGTGTTTGTACAGGAGAATATATTAAACCCCATCTGTTTTAACAGTTTTTAATGTTATAAATTAGGAAAACATCAAAAATGTCAGGAGACAGCAAACACTTATTTGTTGTCTTTCAGCTCTATATTTATTAGACAAGTTTGTTATCAAACTATTCCTCCAAACATGAAAAGAACAGCAGGCCTTCTGGAAAGCCAGATGGCTGCTGTGGTTTCGAAACATGTTCTGGAAGGGTTATGTAGTTTACATTTTTGCTTTTTCATAAAGGATTGTGTGGGAGGTGGCAGGGTTCTCAGACACAAAACTCCTGCAAAAAAACCCTGAGGGGTATGTGGGTGGGAGAGCGAGGGACTACTTGAGGATAACAAAAAGAAAGCAAAATTATCCATGTCACTGAATCCAGGAGACCTTCTCGTAAGAAAAAGAAATATTTCTGCTACAAAGGAAATAAGTGACCACTAGAAAGAAATTAATGCTTTCAGATTGCAGAGTCTTAGACCTTTCCCTGGAACAGAAGGGGGCCCTAGACACTGAAATTAAATAAGGGAACAGAGAGAATAGCGAAACATCAGAAGAAATATGTTTGATAGGATGAATTACATGCATGTCAAGAGGAAAAAAGAAAAAGGTCAGTCTACCAAACTGAGAACATAATCATATTCCAAAAGGAAAAATGTTTAACAACATTTGGCTAGTCAAATTGGCTAGGAATCAATACACAGTAGGAGGAAAGCCCAAATATAAAAAAGACTCAAAGCCCAATTAGAAGAAGGATGGCAAAACTACCTCCGGTATTTTGTATTTTTGCTGTCTGCTGTGACATTTCCTATCGTGATCATTTGTTTTGGAGCAGGGGGGGAAATAATAATAAAAGTATTTCATTCCTAGGACACTGTCTTCAGAAAGAAAAAGAGGCAACTGAGAACCTGGATAGCCTCTGGGCTTGGGATGGCCAATCTTTCTGACTGAGCAAGGGGGACATGCAAGCCAGGGGCCAACATTCTTCTATCACCACAGCCCAGCACAGCTCCCTGGCTCTGCCCCACCAGGGGTTATAGGTATGCAGCCCTCCCTGTCACCTCCCAAAACCTGATGCTGGTCCCATGCTAACACAGCCTGCTTCAAAGCTGCGAGTAACCCACGGGACACCAATGTGAATTTATACCCAGTCTGACACTGGAGATCACCAGCCAGCTCATATTTGGGAAGAACAAGAGATGGGAAACAAGCATGGAAATGGGTGGTTCTGGTGGAACGTAGGGAGAACATTGTTCCCATGAAGACATTGCCCAGAAGGGTTGTGCAGTTTGTGTTCTTGGAAGTTAAATGACCACAGGACAAAGCCCAGAGTAAGTTGGCCTGATCCTGCAGCTGATCCTCCTTGGAGCAGGAGGGTGGAGTTGAGACCCTGGAGGTCCCTTCCAACCTGAGTAGTCCTATCATCCCCAGAAACCAGGAGAGTTCCCAAGAACGCTCGTTTCTTAGGTCAGGCTATTTTTGTGACAAGACACCATCAGTGGATGACCTACTGGACAGCAAATGTGGATGAAACAATTCTAATCAAAATAAGGTTAACACATTTGGGTTTTGTTTGCATTTTTGTTTGTTTTAAAGAAGAGCATAAATATTTGGCAGATATTTGACAGTATATTGAGCTGAAGGGGTTGATGGCAGAGACAGACTGACACTCCAAGAAACTGGTCAGAGGTGAGCGATATTTCAAAGTCCTTTTCAATCCAATTCTGTAACAGAGACTTTTGCTCTAGAAAAGCAAACCTTGAGCTTGGCTTCCACCATCTCTAAAGCACAAATCCTTTACTTTCTCAAAAGTTCTTGTTTTTTGTTTTGTTTTTATTTTAGTGTATATAAATTCATCTTTTTTTTTTTTTTTAATGTTAGATTTTTTTTCCTGTCACGCATAAAACTCAATACTCCAAACGTGCCACCAAAGGAAATTTTCTGACCAATTCTACTTTCAAAATTTCTTTTAAAATAAGAAATTTTTTTATATTAACCATATGACATGAGACAAAACCACACCAATCAGGGTTTTTTATCAAGGTTTACTGAGCTACTTCAATATTTATACGATGATGTTTTATTCTAGCATCAAAGATAGACAGAAGTAACAGTCACACGTGAACTTAATTCACATTAGTTAAAAATAAGAATCAAAGTAACCAAACTGATCAGATATTTGCCACATAAACACAGAAGGTGTGAAACTCAAATGGGTTCCCTTCTTTCAAATAAACTCCAGCTTTTTGAACATATAAGGAAATCTAATAGCCATATTTTAGGCAAAAATGTTTCTTTCAGAAACTGTTGAAGAAAAGAACCCAATAACAAAGCACAATTAATACTAAATATATTAACTGAATGAGATATTATTTGAGAATCCCACCAAAAGCCTTAGGAAAAAGGACAAGCATGTTCTCCTTTATCCAAAATCCTTTCTCAAGGAATGTTGTGCAGAATATTACATTTTGAATGAATGCTGTACAAATCTCAGAGTATTATTCTCAGTATTCTAACTAAACCAAAATGAACAAGCATGGAGAATAGCCACAGCTACAGTACACACGTAAGACCGATTCAAACACTTGCTTTGTGAACTGTATATTGGCAATAATATTTTTTATTCTGAGAAACCTCTTTAAATCCCTAATAAGTAAAGGTTTTAATTTTGTCCTCATCTCTTCTCCTTGTTTTGCAATGCTGTTATAAAAAAATGTATTATTTTCCTCCAAGCTATTATTAAGTAACTCCTGAATTACAGTGTTATATTCTAGTTTTCATCATTCATCACATTTAACCACAAATACTAGTACATTTTCTTCACTCAAAACATATCTTTTATTGATACTGTGTCTGTGATAATGATGCAGGTGAATTTTATCATTCCTTTCACCCTACTAGTAATGAACAAATTCACTGCTTATTACTTTGGACTTGATCTCTAGCAAAACACTACTGGAACAAACAATTTGATTTGTCAACACCTTTACAAGGACTCCTCAATCAATGTCACAAATCCAAATTTAAACAGCAAAATACATTTGACTGCAAGACCCCAGACTGATTAGAGCTCCGAGTTCAGTGAATTGCACCAGACAGGACAGCAATCAGATTATTAACTCCACTTGAAAATACTCTCTGCTGTCTGGGATTAGCATGCATATTTTGATATAGATCGATAAGCAATCTCCCTTCTATAAGAAATGCCTGCAACATTCATTTGGCTGATCAAAGGTATATATCAGCCTGTTGTGACAGCCAGCTATTGTTTCCCTCTTTCTTTACAGGAGAGTCTCTATTAAAAAAAATCCCTGACTCCTTTTCACCTAATAGTGGAAGTCAACAGAGAGTCACAAAATTCCATCTCCTCAATACCAAAACACAATTAATGCAGAAAGGACTTTTGCCTTTTTTGAGGTAACTTCACTTATTTTCGCTTCTGCATTCTGTCCACTCCCCCTTCTTCACCCATTCTAACGCAGAACATTCGGTTCTAGCCTTCCAAACTTTTTCATGGTATTTTTCTCTACTTCATCCACAATTTCATTAGAAATAAACTGAAGTTTTGGGGTCTGTATTTTGTAATATGGATAACATTTTCCATATCAACAACATATTCCTGGCTTTGGACTAAAAGTAAAGCAACCTTTTGAATGCCACAGTGTTCAAACACCAAAATCTATTTGCAGTTAACTCAGAGGAAGAAGGCAAGACAATTTCTCTATAAAGTAACATGAACTCTTAAGTGAGCTCTGGATTTTGTTGCATCTGCAGAAGAGCTGAAAAACCAAAATTTATCGGCCAAATTTTTTTCCAAGATAAAAGCAACAGGCATTTCATCTCTCCCCTAATTACATATGAAATAACCGCTATCTCATCTGGGCGTTTTATCTTTTTAATAAAAAAGACATACTTTAGAAAAGGCAAGCACAGCTTGGGAAGCAAATCGTCAAAAGTGAGATTCACACTAAACGAACTAGACCTTGTGCCTCAAGAATGAGGCCATCGGAAATCCAGTACGCGTTTTGATGCTCCAAGAAGGACAAACTCTCAGATCAACCTGGCCTTTTCCTAGCACAAGTGAGACATTTTCCAGTGTTCTATAAATAAAATAGCTCCTCAAGGAAAGTCCTGAGCTGATCATGTTGACTCTTACTGTTAGCAAGCAGTAAAACAGGATGAGGAACCTCAACATCTTTTTAACCCTGTGAGTATACACTGTTAGATGCACAAAGGCTACATTTCCCAGCATGTCAGAGACATACATTCATACATAGCAATTTCATCCATGTATGTATACTCAAAGTACACAATATTAACTAAGATAAAATTTATCACATTCGAATCCTTGTTAGATTTTTTTTCCCCCAGCAATTTTCAAACATTTATAATTTCTGGTATCACGGAACAGCCATGGAAACCTGTTATGAATATTACATGATCTTTTTTATTATTTCTAATTAATGAATTTATATGGAAGTAATTTCATCCATAAAAACAATTAAAAAAAATATTTCTTAATTGGACCTTTAAAAATAAATAGCATGTAATAACAATGAAGGATTTAGGGAAAGATAAGCATTTCTTCTTCTCAGCTCCATGACTAAAACTGCACATTTTAACATACAGCATCACAGGGGCTTCTGTTGTTGTTGGTTCTTTGGATTTTAAGTTTCAAAGATTTTTTTTGAACAATATGTAGAGGGATGAGGGGAAAGGAACAGAATCCTGCAAACACCCAGTGGCTTCTAGTTATTTTCCAAACTGATTTTTTTTTTTTTTCACAAAAATAATCCTTTTGGTTAAGCAAGACTGAAATCCTTCTCCCTTTGCATCTTAAGTCAGTATATCAAAGAAAATCTTGTATGCTGATATTATCTGGAAAGCCTAGACATCTCTTTATGATGTGAAAGATTAAATCTAAAATGATTATCCAGATTATTGAATGGCTAAGAGGATCAATGGATTTAATAATATTCTTAATGCAGAACAGGATAATTGTTTATTCGTCCTGAAAATAGCGGGAAGAACAGGTACAGCTTCATCACCTCATGCAAAGCCAGGAACATAAATTGATATCAAAGTTATTTTCCTGTAACGGCCCTTCAGCAGCAAACAACTGACATCCAGTTGGCTGCAGAGGCACCTGCATATGTGATTGATCTTAGATAGAAAACAAAGAATTTCAGGATACAGGTTCTAAATCTTTAAGCTTCTTAACACCCTCATGATTTCTTTGATGTAGTAAGTCAATCTCAATGATACATTGATTTTTATTGTGAAGCTCTGTAGAGTACTGTTGTGCAAGAATGGGAAGTGGGTTGTCTTATAAAACAATCTTCCCTTTGTAGCTATTAATAGTTTTAAAAGATTTTAAAAGTATCATTTAAGTATCAACTTGGGTAGTGTGATTGGCTCTTCAAAAAACCAAACTCAAAATATTTACAAAAAGGCTTATAAATGTTTACAATAAACGTTTAGTATTTTCTACTTAATCTGATAATCTGTTGAGTTTTCTTATTTAAAGGTTAATATCATTAACTCAAAAAGTTTGTAAGACCCTTATGAAAAATTCTATTACTATATAATTATAGGATAAACTACAATAAGAAATTAAGTTTTAAAAAATAAAATGTTTATAAAATTATTTTTATAAATACACGCTGCTTTTCACTTGGCACAAATATGTATGTGATAAGAACATTTGCTCCAATACCTTCAATACACCGGTGCAAATAACTTACACCCATTTCCTTTCTTTTATGTTTTATGTATAACATAAATCCATATTCTCACTCTTTTCTCAACAACATCTCAGCCTAACTGGTATTACACTTGGAAATCAACCCATAGTGGGAGAGTAGTTCTTTTTACCAAGGGCACTCACAGTGCCCTCAGTTCCAATGGAATAATTTGAGCAGTAGCTGAATTCAGTCTTGCACGCTTAGAACCGCAGTTCACAACCTGCGCAGAAGGGCATTTGCATCTACAACCTAACACAAGTAGTAAAAATAACAATAGCAAATGGTAATTTGCACTTCCAAGTACTTTACTCAGGCTGTTTTACTCTACTAAATCTGAATTTGTTGATATTTTTCACCTTTGACAAGAGTAGGTAGGCCCTTACACAGAATATTCATTCTAAAAGAAATTAATCTTCCTTAATCACAATGGCTCTATGATTTACACCATGCCTGCATTAATTCAATGAGACATTTTATTTTTCCATTCCAGACTAATAATGTACTTGTTTCAAACTGAGAAATTATTTCTGCTAGCTACAATTTTAGATGAAATCTGTTGCTTGACTACACCATGGGAAATTATGAGGAGACACGAGATCTTACCTAGGGAAAGAAAAGAAAAGGGGTGCCTCTGAAAAATGGCGTAACACATACTAGAATTGTTGTGGGCTTGTTTTTAAAATAGACTCTGTCTAATGCTGAGCTCTTTTTTGACGATCTAGGCTCCATGCTATTAAACCTGAAGAAAAAGAGTTTCATGCTTCCAGTGGAGCATCTTAAACTGGGGCTATTTTTGATCTCTTACCTGTAAGATCTCTAATTGTACCATTCCATCTTTAAAAATCACTGTCTTCATCTCTGGTATTTTTTCCTAGTTCTCTGTAGGAGAAACTCGTAGTAGTATCATATCATTCAATTGTATTAAGGATCGACTGCACTATTGCCTTTTACTTACTTCTTTATGACACCAAACGCTACTCCCCCCACCATGCACAGAAACAATAAAGCTCTCCCGTAAACAACTGCGTACCTGTATACAGCAGCGGAGAGTTGGACACCGCAGCTTCAGCTCACTAACTTGCAAGGAAAAATGACAGAATCACAGAATGGCCAAGGTTGGAGCGGACCTACATCTGGTCCAACCCTCCTGCTCATCATGACCATCACCATTCAGCTTTTGAATATCACCCAGGAGTGAGACTCCACAGTCTCTAGTATTGGTCTCCTTCTGGGAAAGCTATAGAAACAACATGCTAAAATCACAATTCTGATGCAAAAATGCCAATATGAGTAAATAGAATTTAATTCACCATATTAGGTATGGCCATCAGCAATATATGAGATAGAATCACACACGCAAGGTCTAAAAAAACAAAGGCATGATCTTCAACACATAAATTAAAGACCTTTTTCCTGTTGTCTTGTTTAGCTCTAGGCAAAACTAAAACCAGTTGGAAATAATGGTGTTATGTTACTTGTATCACATAGCGGTTTAACATTTATTCGTCTGACAGAAATAACAGGAAAGCTTGAAAACCTTATGAACCAGGTTACGCACCCTCATAAAAAGCATATTACACACGTTTCACACACTTCTCCCCAGTTTAGACTGTTCTCCACTTCACCTGGTGTCCACCTTGAAAAGAAGCCACTTAAACAGATGCAATTCATAGGATATGTTACACCACTTAAAATGGAAACCAGTCTCCCATTTTGAGCTCTTCATTAAATTTACATTTCAGCTTGCAGGTTAAGTGGAGGCTTGTGCTAAAACATTGTCATTTCCCATTTACTTGTATGGACTGAGAAAAGAACACATTTAAGAATATTTAAATATCGATGCTTCCAGCAATCATTTCACAATCTTTAAAAAAGGAGTGGAATCGTAGCAGTTAACTATTTCTCCATATAACATCAATGGCTATATTAACAATCAGATTTCTTTCAGCAATACAGAGCTGCTACCTTTCAGTATTCCTTCACCTGCCCGGTGCAGGCTGTAGAAAGTGAGGAACACTAAACAGAACACAAATGTGTGTGTGCAATCGGCTGCAGAGTTTTGCCTATAAGTGCCTCTTAAAAATGGAAGCAACTACTTTTTCAAGCAGACCACAAGAAGGCATTACACAGAAGTAGGGAGAAAAAAAAAAAAAGAATTGAAAAGAGAAGAAAAAACCCCAAAGCCCATAGCTAACTCTCTTCACACAGTCAATGTACCAGGAATTCTCCAGAGGCTGCTCAGCTCCACCGAAAGCCAGCCCTGTAATAAATGCAGGAACACAGCTAAATGCAGAACCTCAGAGCTGCGCTGACACTCAGCTGGGCTTGAGCTTTTGAATTATACAAGAGTAAACCAAAATGAATTAGATGGAATGAAACAGAACTTTAAGTTTTAAACTAGTCTCTGTACTCTTAAATACAAATATTGATGTAATTATTCCATGGGTGAGACAGAGACATTCAACAGTTTCAGCTACAATTTCTTTGAACTAAAGATTTTGGATATAAGGAACAGGACGCTATTGTTTTAAATAAAGGTATATTTAGACTATCATTCTGAAGAAACTGAATCTACTGAAAGGAAAACAAGATAAGATTAAACAATGGAGATAATGTGGTAGACAACTAACAGGAGGTGTTACATTTGTATTTAAGAGACCAGAGAACATAGTGTCTATTTTTTTATACCTAGGGCATTGTAAGTGTTCAAGCAATCCCCAGAAGTCTTTAAAAAAAGCAAAGCAACAGAACGGGCAAGGAGAGACCAGCTTCAAATGATCACTGCTGAGCTGCAGTATGCAAGAGGAAAAAGAAATTTAATCTGCTCAGGACACTTACTCCTTATCATAGTGTGTCTTCAAAAAAAGATTTAATTACTTAAGCTTGGATATATTTGTCAGCATATAGCATGTTACTATATTGGGATTAATGCTCTGAAGCATCTTCCTTTGTCACCTGAGATTTTCCCTGAATGTGTCTCATGTATCACTGAATACCATGTTTAGCAATGAGCCTTACATAAGAGTCCTTCTGCTTCTGTTGCCACTGAGTTTATGCTAAAAACAAGTGACTGATTTAAGTGACACTGGTAGGTCCTTTGTATGTAATTCGCCTTATCTTATCAGTGGTGAAGTCACGGAAGCGTGACTCTTGTCTAAGGACTATATCTGAAAAGGATCAGGATTAAAAAGACAGTATTTCATAATCTCAATGTTTATTGTGTTCATGCTATTTATTACCTCGCATATACTTAAAAGCCACACCCCTGACACCCAGGTATGTAGTTTTGACTGCATGCTGATATAATCAGTATTACAGAATTCAGATAAAATTCCCCTTCAGAATATAACAAAAAGTAAATTAGTGAACCCACAAGACAAAACCACAACCCTTGTCTGAACACAAAGAAAAAAAATCATAATAATGCAGAATGGTATGAAGCACAGTGTCTGTATCACATCCAGTTACAAGACAAGCAAGACCTGAAGTCTTATTAAATACTCTGCATCTCTGCTCTATGATCAAGCCCAGTACTGATCGGAACCAGTGTTTCCATTATTGGCTCCCGTTTGTCGTTTATCCAGGCAAGGAACAAGTGCTAAAGCAAAATATACTGCATGATTCAGCCTCAGACAACTTTTTAGGGCAATTACTTTCCTCTTTATTTCAGTGGCAAAGACACCCTTATCACAGGACATCTACAAGCACTACACAGAGACACCAGTGCAAACGCTTCACATACTTCTTAAAACTGATGTTGGCATTCTGTTTATACTCAGACATAGGTAAAATAAAACAAAACAGAAAAAAACCCAAACCAAACCAAACAAACCTCAGTGGTAGTGTAGACATGACTATGTACCATATGCACCAGATGAAGCATACACAGTTCTGAGGGAATTCCCATCCAATTGCTTCAGAGCCATCTTCCCATCCTATGCTGAACTCCCAGATAAAAAGCTCATTTTCTTTGCTTTGGAAGGGCAAGCAGATTGAGATTTCATTTACAGCAAGAGCAAATGGCACATTAATTCTGATGTGGCCTTTGGCCATCTAACTGCCACTTCATCTAGTTATGTGGTACTAAAAGTTCTCCTGGTATGCAAACCTCGTTTATCCTTCCTTTACCACAGAAATAAAGTATTCATAAACTAAAACCAAAATGCCTTCCAACACCATCCAGCTTGTAAAATAACTCCCTGTAAAGAACAAATCTAACATAGTAAACTGGCCAGTGGCTTTCCAACTTTAAATGGCTAATAGACAGCCAGCTGCTTGCTGTGCCATTAAAGTGCTCTGATAAACTCCTTACGGCAGGTGGGAGTTAGAATGCGATTTAATAACTGCCAAATGAATCATTTATGAGCAAATCTTATTTTAACTGGAATGTTTCACTTTATAATGCGAGTCTTCCAACTGAACTTCAGACTAGAGCTACAAATTACATATTTTAGAATAAATGATTAAGAAACATATTGTGCTCTTCAAGCAATGATGGTCATTTTTATTGAAGAAGTCAAGCACTATTCCCTGAATAACAAAAGTTTCTGTGTCATACAGTTGACAGCTCATTTCAGGATGCCATACTACAAGCTACAATTTACAGAAAACAGGCTTACAGACAGAAAAATACAAACTGTATTAGGTGGGCTGGAAGAAGGATTTGAAAAGCAAAGCAACAAAGAAAACAACGCATGCTCTCAGGAATCCTCTGCCTCTCGAAAGTTTTAACACAGGATTACATGTTTGCATTCAATATACACCTCTACCTTGTCTACTGTAAGACTCACAAGCCACTGAAGCTATTTCACTACTAAAATATCTCACCAATGAGCACCCATCAGCTTCCTATAATCAGTTCACTGTAACCTAAGCATATTAAAGAATCCATATTAAGAGGGGTAAAGAAGTGTCATCCTGCAACAGCATCTCAGGCTATAAGAGTCAGCTGAATTCAGTGTTTTACTTGTGTTAGCTTGTAATGGGAAGAAAGTTTACCAGCAGAAAGAAAAGGCAAAAAGAATAAAAGAACATCTGTCTATATGTTAAGGTCTTAGAGGTGGGAGTGTTCAAAACAGTTATAGTACTACTCCAGTACATAAGCATGCTTCTAAATATCATTCTGATTCACAGGCACCACCCACTTAATTGCTTCTTTCATAAATTCTGCACAATCCATACATCATAAGAAAACATCAAAAAAGGTTTTGCATAACAGCATTAAAATGGAATGTTGTGTTGTAATGACTCACCTGCTAAAGGTAAAGCCTCCCACTGCTTGTAACTAGAGCCAGATTCATCATCTGCTTTGTAGGCAGATTAAACTTGCAAGAGCACTCGCAAAACATGAATGCGTGAAAATTTATGCTGTGCTGTCTTCTGTTCCTGCTGTTAGATAAAAATCTTGGTGAATGTTGGGAAAGGGGCACATGGTTTCTCAAGATCCGAATCTAAATATTTGTCTCCCTTCATCTAATTTCTCTAGCAAATTACAAGTCACAGAATATAATTAATGAAGATTATCTCTTTCTTACTCTTGCAGTGTGCAAATTAGGTGTGAGTTAAACTGAAGCCAAGCACAAGGAACAGAAGTGTCATGGAGAGCAACGACAAAGTTATCTTGAAGGACAGATGCTGAAGAAACACCAGACTTGCTTCTGTGACACAGCAGGCTACAGACATCAGTGACAGCATTTACTAAAGCTAAGTTCACTATTAAACTCCAGCTTGGAGGTTGGGCCTCAGACTTGAGGAATATTTACCCATCTGCCCTTCAAACACAAAGGGAATGCTAAGGAACAGTTTTCTGTATATACTTCTGTTTCACTGAAAGACAAGCAGATAACTCAGAAACACTGATCCTAGACAACCTGAAGAGCCACAGGTTTTTGTTGCATTGTTTTCTGTTTCCACGCAAACAAATCAGCTGCTACATACAAACTGCCAGAGTGAAGTGACTGATCCTTTCTGTTACCAGTAGAAAACGTTCCAAGAGGACTGTCCCTTGGAAAGCATAAAACGATACCTTTTCTTAAACTCCACCTGGATTTCATTCCATCAGCACTGCTTGATCAGGGAGTCTTTAGACCTCTGCAAGGGTATCTATTTGCCTTTTGAGCTTTGTAAAGTTTTAGCACCCACAGTTACACTTGGCATTATCTAAAGGTTTGAGACTCTCACTTATTAATTAGTGCAGAGAATTAGCAGCGCTTCATTTAAGACATCCAGTAGCTGATAAAGCCGTAAGATCTGGAACATTTCTCCACCATGCCCTTCAGGTCACCTCACTTGGGACAATAATACCCAGCTTGCTGTTTGACAAGCAAATTCACCACGAATCTACAACATTTATAGCTATAATGAATCCCATTGAAAGGAATATAAATAAAATGTAATGAAAACAAAAATATTTCAGACAGTTTAGAGCATTAACAAAATCTTACTATTGCCTGACAATTCCAGAAGCTGACTTGATATCTACTCCTGGTTAGAGCACCAACTGTGACAACATCATATGCTTTGACATGAATGACATTTAAGACTAAGGCTTTCAGTAAATCTAGTAACTGGGGATGTCTGTGTACCCTAAATAAACAGAATATTGCTTAGAAATGCTGTAAAGTTTTCTAGGAGGGCAGAGATTTAACAGACTTCTGCAAGGACACGACAATCTTTTGAAACAAGATGCAAAACTAGAGTAAAGCTAGAAGTATGATTTTTCCATAACTAAGGAACATAAAAATGTTTTTGCTAGTTCACATCCATATTTTATAAAATAAAGTTATAATAATTTCCTAAAGCTATTATACAACCTAATCAATGTTATTTTAAAATATATGAGTTAAACATGCTAACTAACATTATTTAAGCACCTTAGAGTTGACATTTAGACAGCTCCATTTCACGTGTATAATTCACACATGTAGGCTAAGAAAAAGCGTTCCTATTCAGCAGGAGCATGACTTCATTTAGCCGTAAAGAAGTGCTCCATTTAGACCTGGTGTTTACATGTGACAGAACTGAAAAGCATATATTTGAAGAAAAACAGCAACAGAATTTGCAGACATGGCACTATCTAATCCTGGTTTTGCAGAGCTGCTGACCTAATACCCCACCTGAATTAATGAGGACTGTGCCTACGTAAATCAGTCCTGTGTTGGCCTGTCTGGTACAAGGCAGCGATTTCAGTTCCAAGGAACAAAACCAACAACTGGACATTCCTAGGAGGCAGAACTTGATCAGACTTCTGGAAATGTGATCTTGCTCTGATCCTTGAATAGGAATTAAGTTGCTAAGAAATACCTTTTAAACATTGCTTTCACCATTTAGTTTATTTGAATAAAACCACATTTTATGTGCACAGTTTCTAGTCAGTCTTATTTCTTGCCAGTAGACCTCTTAACTGAAACTATGCTCCACATTACAACCTTTAAAATCAACAGCACTCAGGCTAAGATAGCTGTAGAAAGCTCCCTTACGTGATCTTATGAGAAACTGAAAGGGATGAGGAGGGGAAGAGACGAAAGAAACATTCAGTAGGTATCTTAAAAGGGTGGACTTTACTATAAACTATCCAAAACATGACATTTAAAATAACACTCATTATTTCAAGACTAAATTGGAGGATGATTTCCTCTCAACCTGCATTTTAAGACAGTCTAATAAAATATCTAGAATGCATTGTGATTTATTAATTTGTCACCACTCCATGCTTTGCAGGCAACTGTAATCAAGATTATTTAATATGTACTCTTATATTAAATAGACCACAGAACTCAACCTGAATGCATTGCCTGGACTTCTCGAAAATATTTTAAGATATTCAGAAGTAGAATCCTTTCTGCTCTCTATCACTGTATCATCTCATTTGCAATGTTACTCCCCTACTTTGCCTTCACGGTTTGCGGCATCCAAAATCTTGCCCACAGAGCGCACATATGTAATTCTCTATATAGACAAGCAACAAAGAAAGCTTAAGAATAGACTTCTTTTGTCCCCTTTTATTCTTTTTCTTATACAAGCTACTGACTAGGATAGAACCAATTTGATCAGCTTTTATGATGACATTTGCCAGTATTTCTACCCCACTTGTATTTATAATCTTAATTTAGCTGCTTTCTTACCAATTCCATAGTGCAGGAAGCTTATTTTGTATGAGCGCAAGAATCTACACAACATATACAGAAATATCGACATACCTTTAAGGGAATAACTAGCATTTTCACGAAGCTTTCTAAATAATAAGCCATATGATTTTAAATAGCAAAAAATCCTAAACACACCCTGTAGGACTGCACAGATTTGGGACGAGAGGGGAGGGTTAATGCTCAAATGCTGCAGTGCACTCCACACACACAGAGTAATAAAAATCTATCACTTAATCATTTACATGTTGTGTAAAACAGCAGTCTCCTTTTAGTTAAGAGCTGCTTTATGTCGTTTTCATCGATACAAATGTTGCCCAAGTGATTGTGTGGGAGAATACAAGAACAGACTGTAATAAAATTAAAAATAACTTTCCAAGGAAATAGTATTTGGAAGGATTAATTACAGAAGTTCAAACAGGAGGCCACATGCTTTCCCCTCTCTTTACTGTTGAGCATACAGTATGCCTGTAATAAAACTGGGAGGGGGAAAAAATGTAGTCAAAGTAAACTGATTCAAGTACCAGGTAATGACTCAAGACATCTTTATAATTGTGCGTGCCCAAATATACCTTATCTAGTCATTAGACTCTATGCTAAAATTTTAATCAGCTCATTTGTGGAATAAAATAGTTAGCCCTTTGCCACTATTCCCTTTACCATGTATTTCTCAGGTGGCAAATACAAGAAAGAAATTGGTAGTGTGGGTACATTTCCTCCTACCATCAAATATTCTGCCTTGAATATGACGTATACTTCCAGGACACAGATCACAGCTGCAAAGAGTGCATGCATAAGAACTTTCTTAATGTTTACATGAATAACTTTTAAAAAAAGTTATTATTTCCATTTAAGCAGCATGTAGAAAAAAAGACTCATTATGACTTGACAAATCTTCACATTAATATGTTGAAATAAAAAATATATGTTCAAATGCTTCTATGACTTGCAGACCAAAGGCTTGAGAAAATGGGTTACTTGTCCTTGTGCACAAGAAAATCTTAACATCTTTCCTTAATTCAATTAGTTTAATATTTTCAAAAACATAACACTGATTTTGTAAGCAAGAGCTGATGGAACATAACTAGAATTTGCTAGTGGAGAAATCAGAGCAGAGATATAAACCAAATCAGAGACACTTTTATCCCAAGTGAGTCATGTGCAATGTGACCAAGAAGTTAAAATTCTTCGAACATTCATTACTATGGGTGTTACTCTTTCTGTATTTAGCTAAATCTAGAAGAATTTTAATGTGAAAATAAGTTCTCTTCCTGTGGCCATCAGTATCTTAAAAAGTAGTGCACAGGAAAATTCAATTTAAAGATAAAATGAAAGTCAATGCCTTAAGTTAACTACTAGATATCACAGTGGTCTATGGTCCTGGAATGTGATGTTGGAAGAAGATGAAACTCTTGGTTCTCATTCTGTAACCTCCATGAAAGACAATAATAAATAATAATTAAAAATAAAAATCTTACCTTTCTACTTGCATAAGTTGATAGAGGAAAGTTGTATCAAACCAGAAGAACCAGTTGAGGGGAAGTGTCTGAAATGCCCTATGCTCTGCAAGAAACCACAGCTTTCCTGGCATGTCAAACTGTTCTAGCCAACAAATGAAAATGAAACAACTGATCAATAACATGTTTTTCAAGGGTATATTTAAATAAAGTCCTAGGAAAAAAACCCTATGGAATTATTACTGGTTATTACATGACAGGATAAAGGAACTGAAATTACTTTCCTTTTTCTCACTGTATCAGTCTGTTTGAAACTTCATTTTAGGTAATAACATAATGATGCACTGAAAGTTTTCCACACATGTAAATCCATCACATTTAAAGTGAAAAATCCACTAACAGTAAAGCTAGTTTCTGTATTGTTTAACATAATGTACTACTCAGTCTAAATCAGAAGGGAATAAGGCACTTAAAATAGGGTGTCACATTTCGAGGTAATAAATAGCAGATTGATTCAACCTCCCAGTTGATCCTGCAGTTTACTTACATACAAGATGGAAAATAAAGTACTGAAGCCACCATGATTTACTTCTCAGAAATGAGACACTCTGTACTAGTGTAAATGAATGAAAAAGTCCTGCATTGACAATGTATTCCATTCTTAGTCCAAGCCCTGATTAGGTCAAATTGCAGCCTGAGTACACTGAATATACCTCACTTCAGTTTCCAGTGAAGACTATCGGCTGTATTTATGAAAAGAACAACATAAAACAACAAAACACACACACAAACTCCAAACAAACAAAAGCCAAAATCACCCCCGCCCCAAGACACACAACTAAGTTTTTCCAGTACACTCTTTTTCAAAGCACGTTTGTCTTCCAGTTTTTCAATGCTGAAGGGTGGGTGTTCTACCCCCAGCAGCAAATTCATTATTTAAGAATGTTGACCTATGGGATTTTTCCTAGATAGTCATATCTAAAATAGTGGAATTTGAAGGAATTCTCAACATCAGTAAAGCTCTGAAGTCAGCAGAAATGTCTCTCCACAAATGTCAGAATAAATAGAATTGAGATATAAAATGACACTTAATATCAATACCCCCAAAAAAGAAGGCAGTCTCTTTTTTTTTTTTCCCATTAAATCCCACCTATTTCAGATGTTTTCACATTTGAATTATAGTAGCTTTATTAAGCAAAGATGGTATAGATGGTCTTTGTCATAGTTTAACTGCAGCTGGCAACTAAGCACCACGCAGCCACTGTCTCACTCCCATCCAGTGGGATAGGAGGGAGAATCGGAAGAGTAAAAGTGTGAAAACTTGTGGGTTGAGATAAAGACAGTTTAATAAGTAAAGCAAAAGCTGTGCACACAAGCAAAGCAAACCAAGGGATTCATTCACTACTTCCTATTGCAGGCAGGTGTTCAGCCACCTCCAGGAAAGCTGGGCTACATCACGTGTAATGGTGACTTTGGAAGACAGACACCATCACTCCACACATCCCCACTTCCTTCTTCTTCCCCTAGCCTTATATTCTGAGAATTATGTGTGGAATGTCCCTCTGGTGAGCTGGGGTCGGCTCTCCCAGCATGTCCCCTCCCAACCTCATGTGCACCCACTGGCTGGTGGGTGGTGTGAGCAGCAGCAAAGGGCTTGGCTCTGTGTGAGCCCTGCTCAGCAAGAACTAAACATCCTAATTTGCCTACTAAATATTTTCATTGGTATGGGTGTATTTAAAACTTAGAGAGACTTTGCAGTGAAACTTCTGACCTACATTCCAATTTCAGCCCACTTCCCTAATACTGAAGACCAAACACCCCTTTTCACTTTACCATGCATATGTAAATTGCATCCAAATAGACTGGACATTTTAGTTATTGTCAGCTATGTTTTCCAAGGTACAGATCACTTTAAAAAATTAATTTACAAAAAAACCAACGTGGTCTTTCAAAAACACCTGCACAGTTTTTACCTGTTGATATATTTCCTTATGCAAATTTGAAGATTTGTGCACAAAGTACTTTTTTGCACTGAGATCCACAGATATGATGTCTGCTCTCCATCCCATTTCAACTAAGCAAAATATCTGGAGTTCTTGTATTGTGAGCATACGAATGCTTCCATTAACATCTATATAAGATTTTAGTCGGACTTAGGCCATCACAAATAGACTAATAGAAATGCTTGCCCAGCTACAATGTACATACATGCAATGTTCAAACTTGACCAAAATTACTTTTGGAACAATGTTCCATTGAGCTTAATTATTTCAAGCACTTTCAGCAACTATAGTAGAAAACACAAGATCTCACTTCCATAACTACCATAGCACCACAACAGAAATGACAATCAAGACCAGGAAAAGTGTCATAAGCTGTTCTGAAAAGCTGACAATTTACACAGTCTTCTGTAACAGATTCCTAAACTGTTTCTTTATTTATATCCATATAAATGCTTTCTGCATTGAAATATCTGGAACAGTTGTGGCATCTGAAATTTCTACTGGCCTATTGTTGCTGCCCCGTTACAGAAATATGAACATTGAAATGGTTGTTCAATTTTTAAAGCAAAGCACAGGAGACGCTGAAGCAGCAACAGTTCTTGTCACCCTATTTGAGAACTGAGGAACAAAAAGTCCGTGGGACCCCAGCTGCAGCCCAAAGGACCACACGTGTCTGTGCACCCGTCACTCTGGGCTTTGAGGTTCCACAGAAATTCATGGATTCAACTCAGACCCAGTTAAGGAAGCCCTGAAATGCATTTTAGTTTACGGGCGCCTTTACTAATAAACTCAAAGTACCAAAACCCCTTCAGAATTCCCATAGCTAGGGTAAATCTCTTGTTTGGATGACCTGAAATGGTTTCTCATGGCACACTGAAGGAACTCCTTTCCCCAGCCCTATTTCCTACTATGATCTTCTGGAGAACAATATGATTATTTCACTTTTACCAACCACTGGCTTAACAATATGCAGATTTTTCAGCTGCTTCATCTATTCTTAATCTTATAGTAACTGGCATCCATAGAACAGCATCTTGGTTTTTACTTTGAGTCTAATCTTTACCACTGTCCTGAACTCATTGAATTTGAAGTTTTACTGAGCTTTGCCTTGTGCCCTTGAGCCAGTCGCCTCCTTTTCCATTGGATTTACCTCCATGGGAGCCCCAACACGATGAGACCTCACCGATCTCTTTCATTCACATCCTGCTTGGCTAAGCGAGTGCCCCAGTGCCAAAAATCTCTTCCTGCTGATATCCCAAGTGTATTTTCATTTACTTTACCATGTAGTTTATGTGACCAGCCTGTCAGAGAAAAGGCTTTACTGTAACCCTTCCCTAGTATTTGATGTTTTCCCTAATTTGCTGCTTTCCACTGATCATTCTCTGTAACCAAGTGTGCCTCTGGATACAAGGAAAGACTACTTTATCATTCTAAAACACTATCACTATTTTGTATAAGATGTTACACAATTCATAGAACACAACTATAAAATCATTGCACACTTTCAAGGCCTATGTAGGTACACTTAAATTTAGGACTAAAAAAATAAAAGCTCTGATTTTAGGTGATCTGATCAAACCATTTCAAATGATGTGCTGAAAAAGTGCAGAAAAAAGTGCTTGTGCAAGACAGAGGTTAAAAAACCAACCAACCAACCAACCAGTCTTCAGATCCAGAATAAAGCAGGTAAGGGATACAAAAGTTTCAAATGCTGCATTTGGGATGGAAAGGACTAGGAATTTTAGAGCAAACAAAATTAGTATTGCTCACTCCCTATTTACTAGACCTTTCTTGTTGCTACATCCAGTAACAAAAAGATTCTTGTCATTTCCAGCTACTGCTACAATATTGCACAGAGCTCAGATTTCAAACCAACTCTTCTTAATTCCGAAGATGTCTAATAAAGTGATTGTAGACCTGTCTGTCTAGCAGCAAAGAAAAAAGAAGCATAATGAAGACAGAATGATTTAGAAAGGAACCTAATGCGCTATCATTTAGTGTTTTGAGGTTTTTTTTTAATGCATAATAGATCTGTTTGTTTTTCATATTTATGTTACATTCAGTTTTCCACAGCAGTTAATTGTTCTTACCTTAGAGGGAAGGAGGTAAAAACCAGAACAGCAAACACACACAAAACCCCAAACAAACACAAAAAACACACCACAAAATGCCACAACCCACAAACTAACTTAGTAGAAAGATGCTTGCCTTTTTTTATTTTTTAATAAATATAGAGGGTAGCCTTTCAATATTTAAAAAACAAAAAAAACCCAGTTGTCTTCAGGTAACCTATAATTCTGTATTTTCTGAGTGCATAAGCATGCAAATAACTGCTTAAGCAGCATTTCCCTTCCACAGGCTTTTTATATTCAATATTACACCAGGTATACTTCACAAAGATGTTTGTTGAATAGGGGGTTTGCTGTTAACAACAGCAAAAAATGAGTATCTGTTGAAGAATGATCATGTAAATCGTTAAAAAAAGGCAGAAAGCAATAGTATGGTAGTGGACTAGAATTCACAGTATTTTAATGCAGTTCTAGTTGAAAAGTGGTTGTCTATCTGCCGCAAAACATCCGCTGTTGCCAGTGTGCAACTACAAACGAAAGGCGCTTGTTTTCAAAACCCAAACTATCAGAAATTTTTTCTAATATTAAAGACCTTGAATAAGGAGTAGGGAGTAATTCAGTCCTTTAATCTACTAGATATTTTAAAGGTTTGTCATCTGCACTTTAATGTCTATCTTTTCACCAGGTGCATAATAGCTTTAACACTGCAAAAAAAGGAACTATACATATCTCTTATGCCATAAAACACTAATCAGTGTAAACTTCAAAGCTTTTACTTGAGAGTGTAAACTTCCAAGAAAGATTAGATAACTGCTGAGCAGGTGCAATCCAGGAACAAAAATAGATGGAAATGTAATAAAGGAAGCCAGACAAAGCTGTTGCTAAAAAAAATTCCCTCCTTATTAAAGAGGAATGACTATAGCAAAAATGAAATTAAGATGTAACTACCACATTGGGCAAGGATAGTCAAGCATTTTGCAGATATTTCTACAAAATTTGAGTTCATCATCCAGAAGTAAATATAATATGTTTAGATCCCACCATTGCACAAGCAGATTTTTATATTCTCATCTCTCACAGTCATGTTAACATGTTCTATAATAAAATTAAAACTTAATGATATTCCTATTAAAGTGTCAAATGTACAGTCTTAACTTGCACAATACTTAACAGTTTCTTTAAAATATTACCATTTTCTATAAAGCATTCAAGACCTGAATTCCATCGCCATCGTGTTCACTGAAGCCAAAAATTTCATAATTTCCTCAAATATATTCAAGTAACAGTCACATACTGAGGCACCCACAGACACCCTGATGAATTAACGAACTTACTTAATGGGATTAAGTTCACACTCCACATCATTTAGTTCGGAACTGACCATGAAGGGATAAACATAAGTTAAATATACATGGAAAAACGGCTATTTTTCTCTCATGACAACACATTTCATACACATCCAAAATGAAGAACAGAAAACTTTTGTATTTCACATCATAGTTTTCAAACAAAATATCTGATAGTTCTCATGTGTGATGAAAATGGCAGAGTCTTATTAAAGTGGTAGCTTGGTATGCAGAAATAAATGCGTGAGCCCACTGCCAGCACCTCACCAATACCTCTAGAGCCAATCAGCATTGCAAGAGGGTTGTTTGCAGAACACTAATAGTATTTATGACTCTTTTAAAGTGTGCATCTCAGTATTTCTGTTTTCCTGAAATACCACATCCCTTTCCATTGCATGTAAGTACATACTTTACTCTTCTGCATATTTGGTTTTGTTTGTTTGTTTTCCTTCCCAAACCTCATGAAGTTTGGCTCAATCAATCAGCCAGGCTAATAAGATTGGTTGCTTTGTCACTTAGCAGATTCTGTATTTGAAAAACATTGGGTATTTACAACAGTGTCCCTCTTTCTTTCAGAATAAATGGCCTGATTTCCTGAGCAATGGAGTTGTTCCATCCTCATTACTCCCATTAACCTGTGAATTTAAATCAGCTATCATAAAAATAAAAGGTGCAGGAAGCACCTTTGGTTAGAAACAAGCTTTCATTATCTTTTGCTCTAGATAAAAACCATGAGGAAGCCAGCATCTATGTAAACTATTTAACTGGAAGGATAATTCTGGGTAAAATACATTTATTTGCAGAGGGCACTGCAGAAGCTTATTCTACACTGAAATTCCAATAAGACTTATAGAACAAAGTCCTGCCTCTCAGAAATTAGCATTAGGCTTCTATTTACTGCATTTACTGTGCAAAGAAAACCAAACCCATGCATAATATAGCCCTCACATGGAGGCAGACACTTCTTTAGGTACTGTTTGCAGAATCCCAGAGCTAACACACCGCCTAGGGCAGCGTTCCCAGCCTGCTTGTACAGTGTAAGTCTCGGAACAAAGCTGCGCCTGAGTCAGCTAGTGATGGCGATCCTGCAACAAAAAAAGAATCTCATGCAAAGTCCTGGGCATGCTCCCACTGACTGGAGAATTTATAGAGGTTAGTAGGCAGTAACACCTGCTCAAGCAGCTCTTCTTCTGGTGCAGGTGAACTGATTTAATACATTTAATACATTCACATCAACAACTTACATACCACATCCTTGTCACACCACTGCCACTCTGTCTTTTCTACCAGAATAGTGTCACAATTTCACTCCCATACAGTTCTTGGTATTAAACTAGAGAGAACCCAAACCATCATAAAATCAAAGCACCTGATCTTTCAGTTAAAAATGCTAAAGTACATGTGCGACAACTTAGTGAGAATTATAGATGCTTTCTGTGTTTTGGTCAGATAAACTTCTTATCCTCATCTTTGCTTATTCAGTACATTGACAACATCACATTTCTGAACAGATAATAATATTTCTGGAGCTGTCTGCTCATAGCTCACTTGTCTAATATTCTAACTAAAACAGATACATAGCTAGATGGAAAGCTATCCAGTCAAACATTTTAAAAAGAAGATGTCATCACAGTTTGGCACAAAAATCTTACAATATTTTTTCTGAGTAGATTTGACTTTTATTCTTAAGATGACATGGAGTGTGCCATAACAGGCAAGGTTAAATCATTAAGTGTTCAACATACCTGCTACGCAACAACCAAAGAAAAGGCCTAGTACACAAAAATATGAGCAAGCACCTGCCATTTCAGACTGATACCAGTCACTAACGGGTACAATGGCCTGGGATGTATCAGGAAAGGGCAAAGGGCTGAGGCAAGGGAATTGTTCCAGTACAAGAAGTCTCTCAATTTTAAAGGAGAGCAAACACAGGTCAGATGAGAACTGTTTAGATCTGCAGCTCAAATGGATTTATCTTGCTGATTGTGGCCAAAGAAACCTGCAGGATCACAATCAACTCACTTGAATTTAGAAAAGTTATTTATTTCAAATTATATCAAAGTACTCTTGTTGCAGCTTTATAATTCTGGTTGCTAGAATGAAAAAGGGAATGATTTTGCAGCCAGTGCTTGATGCTCTTCTTCCCTGGTGGCCTCCAGAGAGATGAAACAAGGGTTCTCACCCTCGCAATGCCAACAGAACCACCAGGTAAAGCAATGGGCACAGTGTGAACCGAGCCAATAAGGACACAGCATGAAAGACGACTTTGCATTAAAGTGGCAACATATCTAAATTATAAATGTAGGAAACCCTCATTTCTGCATTGAAATAATAAGTGATATAATAATCACCTGGTCTCCTTTCTAAAGGAAAAAGCCCTTTCCACATTGTCTATAAAACTGTCACTTGGTGATGCTGCATAGCTACTGCTGCTGAGCAGCAAAACCCATCCAACTTTCATTTATTTTCAATTGTAAAAAACCCAAAAGTAGTGAACTCTAAATAATTAAGACATCTATAATGCAAACCTAATGTGTCTATATGTGGCCTAAGATTCTTATCTGATATGGCCAACGTGACACAAAAAAGCTACCAGTTTTAGCACACGGTACTTCATTTCTTTTCATTGCTAGATGTCATTTCCTTTCTTATACCAAATATTTAATATTCTATGAATTAGTTTATTGATCAGTTACTTTAATCTAGCAGTGTTAAACAAAAATCCAAACACATAAACTACAAAACCTCATTTAATGTACTATGTCCAAAATAAAGCCAGTTGTTGCTCATTTTGTGGAACAGGAATACAAACGAATATCAAATAGAATTCATCAAGACAAAGTGATGCATGAGCATATTCACTTCAGAGACATCAACAAAAGCAGTAAAACAAGGTACTTTGTAATCTAGCTCTCCTGTTCCATACGAACAACTAGTTTAACTAGGTAAGACAAACTGCTGATTTGCTAGGCAGAAGCTTGGTATAATGAGCATAATATGTACATTAACCAGATATTTTTATTAAAGTAGAGTATGTGTATATACATATAAATCAGAAAATAATGTAAATAATTTAAAATAGAAAGTATGACTTCAAAACATTTTTATATGAAAGCTTCTAATTTCAAACAATGAAGTATCTGCACGTAGCAAAGGTATGTGGGTTTTTTGTTAACAGTGAATCATCAGGCCCACTTGCTAAAGGGCTGAGACTGTTCCAGCACACCTACCTACCTACTCTCAGTCTTTGCTCAACAGATCAGAGACTAGTTTCAATCAAGAGGTCACTAGAGTAGAAGTGCCCACAGGTACACGAGAAACGTGTTGTTTAAACAGAACGATAACTACAACACAGCAGCTCACACAGGGAGGATCCACAAGTAGTTGGTACAGATTATTTATTGATAACAGAGCTATCCTTTCCTGAGTAAGTCCGCAAGTATTCTGTAGCCCGTCATTTTCATTTTTCCTTACTACTTAGCACATTAGAAACTGAAATTCTCCTTAATGACAGCAAGTGATTAGTTGGTAGGAAACAAGCTTGTCCTCCTCACGTGCAGACCAGGTCACATGAAGAAGGGGAAGGTGAGTAGCCATATTAAAGTGCTTTCTGTTCCCCCAAATCCCTCAGGGGAAGGTCCTTACCACTGTGCCAATGAATTTCTTATGGCTGCCTCCATCATAAATACTCTGATTAAAATGTAAATTCAACCAACCTATCAGCTTCCCATTAAGAGGGACTCTTTAAAAACACCATTAATCAGCTGAGAGATATGTAGTGAAATACCACTTATCAATTCTAACTGCTTATGACAGTTAACAAAGCTTTATATTTGCCCCAAACATGTGCTGATCTATCAATTATGCCAGGGTTCACTCTCACGCTAATTGTACATTTTCTTCTCTAATGCATTTTTGCTGTTATCTCATAGGCTAATGAAAGCCAGGAAATCAATACATATAAATTATACATGCAAAGAAGGACTGCTGTGAACATAAAGTTTCTAATTAATTGCACTTGATTAATTTATATCCTTTAATTATCTTGCTAAGCCACAAACAACATAAATATCCTTGCAATCTGGTTATTGCTATGTCAGTCATAAAAAAAAAGGCAGACGCAGTAAATCTAGGAAATCTAGCAAACTCCATTGCCAAAAAACATGGTATGGCATAACACATAAATATTACTGGACTTACTCAAGACACCTATGAATAATTGTAGTGTGACAAATCACCACTAAATATGTTGTATAGTTATTTGACTAAGGTTATAATGATGTTATAACTTTATATGTGGCTTACAGGATAAGCAAAACGCAGGCTTGCCATGCAGGATTATGGAGGCTGTTAGTTATATTTAGAAAACAAATTTGCAATACAGATGTAAGTGATATTGTTATCTGATTGGTTAGGGTCAGGGACCAAATTATCAGCGTTCTAAATTAGAGCAGTGTTGGTTTTCTGCACTTAAGATCACACAGCAATTTGTTTGTGGTGTTATCTGAAAGCCAGAAATGCACAATCAGGACATAACAGCGACTGACCCAACTCTCAGCAGAGTTAAATAAGAGCTACTATACTGTCTTTTATGAGAGGCAACTGGCCAAGTATAAATTCTTCCATTACGTGAGTAGCTGTAACTGTAGATACTTTTTTTTCCTCTGCTTTCAAATTTTGTCCACTTTGGTAAACCAGCCATATGTCACTGCTCTGAAATCTAATCCTATCAATCCAGCAGGCTTGCTCTTTGTCCTACACAACAGCATATTACTGAATATCTGTATCTACAACTTTCATAAACGTGTAAAAAGAAACTGTATCTGTCTACAGGGAGACTCAGACAGAGACCATCTGTCAGTGACTAAAGCTATCCTTTAAAAAAGAAAACATTCATCTGGGATTTGCCCTTTACAGAGTAAACCCACTTAACCTCCCAATAAGATTAACTGTTATTTGTTTCCATTAAACAAAAATGACCATGCTAATATGCATTTAATAGTACTAACAGCGAGAGAAACACGAATGTCAACAATTACTAAATTCTTTAAAATCATAAAAACTGTTATTTCATGACAGCTATTTTTTTATTCATAAATAACTCTCGTTTTTCATTACGAGCTTTCTTCTCTGAAGTTGAGGCTAAAAATTGAAAAAAATAATAATAACAATCAGGGTAAATATTGAAACTAAGCACTCTTGAGTCTGCCACATATTACAGATAGCAATGACTGCATATAAATTCTGAATAGTGCATATTAAATCTCAATACCTTTGGAGCACTGCTGATTGTCACCTGTGCCCTCAGCAGCTAGACGTGTACAAAGAACGATATTTAACCGGATTGATTAGATGAGGCCGAGTCAGTGCAATGGAACGGAGCCTGTGCTGCTCTCCGCGGCAGCACCGGTCGCTGAAGCAGCCTGGAGCTACGTGAAAAATACCTGTGGGTCTCCTGGGCTGCCAGAACACAACAGCTCTGCCATGCAAGGATCCCTCTTCACTGGGCAAAAACACAGTAGGAGAAGCCTTGAAATGAAGGCAACTGCTTCCCTCCTAATTTTGTCTTTATGCTTCTTTTTTTTTATTTGTCAGACCAAGTTAGTGCGATGTGCAATAAAGTGTATCCTAAAATGAAGGGCTGAAACACAAAATCCCTCATAATATTCCCAGGTCCCTGCCTTCCCATTTTGTTTATAACTCTTCCTCTAACGTAACCTAGATGAGAAGCATAAAAGGTGTCCTTCTTGCCTCAGGAGAAGCTCGAGGAAATCTCCATAAAGTCTGTTTCCACTGTGGGCATAATTCAAATCTTACTGAAATTAGTGGGAATATATTTACCAGTTTCAGTTAGCTTTGCATCCAGCTTTCTTCATTAACGGTAGCGGCACTATACAATCAATAAACATTAAGACAAAGCAATCGTACAATCATTTTCTCAGTGAGAAATTGGCATATGCTATAAATAAGAACAATTTGCTGAGAGGAATCATGATTACAATTGAGTACGGCTAAAAAACTTGTTCCTAAAATGGAGAATCCAGAAAATATCAGCTTCTTCCTCAAACACAAAGTTTACCAGGAACCACAAGCAGAGGAAAAAACCTTTAGGCATGTGAATCTTCTCTTCAAAGAGCAAACAGTTGATGCATTACTTGAGTATAATGTATCCAAGATACAGCATTCAGCGAACAAATGATCTTACAGTATATACAAAGTGTTATACAGAGGCAGAGTTTTAAACTTGTTTTTAGCAGATATTTAATCTAGATGAAGATGCATCATCAGTCATTTCAAAACTGCTAAAATCTCATTTCTATTGGACAGGTGGCAACACCACGACTATTTTAAATAGTGAAATCAGTCCTTTGACATTGATTGTGCCGACTCCTGTTCCTGCCCTGCAAGGGCCCAGATTCAGACTGGCATTGCCCAGTGTTTGTGTACGGTCCCTGAAGCTACAGCTGGACAATGAGCTTTGTGTTTTCTTTACTTTACAGAAAGGACGGTGAAGAGTGAAATCGAGAAAGGCGCAAATTAACAAGGATCACATTTAGCTACCGATAAAGTTCTGACCTAAGACTTGCCACATGCCAGAAAGTTGAAGCACAGGACACTCTCTGATCCTTCGGAACTGACTGAGGGCACCAGAAAAAGCTTTTATCTGTCCAAAACCCTTCAGTTCATCACAGGAAAAACTTGGAAGCTTACAATTTCCACTAGAGTTCACTGGATTTGTCAGTTCAGATATGAAGCACCTAGATGGAGGCAGAATACTGAGGTTTGACTGCAATTACCTTATCTTTCCTATTTTTAGTGACAGGACCAGATTATTTTAAGTGCATTTTACAGAAAACCCTTCTTTACTGAAATATAAAGACTGTAATAAAGACAATACAATGTTTTGAAACTGTTTTAAATCCTTCACTCAGCTTTGCTTCTACAGATTTAACATGTAGGGGTTCTAATCTTACTGCTACTAATTAGAGCTTTAGTGTAATTGTGCCAACAGGGTGCTTGGCATAATAATTACTATTGAGAGATTCTGGCGGAGCAGCAACGTGCCCACATAATACAGATATGTCTAATATTATACAGCAGTCACCTTTGTATGTTGACTCTTAAGTTGGATTTTAACCAAGTAAGGGGTTATTTTGCCTTTATTATAAAGCTCAAAAGGCGTATACATATGTATGATTTAGGTATTCATTTTTTCCTCTTTGATCCCTTTGAATATTAATTAGGTAGCAGAAAACTAGAAGGCACATTTTATTCCACATCCTTCATAATTTAGTCTAGTTTGGCATGGGAAAACGAAGAAAAATGCTTATGTTGGCAAGTCATACTTCTAATGTAATATTAGACTTTCTTAGAATAATGTCCTCAGCTGCAAAGTTTACTATAATATACAATAAACTGAACTAAAAACAGAGGATGAGTAAGACTTAAAAACCTGCATTTAGAAAGCGCCTGTGCTGCATTCCTTTACAGTCTTACTGGGTTTGAAACAAAGCTTTATGTAAGTATTTGAATAAATCTATTCAGTGACATGCATGAGACGTGAACCTAAGGGAAGCTGCAGGAACACTGACAGAGATACACAAGAGCATTTTTGATCACTTAGTAACATTTACTATCTCACTGTCTAGCAAGTTTCAGATAATGAAACTTTGTTAACGATGCAAATCTATAGTGAAAGAACACTTACCAGCATTGAGATGTTTTGTTTGGTTTTGTGTTTTTTACCTCTAGAAATAGCAGCTTCAGCCATATAATCATTAAAAAAAATAAAATCTTAATGATGCGTATTTGTTAAGAAGGACTTCAAAAGCAATTTAGACACATATACTCTGCACAATATCATAAAATAAGTATCAGGCCTTTTCAGTCTACATGTAGAATCTTCTTTAAAAAAAAATGTAAACTCTTTAAAATCAAACGTAGAGCGTGGAGCCTGAACCAGAGCTCCATCTAGAACAGACAGGCTTGTTTTTACTGCCCCTTAGTGCTTCCCTTTTAAAGTGACAGGAAACCAATTTCTGATTACAAATCAATAGGTGAGCCTGCTACGAACCTACAGTACATTTAGTTGTTGATATTAGAGGCCATAGAGGGGGATATCAGAAAAGACCAGGGGTTGCCATTTTGATGCATACAAACCCCTGTAAATAGTATTGCTTTTCAGTAACTCCAGATTTTCAAGGCACGGTTTGTGCAGAGTAAGTCACATGTGGCCTATTTATCATTTGTGGGTCACCATCAGAATAAAAACTGCACTGAATACATGACATACATAAACTGCGTAAATTTAAGTCTCAAAACCAAGAAGCGTTGCAATGTGCTGTATTAGTTAATGTAACGGAAACAAAAAGTATGTATGCTCCTGTCACACAAAACACCTTTTGATGAAGTCTCTTTTTTCTTTAAGCTCTTAAGATAATCTTAGAGAAATCATCAAACTATAAAAAGGAATCAATAAACCAGAAAAGGTTCCCATCACCCCTAAAAAAATCCATAACTTTTGCATTTTAATAGAGACACTACAAGACTATAGCAGTCATTTTCTTTCTGATGTGTTCCTTTGATTTCACTCTTATCTCACAGGACTCTTGACTTTCCTGAGAAAGGGATTATTGAATTGTATGTCTCCCTCAGATGCTCTTGATCATTCAAGTAGTCTGTACTTAAGAATGTTACAGAGTCTGCTCAGCTGCTGGCTCCTTGGGAACTCATCAGGGACTGTCATCTTAATATTAATTGGGTTTTGTGCAGGAATCCGAGTCCCACAATGAGAGGGTTTCAAGAGAGAAGATTATGCCCAAAGCCAGATATAAAGACAAACATATTTAGCACAACAATTATGATAATTGCAGAAACACTCTGAGAAATAAGTAAATCTGATTAAGGGCACTTCGACATGATCAAATATTAATCTGATGTCTTCACTCTAACCTGGTTTGAACATAAGAGGCTTCTTATGGTTTTATGTATTAACAGATTTGGAGAAGCTGAACTCATAGTACCTAATAATATGGTACATCCAAGTCAATACAGTAAAAGGATCTTTACGGAATGTAATCCACTTAAATTAAAAATAGACACAGATTGAATCATAAAGCTTAAATTAAAATTGACATACAGTCAATCAATAACACATTTTATATAAAGTCTTGTATAAACTATCATAACATTGTTTCTATCTCATAGCATAAGCGCTTGTTTGTATTTCTTTTAATTGAATAAAGACCACATCACTCCGGAACAAATCATCATAAATATCACTCAGACAAAAGCTTAAAAAGTTTGCAGACTCACATAATATCCAGCAAATTAAATAGACCTATATTTGCAGATCTGAGATTTCTTTCTCTTTAAAAATGTGTGCATTAGCTATAGAGATTTGAAGTATCTGATTAAACCATTTCATCTTTAAAATCACTATGATTTCTAAGAACTGTGAGCCAACACTCTTTATTTGAGTCATGAGCAGTAAGATAGTGGCAGCAAAATAAAAGTGTTTGCATCACTGGTTTCTCTACATATGTGTGCATGTGCATACCTGTATAGAAACATATACACATACACACCCCTCTATCAAAAATCCATACAAAATCACATTTGATATTCCATACATATTATATTTAATACTATCATGACAAGTATTTTGAATTTGTTATGCACAGACCAGTTTTGAATAAATCTTAAGCTAATATATACAGTATGCATACTTTTTAATATAAATTTGCAGAGGTATAAGCAATGCCTGAGAGCATCTATGCTATATTTGCATAACTATTTAAATTAACTCAGATGGAGGCTTCCATGTATAGCTAAGTTTTCAAAATCGGACATAAAGCATCTGAAAAATGTTACAGCAATATATGCACAGAAGCCTACAAAAAAGGACACTATATCAAAAATGGTAACACAAAAATGAATTATTTAACTTGAGAAACACACACACACAGATGCCCATCTATCCATCTTTATTTGTAAGTATTAACCACATATAGACCTTATGTGAAAGGTAAATCTTGCCAGCATGGCTTACCTCCCAGAGTAATTAGGCTTGTGTTTCTGCTTTATTAACTCTGATACAACAGGATCCTGCCCTCTGTCACCAGGGGTCCTAATAGATGATAATCACTACGATTTGGAAACCATACAAATTAAATGATGAAGTGAGATGAAGTGTAGTAATGTGATGAGTTCAAGGACAAGCAAGCGAGTCATTTCAATACTTGTTTTCAGGATATTAAATAGGAAATACATGAAGAAATTTGGCCACAGCTTATCACAAAAAATAGTAATTTACATGTAGAGGTTAATGATATATATGCTTGAAATATTAATGCTTTAAAGATGATACTATAAAGTTTGCTATATGAAACAGTTTACTTTCCCCTAAAGCAAACAGTACAAATATCTCTCTTATCTATAAATGCAATTAAATCTTTACAAGATTTAACACTCCCTGTGGACAATTTTAATTTCGTGTGGACAGCAAGTATATTTTTCCAGTTCAGTGTAAGCAGCCCTATATTAGTATATTGGAAATAGATTTTTATTTGCATTACTACAATGTTGAAGGTGCAACACTGATTCTCTGCTCCTATAATCTTTTATCCATTAATCTCACAGCACTAATATTGCAAACCTACTGATAATTTTTTAAAATCAAGTGCTTAATTACAGAAACATAACTCAGCCAACAAAAGTAACTGAGCTATGAATAGTTGTCAGCATTTTCTTCTTTTAGAAGTTACTGTTAGAACTTGTGATGAATATCACAGTTTCACAGTAATTTCAAAAAAGAGGCTTTACATTCTGAAATGTCTGTTTATCTGATAGATTTTCTTTCTTAAAAAGATTATCAGCTTTGTAAGAGACAATTGAAACACTGCCATGAAGATACTAAGTCTGAATGTTGTCACTGTGCCTAAATGTGTTTTCAAATCCACACTTGTCTTTGGTAATTTATCAATAATATATTCTTCTTAACAGAATTATTCTTTTTAATACACAAGACATTTAGTTTCAAAGTCTTACATGTTTCACTGTAAATATAAGACTCCCACATTTTTAGAAGGTAGAAATATATTTCAGGATATTTATTGAAAGCCAAATATGTTTGAGTATAAATCTAATATTAAAAAAAATAGTGATTTTTTTTTTTTTTCTGTTGAAGAGCTTAAAAAAACCCACCCAAAAAAGTAATCAGGTGAACTCAGCTACTTAAATGTATTATCCAGTTACCTAAAAATAAACCCCTAGTTGTTGGGAAAACAATCCATGCTATGCAAATCAAAGCCACATTTTACTAGTAGTTTTCTAAACCAATATATTGACCTACAAACAGCTCACCCTAATATGAATAGTTTGAGTTCCGTTAGATAGAAGTTTCATTAATCAGGTTGCTCTGCAGAAACATAATTCTGCCTGGGCCTCTAGTGAGCCCTTTGAAAGCAAATACTCTGCATTCTTTTTCAAACTAAGCAAGCACGGTGTATTCTTTAAACATCGCTGATAACCAAAATATAGAAAATACTATTTGTACCTTATTCATGTATATCGATATAAAAATTGTTCCATTCTACAGTGTTAAGATAAAAAGCAACCCAGGTTCTGAAGTAAAATCGACTTCTGCACGTGAAAACTACTTGAAATTCTATCAAAACTCCAGCAGCATAGGACTGCTCTCTTCTGATCTTATAGTCTGCAAAGGATGTATTTTACTGCAGTGCCACAAGATGTATATAGCCCACATGATACAATTCCACCTTAGATTTAAAAAGCTTAAACACTATGTTTTAGAAAAATCATCCTAAAAGTTCCAGTCTCCATCTTTTAAGAGAAAGGGCTCAATAAACAAAAGAAGGACAGATAGTTTCTAATAACCATCCAACTCGCTCCTTTCTGTTCTGTGGAATTGTTTTCTGTGGTTAGCATGTTTACATCCATTCAATTCTAGACGCAGATTATGGCAATTAGATATTTATCCTCCTTAATGTACACTGTTTTTATTTATGTTGAACTTGAATCCATTATCAGAAACAAAGCTGCATACATCTAACCCTGCCCAATGGCTGGAGATGCACACAGACTACTGCTTGTTTACTTTGAGTAGGCTAAGCTTATGGCACGCATTAAAAATGTTGTACTTGTCACTGACTAATACAACAAATTGAAACCTTGGAACGAGCTTATTTACAATTCAAGGGCTCCATATTTGATTCTTGCATCAGAATTTTCCCTTAACTCTTTTGTTAAGTAACTCAATCTCAGACTGATGTTATTTAAAACTAAATACAAGAGCATTTTATTTGTTATACATAGTTTTTCTCTGAAAGATGCACCCAGAGTGCGTTACCTCACTGTATACGTTTTAGGTGCTCAGTATGCAGTGTAGAATTGAATATTTCAACTGTTTTGTACAATTCACACAGCTAGGATATTGCTGGAAAAAAAAATCCCTACAAAAAACACACACAAACTTTTCCTCATCTGTATTCCATAAATAAAAGGCTTAGCTGCTGTTTTTACTTATAGTTTCCAGAATTTCTTTCTCTTCTAAACCATTTTAGCTCTTAATATGAAAGTTTTATTGGTTATTCTGTCAGAAAATTCAAACCTTTACTAAGTGGCATGAACAGTTACAGTTGGTTTAAGTGTGGTTGGGTACCCCTGATTCCATCAGGAAAAAACCCAAAACAATATACAGCATATGTTAACTTCTAAAGACTGAAAACATACCCAGTAAAATAGTCCCCCAGACTTAAAGGAAATCACTACTTAATTCCACAAACATTTGTTTCATCTCAGGAATTGCACTAGAAAGTTTAAGTAGTTTTCTGGTTCACCAGTTCCTGGAGCTGAGCTGGCGAGTGATAAGATGCTGCACAGCACCATCTGCTGGCTCCAGCAATGGCCTTGGACACAACACGGCCAATTATTCTGCGTGTTATTGGAAATCTAAAAAGACGACGTTCCACTCACCTCAGATCCACGGGACTGGGGGAATTGCGCATAGATCCACTGTCCAAACTGAAAGAGAATAAGAGAGACACACACAAAATCAGACATGGACATAAGATATTTGAGCATCACACAGAGAGGAAATCTGAGCTTGAGGGCCTTAGTTGAAAGAAAAAAAGCAGGCTGAATTTTCTTTGTCGCAGTCCAGGGAAGCGCTCATTTTAAACTGTTTCGTGGACATTGTTTTATTGCTTAAGTCTAGATAACTTTTCTTTTGGAAAGAAGCTTAGGAGGCTGTTGTATGTAGAAAAAAAAGAAATTCTTAAGCAAGAATGTCACAACAGTTTCTATCCTAGATTAATCCTTACTTAATAAATGCTAAGCTCAGAAACATCTATTTTATTTTGGATTATAATGAATAAAGACATTACAAAAATTCTGTCAACATAACAGATGAAGAATATATTTTTATTTTGTCCAGGCTCCCTCTATGCAAGTAGATTATAAAGAAGTGGTATTTGGAATGCTAACACTACCAGACTATGAAAGCTAAAAGAAGCCTTAGGGATATTTTCTGAGATATGACTAGGCAGGAAGCTGTTTAAACTGGAATTGTTCACCACATAACACAAAAAGTAAGTTTCCCCCACAAATTTGACTATCCAGACCTCTGAATTGTTAACCTTTTTTTCCCCTATGCAATTTACATATGAGCAGTAGCCATAGACCTGATGTAAAAATTCAAGGCAAATTCTGCAGCATTAGCAGAGCTGCTTGTCTGGCAGCATAAAAGCCACTGCCAGCCCTTCCTCGGTGACACCCTCCAACTGCAGATGGGAAACTCAGATTCTGCTCACACCTCCGACTGCTCCCTGTAAATTAATTTGTTTACTTGATGCCTTTTTCACGAGGTGCGTAGAGGCCTCGGCTGGTCCATGCGCATACCAAGAATCTCACACGTTCGGTACCCACTGTGGGGTCCCGGCCACAGTGTGCCTGGGACAGCTTGATGATAACCAGCTGCCCTGCCTGGGGAACACGCAGAGCGACAGCAGCAAGAAACAGGTCAGCGACGTTGGCAGAACTCACATTTCCCAATAATAGGACAGGCTGCTTTGAAAATTCCTATTGCTGAGCTGTCCAGGCCAAGAGTGGGGTTAGGAACTGGTAAAATAAGTATATTCTTACAAGTTTCAGCAAGAGCTAGCTCACATCTTCAGGACAAAAATTAGCAGTCAGAAGAATCCTTCTCCCTCCCAATAACTCACAGCCAAGTGACTTTGGTACATCTACAAATAACTCCAGATAGTAGATTTAGTACTTCATATTTAACCCAGTGTAACATTTGAGATTAAAAAAAAAAAAAATTGGAACAGTTTGTTTCTGTTTGCAATAAAGTTGGAATCAATCCAGCGTGCCTGCCATCTCCTGCAGCCAGCGTAACATCCTACCAGACTCTGGAAATCCAAAGGACAATGCATCACTGCTTCTCTATACCATCAAACTGAAGATATGGAGACCTAAAATAATCCTGGCTAGCACACATATTATACAGAAAAGATCAAGGTGGTTAAGTAACAGAAAAGAAAAAGCCTTGAGCAGGCTTAGATTCTTCTGGCAGCACTACCACATGTCAGAACAGTCAACTTCACAAACACAAAACGTCTTTCGTTTGGAATACTTTCTACCCTAGAAGTATTTTTATAAAGTCTTATTTGGTATTGTTCATCCCACAATACAGTTCCATTGCAAATTACAGCAGAAAACTGTTGTTAAACTTCAGTGACTCGGTAGTTGGTATGTACAGAGAGTTGCTATTTATTAAGCCTAATCTTGTCACTCCTCAGTGTGATGTCACATTAAAGTTTCTTCCACCAATCAAAAAAAGTCCGAAAAGAAAGAGGAAAAAGTGATCTAAAGTGGTATCTCCAGCCAAACTATATTACCTACTTGACACAGCCTGAAGCCGAATTCTTGTGTCAGCATCTTTACCATACGAACACTTAGCACAGCTTTTTATTTTGATTTCTTCCTATCACTGTAAAGGAATAAGTTTATTATATCAGTAAGCAGCAAAATAGCGAGTCTCCAATACCAAGAGATATCTGGTTAGCTATTTCAAGCCTTGATTTTTGCTCTTATCAAAATGTCTATGTTCTTGCCAACTTTTAGCATTCCTACAGATGTTTTAAAGTATGCAAAACACATCAGCTTGAAGTTGTAAGTAGACACTTTTTCATACCTATCATCTTGCAAATGTATTGAATATCAATGTGCCAAGAATCCAGAAACCCAGATGAAATATCTAGGATCTCAGATAGCAGTAGAGAGCTGGACATATTCTCCTAAATGCAATAAAGGCATAATGTTGTGGCGATAGACTTCACTCTCAATTGCCTTTAAATACAATGTTTTTTCTCTCTATTTTTTTTTTTTTTAATCATTTTAACACATCTGAAAACAACATCAAACCCCTCATAAAAATAACGAATCAGAAAAGATATTGTTTTTCACAAATTTCAAGGGAATTTGGATTAGACATTAGTTTTATAGACTCTGTGGGACAGGAAACGTTTCTTCCACATTTTTGTCAAGTGCCCTAACAAACAGAGAGCTTAAAAAAAAATCTCAGTGGCAGCCAAGACAAGTCCTGTCACAAACTGCATTTTAATTAAATATTATTCAGACTAAATCGGTAAGAAATCCCAGTTATTTAACAGCTTCCCTGTAAACAGATACATGTACTATGAAAGGAAAAAGCCTCAGCAATGTATCACTTATTAGGATCTGTGTATTGTTTAGTTGCATGGAAATTAGATATATATGCTTTGAACTAATGTGGAAGTACTTATCCATGACATGGCATTTATCAAAGATTAACATCCTCCAATAGAAAAAATTTCAAGCTACTGCCCACGGCCACAAGAAACTGAAGCTAAAACTGGAGATGGCAAAACCAATTTAAAATTCTGGTTCAAGCGCATTACCATGAGAACATGATTGTCCATGGACTACTGAATATTTGACATCACTACATCCTGACGTAGAACAAGTTTGAATCATTGTTTACAGGCAGCTACAAATGTAAATGTCTATTCACAAATAAACACAAACAAATCTTTGTTTCAAAATAGTGACATGTAATTTTTCCACTAACACAGTACCATAAATAATAACTTCTGCAAGCAATTAAAGAATTTGCAAGAATGACCTCAAGCAATACGCGTGTATTGTGCCTGCAGCTTAGAAGGGTTTGAGAATGCATTAATTTTCATAGGCTAAATTTGTATAGTCATTATAAACATGAACTTGGAGCTGACACACGGTGCTGTTATTGGATAAAAGGATGTAGGAGTAGAAAATCTAGAATTCTGAAGTCCACAAGCAGTTCCAGCACAAAATGTGCTCAGCACGGCTCACAGAAGTTTAGGATGAGGATGAACTTCAGGTGATAATTCAGATTTCACTTTCAGTATGTCCCCACTCCACAGGGCCCTGCTCTTGGTTAGCACGACAGCACTACTATATTTTACAGTACTAATAATGCTGTGATCTCTGCTGTTACACTTGTTATTTCTGTTCTATGCCCCTGAGTTTCCAGGCACCTGCCTGTTGGCAGAAGCAGCTGCCAGTCCAGGCTGTAGAGTCAGGAAAATTTGCTACAAAAGGATCCTGAAAGGATCAAGCCATGGGACTCATTACATTCCTACCTCCTTTCATAGTTAAAATCGAACAAACAAACAAGAAAAGCCCACCACACAACCACACACACAAACCCCAAACCCCTCAAACTGGAAGATAAATTTACACAGAGAGTCAGAGCCTCTGTCACAATTTTCTATGAGCATATATCACAAAGTGAAAAACCTGGCAAACAAAGTAATGCAGATTGCACTTGGAGCCCTCCCCAGCAGGCTCAATAGGTTAAAATCTTACTATACCTTAATGGTGTGCATCTAACTGGTAGAAAATCCTATTTTTCAATATCTTAGTGTAGTATATTGATTTTTCGTATAACTACTGCCACAATTCTGCAAAGGTTATATATGAGCACTTGTCTAAGAGTGTTAGCAGGCCTACCAAAATCTATGCAAACAGTCATACGCAGACATAAACTACAATATCTTATTAGGCATTCTAATGACATTTTTAGGATAACTGTATTACAGTGTTTAGCCATTCGATGGAATGGTATCTTAAAGCATTCATTCCTTGCTTATTTCAAGTTTTCACCTAATCCAAGATCATTACTGCAAGAGCTCTGAGGATGCTCTATGTCATAAAAATAAGAGGCTTAACGGTTCCATTCAAATACACTAAGCATTCGCCTTTGAAAACACCTTCCTCAAAGAAAATTCTGACAATGTACCAGAAAAATGCTTTAGTATAAATACAGAAAGAATAATATGGCTTTGAATATGTTTTCTGGTTTTAAATCAGCACACACAAATTATTTTAGTTTTTATAGTTTTCAAATAAATATTGAGTATATTCACCTATGAGTGAGTTCACTCAAAGAACAATCTATCCTGTCCTAAATGAATAACTAGTTATTTAAATCTGACTGGAATAAGAAGGTAAGGAAGGAGAAGGTAGTTCCTTGCAAATATATAGCAATGTACATTACTAAATACTACATATTACAAGAAATTTTTTAAAAAATTAGAAAGAAATCAGAAAACAAAAGTTTTGAGCAATGGTTAAATTCCATCTTTAAATTCTTAGATTTGCTAAGCAGAAATATAGCAAGTGGAAAGGAGGAGGAAAAATAGTTTTCTGATGTGACATCCATGCAGTGACAGTCTCCTGAACAGACTTAAAAGTCACAATGCCCAAGCAGCACTTGAGAGCCTAAAACCTGTCTATAGAAAGCCCACTTATACCATGTCTCTGAGCTTAATATATACTCTTTTGAATACATGTATGCTACGTCATGCTTGGAAAGAACGCTTTTCAACTCCTGCTGCTGAGCTGGCCTGATTAAACCCCAGTTCCCTCCCCCTGCTTTAACTAGTGCAGTAGAACACAATTCAATACACCCCTGCATCATGTTGGAGTCTGTTGCTCTTCACCTCAAAAGCAAGAGACTATTATTTAATGCCCATAAAGAATATCTTCCTTCTTATCAAGGACATGTATAATCCAGTGACAAGATATTTTAGGGAAAAAAAAACCAAAAAAAAAAACCAAAAAAAAAAGAGCCAGAAGATGTGGCCTTTTTAAATAGGAGATGACAGTTCTACTTGCCCGTAACTTTTAAGGTAACAAACAAATCTGATTCATATTCAAAACTTCCCAGATTGTGCGTCAGCAGAAACAGAAGCCTCGAAGATACATAATACTGTACTGTGCCAAGCTGCAGATCCAAGCACAAAATGAGGGTCAATCATGGCCATGAGGAGCTATTCAGAGGTACACCTATACCATCTCCGCAAATTCTTTTTACAGGTTACATGAACACAAAGATTTATAGAACACTACAGACAAACCACAATCAAAATGCAAGTCTTTGCAAGTCTTCTTTAACAGAGATGATTTTCCCACTGTAGGAACTGAGCAGATCCTAGTGATTGATGAAATGTTTCCTTCTTCAAATCTGACTAATTTGCCATATATCCAAATGAGAAATCCAAGTGATATTTCATCTGATAGAGCAGGAATGGAACTGGGAAGGCCAAAGCTGGTCTCAGGTTGAAAGTGGTGAGGAATGTGAAGTGGTTCAAAACCCAACAATGTCACCTATGACCGGCATGGTGTAATGCATGGACCTTCAGCAAGTTTGCAGATGATGTCAAATTGCTTGTGAATGGAAGTAATATTTATTCAAAGGGATCTCATCAAGTCAGAAAAATGGGACAACAGAACCCTCACAGTGTTCCTCTTCTGGAACACAAGAGCTCCATGTAGCAATGCTGGGTAAGGAACAAATGGGTAAGTTGCAGTTCTGCAGAAAAAGTTCTTGCAGTCCTTAGAATAAATTAGTTTTTATTTATTAGAACAGATGCTCAAAGAGATGATGTTATCTCCAGGTTCTGAGATTTACTTAGTTCGGTTGGATAGGCCCTGAGTAATCCCATCTAACCAGGAAGTGACTCCTGCTCTGAGCAGGAGGTTGAAACAGATAAACTTTCTCATCTAGATGACCTCCAGGTCTCATTCAAATCTTTTTTTCCCCCTGGGAATCTACAATAAATCTCTGAACATTTTAATAATGAATAGAACAAATAACCTCACAGCACCAGCACAGGATTCATGACAGTAAACTACTTTCTGACACCATCAATTTACTCTCTAAAACAGTAGCTTGCTTGTGAAAAACCAGTTGTGAACAAACAGGAAAGAGTACTGAAGTATTTCATCCCATTCACGTCATATTTCATATAAAAGTGGGAGATCATGAGGATCTCATCCCTTTTCCTTATGGCCAACATTAGGAGAGGACCTTGCGAGTCGTCCCTGCGAACTGAAGCCTAGTGACAGACTGAATCCGGTTCCTGTTGGCTGCAGAGTCCAGTCCAGGGCTTTGGGTACTGATCCAGCAGTTGCTGGGACTTTCAAGATTAGTTATGTATATTTTGTATTATTTTATCTAATTTCATTGGCAGCATTAGTAAAACATATTTAATTTTTCCAGCTCTCTTCTCTCTGTCCTTCTTTCTCTCTCGATCACCTGTCCTTAGTGGGAAGGGGGGAGAGGGAGGGGCCAAAGGGGGTTAACAATACATCTGCCACAGTTTTATTGTCACCCCACAGACAAACCTCAACAATCTAGTTGTCTAGAAACTAAAATGACCTCAAAGGATGGCTTGTGTTTGTTCCCATCAAACTGTTAAGTGAAGATTTTAAGGACATTCAAGAAAACAATCTCTTAATTTACTAATGTAGTCCAGGAACTCCACAAATGGAATTATTCAATATAATTATTTCTTCAGAAAATAAATGGTATTTCAATTCCAAAACTAAATATAAATCCTAATTGATTTGCTTCCCCTCCTTGAATTCCTACAGGTCTCTTTTCTCAATTTAATAACAGCATATTCACAAATTAAAAGCTACCTGTCTGTTGCTAAACTATCCCTTCTTTGATTTAGATATAGATAGTGAATTAGAATACTAAATAGAGAACACAGCAAGATGATCATCATATTATCTTGGGAGCTGAACTTTACAGGTTACATGCAAGGCAGAAATCTCAATAACACCACCATTATTAGGTGCTTAGATCTTGCTAAGGTAATAATTTGAATAAATCCAGTTTGGAAACTCCTTCATAAAGAAGCTTAAAGAGAATTAACAAATTTCAAAGACCTAATTTGCTTCAGTGAATTTGGTTCCAAAACTGAAGGAACTACCTAGATTTAAAGAAAAACCCAATTAGGATAAAGCTTAAAAAGCCTTGAAAATCAGGATCAAACAGAACTACTTAGTGTTATCCTGGCCCAACATTCACACACACACGTGGTCTTCACACTCTATGTTTGGTTTTGTTGCATATTTTTTCCCCTCTCTTTACTAGTATGTTGCTGCAGGTATTAAATTTTGGGTTCTATTTGAAATGGTGTTATTTTAATGAGGATACCTAGAACCATGGACCTGGGTCACCAGATGCTATTTTAGGCATAGGAACTTGACATAGTTATTAACACATTATGGATTAAAAACATGACTTACTGCTTTAACTTCTTCATCTTCAGAGAATTTTTCCTTTCCAGTGTTTTCACAAATGCTCCAGGATTTGTAAAAAAAATAATTTGGAAAATAACTTCAAAAATATATCAGTAGAAGTTATCTCAGTTCTTAAATTTCATTCTTATCTCAACTGCTTGCACACATTTATCCAATCAAATAAAACATCATACCAGGTTAATCTCAGATTAAGAAAATTGCTTAAAAGTTTATAAAGTCACATGGGTGGAAAAAATTACAAATAATTCAAGTGCTGTCAGTTGTTGTGGATGAACAGGGTTTGACTGCATCCCATCATGAAAATTTTGACTGTTCATAGTGATTAACTGCATCGTTTGTTTCCAGAGAGCTTAGGTAAGAACAGGGTCAGGTCTAAGAGACAGAAAACTGAATTCTCTTTGTGAAAGGCCATTTTATCTGAATCCAGAGCAGAAAACATGGTGTAGCAAGTCCAGACCTTTATTTAGGAAATGTAATAATCTCCACCAGCAGAAAATTCAAGACAGATATTTATAAGGCTATCATACTTGTGGAGGTCAACCTTCTCCCCCACCCCCAGCATTCACAACAAGATCAGATCTGTGCAGCTTTATGAATGTTAACAATCTATATATTGCTGCATCTTTCCATGTCTAAAAAAATGAGGCAGTGGAAGACCTACTTCCAGACAAAAAGGATCCCTTAGCAAAATGGGGACATCAAGGTATGGACAAGGGTCAGTCCCCAGAGAAGGTTTTAGTCTTTGTGAGAATGCAACAGTGACCCTCAAATTTTGTCTAGACAATGCACTTCCCTCTTAACCCCAGGGTGGGGAGGGTTGTGTTTCCAAGCTTTGTGGATATTGTGGGAGATTTGAGGGGTTGGTTGGTTTGTTTTTTAAAAATATCTGAGATAAATGATCCACTGGAACAAAAATGCACCCTGTCTCCTTCCATGACTGTCACAGAACTGGGTTGTTCAGATCAGTTACTGAGAATAACAAATATACTTCAGAGAGTCATCTTCTAAACACAGAAATTCCACAAGCACCTTTTTCAGCAATAGGTCTTTGCTTTCAGGGTGTTCAACTTCTTTCAATAGTGTTGCCATGAGCCAATTAAACAGTCTTTAATTCCTGCTTCTTAACATTTTCTACCTTCAGTTAATACCCAGTATGTTTGATGCTGAAAACAGTATATTGCACACACCAGAAGCAGTGAACATGCTAATTCCAAGGGTTATGTTCACTAGTTTGTAGCTCTGGTGAACAGTTTGCTGCAGCCCTAATTTTCATGCACTTTTCAAAGGTAATCACAAAATGAATATCAAAGCACATAAATAATCCACTTTGGGAAATCTGTCAGAAATTGTTGGGAAAATAAAGTGAATCAATAGCACGTCAAGGGACTCAAATGGAAATAATATTGAATAATCATTTTCTTGGTTTCAGAGGGGGTAGGGATTTAGTAGAACTGGAGCAGCTTGTAGGATTTTCGACTTTCTTGAAAACATTAAAATAATTTTTGTGATGTGCTTTGAATTCAAAATTTAATTAGTTCCCCTAAAATTACATTTTGCATCTTTATGTTGTTTACTGATGCATATACAGCATAATTAGGAGCACTAGTCTGAACGGCACAACAACTTAAGTACATTGTTGGAAGAAAAAAAGTACAATAACAAGTATTCATGTTTGCTCATTACCATGCAGAAACACATGGAAAGCAGCTATACATTTGAAAGCGCTGCTACAAATGATGCTAAGTAGAAGCAAATATAAAAAAATACCTGAGTTAATTTCAGTGCTTTAATGAGATTTACAGCATATAAAATATATTTTTTTAATGTGGTTTACATTCCAGGAAATGTGATATGCTTACACAAGCAACTCTTAATGGAGGGCTATGTCTGTGCAGTTTGTTACTTAGGCTGCAAACTTGCTTCATCTGTTTGCCAAGCAGCTGTAAATATAGTTCTACACAGACCATATTATGCAATTTCAATATCTGAATAAACAGAAGCATACTTCTATGGGTTTTTTTTTTTTGGGGGAAGAAAAATATCAGACCACTTAATCTCAAATATAATACAAGAGAGAATAGATTTTGAAATAAGCACCACACAGTAACAGTTATGAAGCAGTGGCCAGGGGGAAACCAATACAATTCCTGTACTGCTCATTTATTTTTGCATGTAACAATACAAATATTTGCAGGCAGCTCAGTCATCCATTCATAGAGAAAGTTATGAAATCTCCTCATTGAAGTTAAAGCTTTGCCAACCAGCCAACCCTTAGGTCACATTTGTTTTATTACCTTCACCACCTTCTTTGAAGAATCCAAAGAGTGAGTCAGTAATTACTCTCAAACAAGCGAAATAGATTTTCAACATTTACTCAAACAATTGATGAAAACACAGTACCTGTAAACACAGTAACAACTTCCTGATGCTCAGTGTTTATCCCTTGCAGAAATTGTTGAAAAATAAGAATGGGCCTATAACTTCATTTTAAAAATTGTCATCCATAAAACATGCTTCCATCCCTACATCATGGTCTAATTTTTTATAGTTATCTAATGAGAAGCCCTCTTAATATAAACAACAATGATGAAACTATCAAGTAACAAAGATTAACTACATTTGATTAGAAAGGGAAATTCTATTTTCTTTTCAGAGAAGCCAGAAAAGCACTCTCACCATTCTTAAGTAACAGCAGAAATAATAAAAACATAGAAAAAGCACCTTTTTTATTTAGAACTGTTCCTTCCTTTGCTTTGGCAGATTGACTTTCAAAGAGATTGATGTAATTCTTTTCAAGTCAAAGGGAAAAGAAACCTGTAAATACCAAACTTTTACTCCTTTTAGCATAACAAAAACCAAACCAACACAACCCTGAGGGTCTACTACTGCACCTTCATCCTCCATGCTGCTTGCATTTTATATATTATATATATATTTCCATTGTGCAGACTCCATGCATATAGCCTCCATGTAAGTCATTAACTCTTAATGAGAAAAACTGTTTCACTATTGATCCGATTGCTAATCATCACACTTTTTAAGATCATGCAACTTAGAAAACCGGATGTCTGAGCCAACCAGGAGAATGTTAATCACATCTCATCTGGGAAACTGTTGCAACCTTCACAGGAAATACTGATTTGCCTCTTTCATTTGCCCTCTTTTTGTAAGAAACTCAACTTTCACCATCTTAGGTTTCCTGGAGTTAATACAAGGGGGAAAACTCACAAAGCTGTAAGGCTTGTGACAAAACCAGTAGAACTGGTAAAACGATGATGCTCGAACTATTCGTGTGCAGGGGGCTTTACATGGAGAACAGCAAGAAACTGTATGCAAACAAGAATGTACTGAAGTAAACAACAGTCTAAACCAAAACAATTACTTTGCTACACTGTATCTTTTTGATACAGACAAGTGAAGAGAACACTCCTGTGAAAATGGCAAATTAACATCTATGGAAACTGCAGGCTAAAGTTTCACTATTCTTCCACTACTCACATACCTCATTAAACAGAAACAGCCTCTGTGACCCCCTCCCAGGCAATCGTAACTCTGCTCTAGCAACATAAAGCTCATAATAAACGCAAAGTGGAAAACTAATTTTTTTAAACGTAGTTTCCTCTTAGAAAGACATTATTAGAACAAAAGATATACCCTCCAAACCTACAGACCCTCAGATGGATAATGTAATAATCCAAAGTCTACTAATCTGATCTTGTCTCTTATTTCACTACACCTACTACTAAAACATGTAATATATGTAAACCAAGCTTTTCTCTTTGCCAAAAAAATAATTCCTGGAGCCCCATATCACTAAAAATCAAAGGAACTCTGAAAAACATACCAAACATAACATTTAGAGTGATTTACTGGACATGATCACAAAGTTGCAATTATTCAATACTTAATAATACTACCATGGTGTACTGATTGCATGTAAAGCATTCAAACCCCACTAAGTAGTTTTAAGCAAGATAGCTGGTCACATTAAAATCTTAAATATTAAATGCACCTGCATGAACAAAAATCTTTACTTGACAATATCATCAACACTATATCTAGACCATATTAAGCGTTAGAGGTTTTGCAAAATTCTGCCTAAAACAAAGAAGTTACAACAATTGTAATATTGTTTGTCCCTGCCCACTTGTAGCACCATGCAAATATAGTGCTGATTTTGTGCCAATATCCCTGGTGAAGAATGTATTTGTTAATACAGCAAATGACAACAGCTTTGCCTTGTGTAAGTTTCCTATCCATGAAAGCAGAGGATACTACTCTCTAAAATAATTAAAGCAAAACAAAAAGGCAGACAAAGCTACAGCTCATCATTCTGTTTCCTAACATCTCTCCAGTTCTAAAAACCAAACTCCATATCTTTGGTTCTCTTAGATTCATGTGCAGTCCCTGCTTCCTCTTAGAAATCTGGGCTCCTGCTATCTCCAAAAGCCCAATGTGACAATAAGTGCCCCAGTAGCTTCCATGGGCTGGCAAGGAGCGAGGCACCTCGCGACGGTTGGCTGGACCCACACCGAGGCAGCAGTAATATACAACAGCACTGCCAAATGCAACTCATATGGGCTCCGTGAAATCTGGCAGACCTCCCCTGTGCCACCTCACGGCACGAGTTACAACCCATGGAAACATATACTGAAAAAAAAAAACTTACAAACAAAATTGGCATGTTTCGCACAGATCCATCTTAATTACAAATCCAGAAAGTAAATTGGCGTGTGCGTGTGATTAATTCCAGCAAAGACTGGTGAATTTGAAGTACTTATTCTGCAATCGTAAATACTGTTCTAACGAGTCAGAGGGACCACTTCAGTGACATGGAACATGATGGAATTGTTATTATCCTCAATGTGAATTCCACCTCCTCCCAGAATGCCATGTCCATGCAATTTCATGTGAAAGCATGAACCTAGACATCATTCCTATTTAGCAAATCCACATATTTGTTACCATTCAAGTGAAAAAATAACACACCCATAACAAAATCTTTTGATACCCCTAAGTGTGGCTGTCATTTGAATTTTTTTTTTAATGTGTTTCATCTGAAATGCCACCCTCTTTACCATGCAGCTACTTGAAGAGTGGCAGCACAGGCTACCTTTAGCCCTCTTTGCTCTTCCTTTGCACCCACAACACACCAATAAACTGAATTTTTCACTGGTGACAAACAGATGAAATACACATTAACGACTTTTCTTCAGAGCTTTATTTTTGTGCTAAGCTCATAGTAAAATGGTCACATGCCAAACAGGACATACAAGAAGCAAGCTCAACAAGTTTGTCCCTTCTATTGAAGTATAAGTTTAGTTTTAAAGAACCAATAAGCCCTCTCTTAAAAGAAAAAAAAAAAAATGAACTTGAAAGTTACCTGAGGAACTACAAGAATACTATGGAATGAAGCATAGAAAGTACTATGAGTGTCCTCAAATCTTTTATGTCTACACTATATATATATGTATTTTAATTTTTTTTTTTTTTAAATCTCAGTAAGAAAGAGTTAACTATAGGCTACACTAAAGAAGGAACAAAGTAGGGAAGCAACAACAATCTTTGCAACCTTTTCCCAAACTAAAAAGTTTGCTCTGCCTTTGTAATATGACTTTTAGAGGTGTCAGCCACCAAGACTCACAGCTTCTGCTAAAGCTGCTAAGAGCTATAAATACTGACATTTCCAAGAAATCAGATCCTTACATCGCCTTGGAGGACATTTTGCCTCAAGAGACACAACGGAGACTAAATTCATGTAGCATTTCCATTTTTTATCCAGTGTTGGATAGTAAAGCTGACTGCAGTTCTTTGCACAGCACAATTCAGCCTTGCCAGCGTGTTCATCGAACCAACACTGCTCATCCACTGGGGTCACATCCTCCAGCCTCCACCAAAGCAAGAAGAACTGGCTGCATCAGCCTCTCAAGTCTTTCCTAACTTTTCTTTCAGTGTCGTATTCAACGTAGGTCTAATGAAGTTGAGGAGAAAAGGAAACAACAGTACCTTAGCACAACCATCTGCTACAAACAACTGATGAGAACTACATCCAATTCCTTTTACAATTCTTTCCATACTAATAGCCTGGACTGGCATCCAAGTAGCCCAGTCTTCATCAAGATATATCCAGTAAGTAAAAGCCTGTAGAGAGTTGATGAGTTGTACGTGAAGTCAGTTCATACAGTTTATGTCAAAATTCTTCTGAAGACAGAAAACTGACCAGAAGCATCTGAGGTCATACAAAGAGATCAAGTTTATCTCTAATATAAGTTTGGCCTGGGGGAAAAGCACCAAGAGTAAGTTCTCAATTTAAAAACAATGTAATTTTCAAATGCATTTTAAGTAGTAGCTACTTTATGCTGCTACCACTTCATTAGGAACACTTAAGAAGGTATTTAAAAATTCATCTTCACATCGAATGTAATTGCTGTTTAAGTCAGGAATTTACTTTTAATAAACACATTCTTGAGCTGGTAACAGCAAAAGCATCATTCAAACATCATTTCCTGTACTAAATTTTACCCATATTAACAGACTTAGCAAAGCATCAACCACAAACATGTTGGTGATGGAAATTTCCTAACGCAAGCAGTCTTTATAGATTTCTGCTATTTCAGCGCAGGTCTCTAAGGACCATTTGAATCCATATTAATTTCCTTTCTGGCAGTTATGTGGCCATGTATGAACTGCACTATTTCACTTTTAATCTGTCAGTAATTTAGTAATGTGTAAACTAATTATGCACAGATATTAATGTAATCAGTTTGGGGAGCTATAAAATCAATGTGTTTTTACAGACTGTGTTAAAGAGAATTGCACGATTATAGTCATATGTCTGTAGCTGATAATGTTACGGAATTATAATAATTGTGATACATACATCAATACACGTGCCCATAATCCACTCACTGATACAATACTGTAACTTTCTATAGAGGACAGGTCGAGTTTTCCAGCAATATTAAAATTAAATCTGCCTGAAAATTATAAGTAGCTTCACCTTAAGAAATACTGATTTGATGATGTCTCAGGTTTTCTGTGTTGAACTAGAAATGAACCAGCTAGCAACATTTCATCCATAATTCAACCCAAATTCTCAGCTTTGCTCCAATGGAAGATGCGCAGAAAAGACTAACTACAACTCAACACTGGGCCATGGAAGTTAATCAAGATTCATACTTGAAGCACCACGTAACAAGTAATTAAAATTATCAAATATCGCTGTGTACCGAGGCACACAGCAGAACATTATTGGTGTACAGGAACCGAGACGCAGTGCTGCAGCTCATCGTGCAGAGAATGTCTATCTCATCTCCACCTCCTCCCTGCTCAAAGGCCTCGTGAACACCTCCCATGTTTTGTACATGCCAGTTCCTCTGTCTCCTGGGTTGCTGGTCATCCAAGACACAGATTTCACCTGGGAGATTCAATAATGCTTTTCACCAGCTGATCTTATCACCTGCACATACATCAGGCCAACAAGAAAGCACTTCTGAAGCGACCTCAATAGTTAAAACTCCACCTCTATTCTCAGTGATTTCCAAGCTAAAAGGAACTTAAGTATCTTTAAAGAGTACATTATTCCTCTCAGATTTATTTGAAAACATCAATGAATTCAAAAGTTCTGCCACACTGAGACAACTACTCACAAAAAAAACTGTACCAATTTTCCTGTTGCCTTACAAAGATACAATTAAACTATGCGTTAAAGTTTCACAATACAATTAATCCAGCCAGACTTGATCTGCCACCACAAGGCCTGGCCTTTTCCCGCTCCCTGCCCGCCTGTATCCCCTCAACACCCCCCAGGCAGCTCTGGGCTGGGGCAGTACAGACTTGCATTTTACAGGCTGTTCGACAAGCTGCATTGATATGCAGAGACAAACACAGCTTGCCTACAAGTAAAGTAGTACTTGTTGCTTGGTAAAATTAGAGTTTTTTTACAAGTAGAAAATATTAAAGCCACAAACTTTCCATTTTATGCTAGCATTATAGTTATAAATTTATCAAAGTATATTATTAGCGGTATCTTTCATAGAAAGCAAATTAACCTGCGAAGCATATATATCTGTTCTTATGCCCTGTTTTGGGAAGGAAGCTTCACAGAATTAATTTGAAGTTCAGACTGGGCTGGCAGTAGAAAACCACTAGTCATTGACTTGTGAAAACCTGTTAGCACAGACCCCAAAGGCCATTCACACATTCAGCCCTTTTTTAAAAATTTCTTTTAAAACTACAGACACTTTTTGACATGGAAGTAAACAGCAGCACACACCTCGCACAAAGTTTATATACAGAACAAAATGCAAAGCAATGTGTTTGATGCAGCAACAAGCCAGCGGTTTACACCTGGCCCTTGGCAAACTTGCATGTTTGTTGTTTCCCCTGTTGAACTCCTATATAGAATACACACACAGCAAAGCCTGGGCTCTGCATCTGGAGCAGGATGAGACCCCCACACAGCAGGAATGAGGCCCGAACTGCAGCACCCCATGGTGGCCCCTCAGCCTGCACCATGCGGGGTTCCCCAGTGCCATTTCCACTCACCTGGCCACCAACGGGCTGCCACAGAGGTACAAAACACATGAGGAAGAAAACAGCAAGCACATCAAACAGCCACAACGGTTCTTTCTCACTGTGGCACAAAGGAGTAACCACTGGCAGGAATCAGCACCATTCTAGAAGGTTCCTCCAGCTGCCCCCTCCCTCACACTGCACCACTGGAAGCACCAAACCCAGCCCCAGCAGCCACACCACAGGGAGCACAGGGACCATCTTGGCACCCCAGCATTTCCTTCAGCCTTTGCACCAAGAAGCAAAGCCACCCCGCCACCACACCAGCTACATCTAAGCTACTTACAGCAGAAACCTGCTCCATGTTCCACTACCACCAACTACCACCTCACAAGCCCAAGTCCTGGCTCTGCAGAGCTCCAGCTGGTGCTCTGCCACACAGATTAATAGCAGGTGGGGCTGCCCCTCTCCTCTGCACCTGGGACATCAGGTGAGCTGCATCTCACTAGTGGTTTCAAAGCTCGTTAGGAAAACAAAGTGATCAAGAAGCACTGGGGTGGTATGTGACCACAAAACTGCCTCACTGACGTGGTCAGGAAAACAGGCTGCAAAAATGCCCTGAAATGCCTGTTTGCTCCAACAAGTGCAATTAGGTGGCCAAAATATCTGGTCTGGCTCTATTTATCTGTAATTTATTGTGTGTTTTGTGGAAACAAAAACCCCAAACACTTAAGGAAACAGGATGGAGAGAAGGAGCAATTCTGCAAAGCCCACATGGGCAGAGATTTGCTTTCAACCTCTTTAACCTTTTCATATCTTTAAAGAGGTACATGCACAAGTCTATTTGTCTTGGATTCTGACACAAACTGGCTTCATAGCTCCAGCACTTGTGTGCTCATCTTCAAGGCAACGGGAGAGCAGTGCAGCCTCCACAACATTTTGTTGTACCAACCATTAACACAGATGGGAACAGTTTTAACCTCAGGTAACACAACTTGTGGGAATATAGTCAATAAACACTCATTTAAGCATCAGTCTAGGTGACAGCTAAGCAAGAATGCATGCCGTATTTTTATGGTAACTACTGTATATTCAATTAATTTCAAAATAGATTTTAATGTAAAAAATATGCATTATACATAAGTAATTATTTCAGCTTTTAGCTAAATTTCAGTAACACTCAATTTTGTAGCAGGCAGAAAAGCAGCTCTAGCAGACAAAATGGCTCAGGTGAGCTCCCCTCAGCCACTACGACATACATTTTATTCTTTGTAGGATGGGCTTATCTAAAGACACCAGTTGGCTGTACAACTGAAGCCAAAAATATTTGCAAAAGTGAAACTAAATGGAAACGGAAAGGTTTGGCAAACTTTCATGTTGGCAGACTTCACTTACAAAAGGTTCAGTGGAATGTATAATAACAAAGAAAGAAATGAACGGGACATGCAGAAACATGTAAACCAGGGGAAAAAAAGGTTTCTAGCACAGCTTCATATTTGTACCTGCCTTTGTGCCAGGTTAGGCTGCCTTCCACTTACATATCAGTAAATGGGTGAAAGTAAATATTTTAAGTTAGCATGAAAAGGTTCAACTTCACTCCCTGTCTCCCCTCTCAATTTAGACTTGTGTCAGGCTTCTATAACGTCCAAGAGTGCTGCCCGCTACCTTCTACATCAGTGGGAAAATCTTTACTAAACTAGCACACACACTTTACATTTTTTTCCTCAAAATTATTCTGAAAAGTAAATTGTCCCTCCTGCAGCAGGCACTGGCTCTTAAAATATGCTGACTTGTAGGAACTACCGTAGTTTAAACAGACTTTTGTTTATAGTGCTTGCAGAGCAATGCGTGTACAGACAAGCTAATTAGGCAGGGATTGTGTCCCTCTATTTTTATAATTCCAGTTTTAGGAGCAGAGCATTTGATTTATTACATGAAGGTATTTTTATAGCCTCAAGTACTACTGCTCTTTAGGACATAGGGAACATCACAGCCCATTTAATTTACACAGGAGATGTTAGTACTATTTAATGGCATGTAAACATTTTATAAGGTAAGCTCAAATAACAGGAGATTTTTTTTTTAATATACTTCAGCGAAAAGGTTCACAAATGGATTTTCGTTCTACTTTATTGGACCAATCTCTGTTATTGCATCAGAAGTGAATCGAGTTTTAAAAGGTGTTAAGAGTTTTCAATATATTTTGTGACACTGAACAGAATCACAAAGTATACATAAAACAACCAATGCGTGAATTAATTCCAGAACTACTATAACTACACACCCTCAAATCATACGTAATTGTCTGTGTTTTAGAGCCATAATTGCAAAGGACTACAGACAATATTTTCATTCTGTTGCTTTTCTGACATAATTTTACACAATCCTAGACAGAAGTATTTCAAAGATACTTTATCATCATTATTACTATTCATTTTTCACAATAGGATTTTTAAGGAGTGGTGATATCTTTTCTCGGGCCAATTGATAAAGTTAAGGACAACAGAGTAGTTTTAAAAAAACAAACAAAAACCACATAAAAAATATCTCTTGTTACTGCAAACTTTCCCACACATGTTTTTACACCATGTTTACTGCAATACTAATACTGTTGTTTATTATTTGCATCTAAACTAAGATCGTGTGCTAGCAGTTTATAAATATCAAGATATTCTTTTTTCTGGAGTGTTTCCACCATCAAGAGACAATATAAAGATCAGAACTACTGCCTGTTTTTACAAGGAAGATTCTTTTTTAATTTTACAGGGAAAATTATGAAGTGGATTGCCGTAGGACTTGGTGGAATAACTAAGACATTAATGTAGGCAACCTGGATACCACTTTATTGTCAAAGTATTTTCCTTTTGGTGGACAAAGGTAAGACAATAGCAAATAATTCATCTATTCACTGGTGTGAGTGTAATTTCTCCTCTTCTATATATTGCATGGGTAAGAAAGATCAAAACTGCAGCCTGTTTTCTCGTGTTCATTCTGAAAAACATGGAAAATCTTTAAATCCCTCATACAGCAAAACAGAAGTTGTGTAACTTTCAAGAGAAATGAAAGGAATTCTGCCCCAGTCCCATACTGTGCTTTTTTATAAAGCGGAAGGAGACTTTATTTCTTGGAATACTAAGAAAAAGGACTGAAAGTTCTGGTCCTTTCATCCACGCCATGTCCTCCCCAGCGGGAATGGTGTTTCAGCTGTTGCTCTACTGTGCTATAACACAAGTAATTGGTCTTACTTTGGGAAAGCATTCAATAAAGAAAAATATGATTATCTCATACTGACACAAGGCAAAATGAAATAATTGTGTCAACACTAGTTTGGTTTAAACATGCCTAAAATCTATTTAAGCGAAAGTGCTGTAAATACAAGTGTTGAATATTAACTTTATGAGGTGCTTAACTGCACTGGATTGTAATGAATTATCTAGTTCTAGTGATGCTTTGACACATTTCAAATGAGAACCATAAGGAGTTAACTTATGGTCTTTAGTCCCTTTCAATACGTTCAGTGACAATATAAGATCCCATTCATTTCCCAAGACGTAACCATTTTCAATAATGTTTCCCTGTAAAATAAATGAGCATTTCTCCACCTAAAATTGGTCTGGTTAGGAAAAAACATCGGTACAACAGAACACTTCCATATGCAGCAGTAATCTCATTTGGTTTGTGATTCATTAAAAAAACACTAAAATGTATATTTTCTGCTCTTGAATTCTAGTTTTCTCAAAAATTAATGTATAGACTCTAATGTTTCTTTCAGCCTTAAGTTTTGCATGTCAGAGATAAAAGGACTGGCAGAGCAGAGCTTTTCCAGCTGGCCTGTTTTCACTGAATAATCAGCACCTATCTATGGCACAAACACCCACACACATTGTGTGTACTTCTGTTGATAACCAAGCAGTGAACTTACACTGGTATATTCTCTAAAAACTGGAGTATTTTATGTTTACAGCAATATCCCATTCTCAGCCTCAGTTTTTACAGAATAGATTATGTTTATGTAGGAATAAGTTGTGCTTTCTTGTTCACTTTTACTAATGTGTGATCTCTCTAAAATGCAACTTATTCTTCCCTATCACATTCCAAGAGAAGAAATAAGGTACAAAGATGGTGCCAAAGGCCTGCTCAAGGGAAAAGTCCCTTCCTCAAATTTCCCCGTTGCTTTTCAAAAAGAAACAAGCATCTGAGTGATCAGCAAACTGCAGCAGGACTAAGGTGGCGGGCAGGGAACAGCTACACGCTGTGCGTGATGCGGCATGAGGATCAGCCTCGTCCCACAAAGGCGGCGCTGGCATGACGTGGGACTAAACTCCAACTTAACTCCATCCTTCAGCTCAGCCACACCTCATCAGCTGCACCTGAGCTGGGCTGGAGCAGCCGCTGTGGCTGTTTAAAGCTGTGAATGCAGACTCTCTGTGCCTAGACACAAGGATCTGGTCCAGATACACACTCCAGGGGCTGCAGTCTGTTATCCCTGCTCAAACCCTGCAAGTAATCCTGCCAAAATCCAAACTAAAGAGGTTTTCAAGGAGATTTAAGTGAGGCTACTTTCATGTTTAAGTGCTTCAATGGATGACTGCCTAAATTTTCCCATTTAAGACCCTATCCAATAGCCATTGTGATCAGTGGAAGACGCTTCTATTGTCTTCAGTGAGCTTTGGATCAACTTTTATTATTGTATGGTCTTTATCCAGATTCTTTTCTCAATGTTGCTTTTTCTTTTTTTATGTACAATGAGACGATTTTTGTAGTTGAATGTACAGGTGAATGTATCTTTTGCCAAAATTTTGTTGCAAGCCTGGAATTTTATCCTACTTATTGCATTATAAAAATTTTAAAACTACATAAAGCTGGATGATGACCAACAAAGCCACAAAGACCACTCATGTGTTATAAAGGTAATTTGGGATTGCAGCCATGATTTTAAATAATGATAATATCTAGGAAGATTTGAAATTAAGATATTTATGAATTATCTTTTTTTCTGTTTTGGCATTATTATTCAAGTGCAAAATTATTCTAGATGCCTTAAAAATTGTTAGCTGTCTCAAACTGTTGCTGAAGTAGTCAAATAACTTTGCTTCGGTAACTATGATATTCTAGGTGTCTCAAAGAATGAGCATAGTTATTCTACAATGAGCTAATTATGTATTGCATACACCAAACTGGTCATTTAAAAACCTTGATACACCCAAATATAAATGCATTATTCACAGAGTGTTTATTTCACACATACCATTTTTCATTCAGTAATCTCAGAGCACGTAAAATAATCAGGCATCAGTATTCTGTTTTACAAGTAGTGACTTCAGGGATGAAAAGACAAAGTTCCTAAAAATTTACCCGTAAATCGGTGGAAAAAAAGTTAGACCTGAATCCCAGGACTCTGCCCTAACTTCCTGGAGCTTTGTGTACGTACATCTGGGCGTGTGAGATGTCTGTCTGGGAAAGAAAACACCTTAAAATAGCCAAAGCCACACCACAGTAGTAACCTTGCTGGTGCTCGTGTTTGGATAATGTCTGCGCCGCACAGACACGTTGCCAACGGCTTGTCGTGTAAACCACGTTTCATTACCAGTAGTTATGAGAGCCTATCAGTTTATGGGGATGATTGTGCAGGTGGTGGGGAGCGTTATAAATATTTATGCTACTGCAAAGGAAAACTCCCTCCTGAAGGTGTTGGAAAGAGGGTCTCTGTTTTGAAAAAATGTTGAAATCCTTCCTCACCTTTTTTACCTGACTTTAAATCATTGAACAGACTTTCAGTGTCTATACGTCTTGTGGGATTTTTTACTAGCAGCAAAAATTGAGCTTTCGGTATTTCCAAAGCATTCATTGAAAGCACGTCTATGTTAACTGCATGGGAATGACTGATCACCTTATTTCTGTAACCCTGTGATGAATCATCCCTGGGATGAGATGCAAACAAGTATAAGTAACAGTTGAAAAATAATTGTAACAAAAATTGCTTCCATAGTATAATCTATTTCCTGGAAAATGATCAAATGTTACTGAAAATAGCTGCAATGTAAAGACATCTTCTATACCTTTCCTTTTGTATTGACTCTTTTCATAACTTGTGTTTATCATTAACCTAGAAGGGCTGGAATTTTCTTCTGATATTTCCAGAAAACTCTTTGATTTCTTAATTTTGAGCTGTTGATGCATTTTTTTTTTGTGCACCTTATACATGATTGTGATGACAAGCAGGATAAAAAGGAGGCTGTTAAAAAGAAAAGTGGTTTTATTTGTGCAAATCTCAGAATATAAATGTTATCCATCACTATTTATTATATCTATTTAGGCAGCATAGTAGGAAAGTCTATGTTGCACTTAAGAAAAGATTCACATACTCTTGAACGGGCTCACAAGCAACACCTTGGTGATTTAAATCAGGGCTCCTCACACTGGCTCAGAGTCCCTGACGCTTATTCATCTCACTACTGATGTTTGCACAAGAGAATTTACCTGGCATCTCAAATGCACTTCCTGAAGTCAGCCCAGCTTTCTTTGATGGAACTTGCTCCTTTGCGTGATTTCAGCTTCTTCTAGAGTTGCAAAGCCAACCTCTGAGTCCAATGTTTGCAGAGCAAGCTCTCACATGTAACATTTCATAAAGATGCAGATACCTATTTAAAAATAATCATTTTTTTAAAATAGTTTTTGTTCTGAATCACACTCTTGAGAGAGTGGAGCTTGCACTGTCCTTTAATGGATTTTAAACTGCAGCAGGAGGTCTGCTTAGACACTTTGGTTACTTTCTAGTTTATTCTCAAACTGTGCAACAGCAACACAGCAAAATCTTGTAACTGAAGCCGACATCAGGAAAAAAAAAAAAAATCAGGAAATGTTTGCAATTTTGGTTCACTATAACTCATTTTCAGAACACAAATTCCCTTTCTTTGTACGCATAAATGTCATGTGAAGAGCACATAAAACTTTAGTCAAAAGGGCCCTATTAAAAGCAACTGTGACATTAAGCATGAGCAATGAATAAAATGTATAATTTCAGAATCATAAAAACACATGGTTTCATTAGACTGGCGTGTGGTGGTTCTCTCCTGTGTCTCAGAAGAGTTGGTATTGATCTGACTATGAGGCTGTGACAATAAAACTGTACTCTATTGACTGCAGCTGCAGGGCCTCCAAATATTATTTATTGAGGCAAGCAGACCAGCAAAGCAAAAGCACTGCCCCAGTAATAAGTGGTAATTGCTGGGAAGTGAGGCATTGCACTCCCTATTGACCCCTGCATCCTGAAATTTCGATGGATTATATTTAACTCCATTAGGATTGGCATTATCAAATTACATAAACCGCATTATACAACAACCAGCCTCAGTTTAGATCATTGATTTTCGATTATCCTCATCTTCCGTACACTTCAGAAGTAGCTTCTGTTACCAGCGATATGATATCAATGTTGATCAGTGGGGGAGGAAATACTCTTTTATTACAGTGAGATAAATGGCACTGAAGAAAAAAAGTAACTGTTCCTCTAAGAGATGGGAAGATGTAAGAATTCCTGTAAATCAATATGTTTGTAAATTAAAAACCGGGTAGCACAAAATTTACATATTTTTCCTCATTTTTGTGTTAAGGGTATTAAACCTTTTGTGTTAAATTCTCACTCCATATATATCAATGTATTACCAGTTATATTGCCAAGTTTCTGGCATCAGAAATGTGTTACCTTTTTAAGATAAAATATAACTGAATGGAATATCTGAATAATACTTACTTAAATAGCTACCATTGAGGCGCATCGATATGAACTTTAACTCACTCAAATTTGGTAAGTTCTTGAGGTACTTGGCAGTGCTGGGTTAATGGTTGGACATGAGGATCTTAATGGTCTTTTTCAATCAAAATGATTCTATGATTCTATATTCTCCTCATCCTCTGCCAACATAATCATGGAACTGAACTTTTTACTGAGATCTAAGTTTCAGGAAATTTTCATGTGTCCCTTACAAGACTAATTCAGAAAAGACAACAATTTGTTAGAACATGTAGCTAAAGTTCTTTAGAAAGTGACGAGTTTAACTCCAGGGATCACCAGTTTGTTCACTAGTAACTGGACCGGGGTGATGGCCATTGCACATAGTAATTTTGTTCTGCAGCTTATAGTGAGTTCCATGTGCATTGTATGACGTATTATCTTTTCCCTTCCAGTTATTTTTTCAAAGGCATTAGATTTTGTTCGTGAACAAAACAACTGTTTGTTGTTAGAAGAACCAGTTCAAAGTCCAAAAGAAATGGAAAAGTCTGAAAAGAAAGAAATAATGAAGTGTTTAAGAAGCAGTGATAAGAGGCGCACTATTTATAAAAGTGGTGATTAAAAGTCGCCCTCAAAAACTCCCCCATTCATTTCCATTAGAGTTCAATGTGAAGATTAGTTTCCAATACTAATTATTGCAACTTGCAATCCTTCTTCCTTTTTCTTGACATCAAATAAATGTGGCTACAAAAGTTAGTGGTACTTTGCAACACTCAAAAGGTTCTGCTTACATGGAAATTTCATCCTCAATTTAGAGCTTCAACTCAAGACATGTAAAATTTTCTCATAAATTAATGTCTAAAAACAGAAGATGCAGAAGAACAGAATAAATTGATTCAGAAAGACGGAAGTTCTTTTGAAGAGCCTTGAAATTGTTAGATTTTAGTAAACAAACCCTCAGAAGCATAAAAATGGATGGATTGAATGATATTACAATGACAAAAGTTGTTTGAATGTGAACAGAAGTTCCTACAGGGCTGTCAGTGTCTGACAAGAACTGGATGAGAAATGGCCCAAAGAGAGAGCAAGATCAAATTCTACTAAAGTTTCTAAATGTTTTCATTGCAAAGACATCAAGATTTCATCTACCTGTATTTCTGAGTTCAGTCATCAAAGGAAAACCGGGGTAAGAAAAAGTGGAGTGTTGTTGTATTCTCTTTCCTTCTGAGCATGAATATTATTGTTAGGACATAGAGTCATCCCTGTTAAATGTAATTTTCAGTAAAGTATATTTCTCTAATTCATTAAACTTTAGGCTGAATTTAACTAACAATTTTGTAATCATGGTTTCCAATATGTAGGGAACGGCTGAGCAAAATGTCAGGAAAACCACAGTGTATAGAATTCCTGTTTGGTGATAAATGTCTCTCCCTGAGTAGCAAATGCAGCTAGCTAACTCTTTAATGCTACTCTGTAGTTAAATAATAGGTTATAAACAGTCAGGCTAATGGCTTCAGTATTATAACAGCTCTAGACCTCCTCGATGTAGCTAATAATTAGCACTGAATGTCATACAGAAATATGCCATGTTCTGGCCTCTTGATTTTTGTTTCAGGCTTGGCATTTCAGAACCATGATGTACTAAAATAAGACTGTTAAATTAAGATCCTGAAGAACATGCAATATTAGCAAATATGTACATTTGTAATCTACAACTGGAACGATATTTGATACTGAATCTGTTTCTAAAAACTGTGGGTACTTTCCAATGATTTTAATCCTATCAATCAAAAATATGAATTAATTATGTGATGAATACCAATAAAGTTATGTAAGATAAGCATGAAGAATGGACTAACATGGAGCAAGAGAACATATTTTGTCATCAAGGCATTGTACAAAAATCCCAAGTCGACTTTTATTGTACTAAAATATCTTGTCTTGACAGAAAATGGCTTTAACAATGAAGTCAGAAGTGATAGAGTGAGGACAACTCTTACACAATAGAATATCTATGTGTCTATGTATATGCACACACACATAAATTACATAAATATATGTATCTGACTGCATTGATTTCTTCGGAATTCTGTAGTTTTAATATATTTCTGCTTGAAGATCTGCCTATTTTTGTCATTTTAAAGTATATCAGTTTTGAAATTCGAAATACAAAACATAACTCAGGGGCGAAAATATTGAAAAAACTAACAAACATCTATTTAGTTTTTCTTGCATATTGATTTCAATAACCATTCAGTAGCTCCAGGACCATGTATTCTTTCCAAAGAGACTGACATGCTGGTTAAGCTACAAGGCTGGTATTCAATTTCCTGCTCCCCATAGACCTCTTCTGTGATTTTGCCAATTCATGTGACCACTTTATATTTTAATTTCCCTTTCCTATACCAGAGACAGTAGTACCTTCTCATATCACCGTTATGTCTTGGGAAACATCAGGACTAGGAATATGAAAACACAAGTCATATAAAATGTTTCATAGAGTGTGATGGATGCATTTTTAAAGAGGACCTTGAATAAGAAGACTGTTTTTGGAGAATATAAGGAACGCTTCTATTGTTCCAATGTGTTCCCCTCTTTTATGATGATCTATCTTCTCAAAGACAGAGACAAGGAAACATTGAGCATGGCGGCATAAGGCAAGAATTCTTGAGGGTGCTATAAAAACTACGATAGCAAGAAAAATAAGATGGGGTAAATGAATTCACCTTCTTTTCACCATTCAGTAAAAATGCTGGCATTTCTTGACATATTTTTTACAAGGACGTTACTCCTTCATTATCAGTTTTACCCCTTGACTTTTTTTAAGATTGAGGAAAAGATTTAGAGTGGAATGTTTGCTAGTGGAAAAGATTGCTAAAGAGAATCCTGCTTAGTTTGTGCTTGCAAAGTGATTTGACGAGTGAAGATTGCCACGCTACCTTTAAGTGGCAGAGTCAGCTCTGAGGATTAAATTCACCCTTCTACATAGAAGAATATTACTTACATATCCCTTGAGCTCTGCTTGCCCTGTTCCCAGCTTACAAAGTGAAGTGGGAACCACGGCAGAACAAATTGTCCGTCATTTAAGCATATTGATCCAAATCAGTCTTGTACAATTAGCATCTCAGTCAAGAGCAGCATGGTGTCCAAAGATGCCTTTTCCATCTTGGAGAATCCAGTTAGAGAAGAAGCGCTGCATGCACATACGTACACACCGACCTGACAACAATCTTGTCTTTGATGTCACCTACAACCGCACAATCACTTGTAATTGTGACAATTATTTGACAAGTTATTTTACCATCAACTCATATCCCAAATCATGTTTCCCAAGTGTGCTGTTCTCTATTTTATTTTAGTTTATTTTTTTTTAAGTTGCAAACAAATAAATGCACTTTCATTTATTTTCATGAACTTTGGCACTGGCAAAAACTTTGTGTATCAGGTTTGGTTTTTTGTAGCGTGACGGGTCAGATGCAGGAGCTAAATTACATATCTGTAATGAGAGCTGAAAAAGATCCACAGGACTCCTAAAACATTTTAGAAAACACTACTGCCTTGTTCCTATGGCGCTTAAATAGCTACCTATTAAAAGGAAGAAATTTGATTTTGAAAGAAATTACTACTACTTGGTAACACTGCAAAATGGGAAACTGTTTCCATTCCATGACTAGATTAAAATCTGACAGAATTTAATGGTATCATAAAGAGCCATTTATTATTTTATAACTTTAAACAATTTCAAAGGGATATCACATTTATTCACTTGCATATATTTTGCTAGCATCCAGACTGTTTAAAAGGTATCTGTAAAATAAAATATTAGGTGATATCTTGTTTTTTTTTCAGATATCATTTAGTGTCATTGAGACAAACATTTAGGTTACAATCACACTTTGGTAAAATAACAGCTTTTGGCTACCCCAGCAGCAATCATTCAAAATAAGTTTTTCATGCCACTATAGGGTATAGTAAGAAAGACCAAGGGAGACAGCAGGTACTGTGGGCAAACAGTAGGAAAAGTAGTAGAACAATGCTAGGGAATATAATTTTTTAGCAGCTATTTTATTTTCTGAGTGGAACAGCTGGCAAATTGTGTGAACAGATAGTGCCTGATATTTGAGATCTCTGAGAATGATTAGTTGGGAAGACAGGAGATGTGCAGGGAGGTTCATTGTTACTAGAGTTTGATTTGGAATTCCACCAAGATTCAGGGGAAGCTGTTGGTTCCAGGTCCTGTAGTTTCCCTCCCTGCAGGATCAGCACAGCTGTCCAGCTGGGAATGGACACTGGACAAAGGGTGATGTACTGAAAGAAGGATTTAATTATTTGAATTCTTATTGCCTCTTGGCTAAGTTGGGTTATTTCAACCTGGTGTGCACTTCAGGTGTGTAACTATCTTCATACTACTTGGCTTAGAAGCACACAGCTGCTCTCCTGAGTAAGCAATATTTTTAGAGTTCCTGCATTTCTCTCTGCTGGAGCATAAATCAGATGTGTGCAGCTGATTTTTTATTGCTTTTAAAAGAACTCTTTCCCAGAGCTGCTCCCAGACGGCATGACTATGCATTTCTAAGATGGGCTTGTATACTCTCAAAAATCAACCAGAGATGTCGCATGCAAGATCCCGATTTGTAAGTAATGACATAGGTTGTGATATTCTCTCTGGGGGTGAGAGGTTTTTAAACAGCAGACACGAGTATGGCCGGGGCTGTTTCTGGTGTCTGTCCTACATGATGCTCTTCAGGATTATCTGGTGCCATTGTAGTGCTTGGCAAGCCTTTAAAAGCAAATATAATGGCTTTATTTGTGCTGTGGTAGTTTGGAAAAGGAGAGCATAGCTTCTAGAGCTTGGATCCAGCAGCATCTTCTGCTGACATGGCTGGTTCAGCACTGGCCCTGCCAAAGGAGCCGGGTGGGAAGCAAGCGGGGGGGAAGTTTTCTCTTTGGAGATGTGAGACATGAACAGGAAAAACGTCCTGTTCTGCTGTCACCCTACGCTGCTTCTTGGATACCTGATCCTGCTGTTTGCTGTGCTGATAGCCTACTAAGCATGAAAGAAACGCTATTCAATTCAGACTCCATTAGGTAACATGGGAATCTGCACTATCATGCGATGTCATGAAATTGTTGGACTCAATGTGGATATGTAAGAAGCTGCTGGCATTACAGATAACATCAGCTGGCTCTAGATAAAGCAGCCTGCCCCAGGGGAGGGGGCTGGGAGGTTGGGAAGGGGAGTGGAATAACCCTTTTGAGTCTCCTCTGTGACTGCCTTGCCTAATCACAGCATTTTGTTTATCTCAGAATAAAGATTTCTGTGGTAGAATTAGCCCTGCACTCTGTATCCAAATGACAACTTTTCTTTTCATAACGTGCAGAAATGTTTCAAAACTCCCTGTGCTTTCTATTGCAGAAGCTACAAAGCTGCTATGACAAATTCTGTTCCCAAAATCAGAAGCACTGCACATAAAACACGCAACATGATGTACGTGTCCAGAGCCATAGTGAGCACCTCTTAATTTAAACTTCTTTGCCCTATTCAAGTGATTCAGCATGTAATTAAAGTCTATCGCATTATAAAAATTAGCTACAGATCACCATTTGTTACGAGTGTGACTCACAGGGGCTAAGCCTGCTTAATATTCTGTTTGGCAGCAAAATGTTCGAGGGCAGAATACAGATCAATACAGGCAATTTTTTTCAACCTTCCCTGTGGTAGTAGTGTTGTACATTTTGGCATCTCTGTCTTGCCAACTGTAATGAAAGAAATTGTCATTCAAAATAAGGCCAATTTAAAACTAACATCCTTAAAAAAACCAGCACTGCAGACCCTTTTCTTTTTTTTCCTTTGGATCCACCATGTTCACAGACCACCATGGCATGAATTGCCATTAATATGTCATTTCCCTTTCCTGTTATCACAATATAAAAGACCTTAGCTCTGACCTTTCTATCAAAACATCCTTTGTTTAGAATGAAAGCTATTCACTGTTAGACCCTTATCTATAGAGCTTAGCCAGCGGATCAAATCCAAAGAGCAGAATTCGTTTACTTTGTATTAAATGAGCTCAGTTAAGAAGTTTCAATTTTGGCAGAAAGGTGCATTAATCACAAGGAAAAGAACAGATCTCACTTTTCACAGCTTCTGGTTTACTTTCAATACAGTTACACAGTAAGGCTTTTGTTCCTTAAAAGTAGCACTGTATTTAAATACAGTAAATATAACAAAATTACCTTCTTAAAATTACACTAGAGTTCCTACAGTACAGGATGTCCATAATGACCTCAGTGTTGCATGACTAACTTTACAGCTTCAAAAAGGTTCTAAATTAGTTTGGACAGATGGGTTTTATCCAGAGGAAATCAATGAGTTTTTGTGAGTCTGACTTAATTTTTATGCAGCCAGTACTTTGAGATGAAATTAAAATATGTATGAAAAACATATTAAAGTTTCCCTTGGGTTCATAGTTGTTTGTACATTTACAAGGTGTTAAAGAGATGATTTAAAAACTAACTATATAAGGGATCAATGCAAGTATACTATGATTTATGGCCTTTCATGACATTTTTGACACTTCTAGCCTAATGTCTTATGTGTTTTGAACCACTAATTATCTTTTAATTCATAAGGGTTTGGTGGGATTTTATAAGTGTAATATAATATATAGAGCTGTATCACATGGAAAGTTTTAGAAAAAAACACACTTTACAAGTTGTGCTGAGTACATAACAGTTGTAAATAAAGATGTGCTGCACCAGTTAAAAAACCACTTGATCGCGTGTTAAGGAAGTCGCAACACCCCAAATGGGGAGGGGTTCCTCATCTGCCCGCTGAATCCGCAGATTTTTCACTCACTCTTCAGTACCAAGGGTCAAAAATCTGTGCAGGTTTTGATCACAGCGCACAGCTTTAAATATGAATCAGAAAGCAAAAGTCAGGTTTTCTTGGATTTAGTGCTGTCGCTGTGTAAGATGATATACAACCCAAAGATTTTGCTGCCTGACCAGCTATGATCTGATCACCTCCAGGACTGTGCAACAGCAAAAGCTGCAGCAGTACTTGTGGTTCAATGATGAATAACATGGGAACATTTTGATTATTTATCAAAAGTGATAATTGAAAAACTCAAAGTCATACTCCTAAAAAAAATAAAATAATAGAACAGTACCAGCAAAACATTTGACATATGACATATTTGATATATGTTCCAAAAATCTTTACCAAAAAATCACATTATTTAAAAACTTCCTGAGCAATGGACAGAAGATGGAATGTTCGGTAAATTCTTAAGAACGGCATATTTCATACTGTTCTATTGAACAGCTCCAACTTAAACCTGCACTTGACTCAGAGCAAGTAGAAAGGTTCCCATAATAGGATTTTCAAATAGCCCCTAGGTTATCCAAGGCTAAGAACGTCATCCATGTTCCATTCTGGTTTAGATGCTTTCTAAGTATCTCTGGTGAGGACAACAGAGGGTAGAGCCTTATGCTACTGAATTCTCTTTTAAAATACTTCTCTCCCTTTTCATTTTCTCATCATTACTTTCCTCAATACAGTTAAGAAACACTAATTTGCAACACTGCATAAACTGAAAAAACCTCCAACTTTTTGGTTTGTTCCCTAATTCAGTGCAGCCATTAGCAGTGGAACCTTATCAATGATTCCCACCAAGTCTTTTTACAAATGCAAAGATAGTTCAGTGTGTTTTTTCACTTTTCTGAGGAAAGGAGTGTAAAGAAATGTGAAATATGTTATCCAGTTCTATATTCTGACACGCCTACAAAACTTTGTGTATATCAAATGTAGTCTTCAATATGTGGATTATAACTAGGTGGAACCCGGGGCATTCCTTCTCTGTTCCTAACCTTCAAATATATAGAAAATGTTTATTCTTATCTTACAAATACCTACTAATGCATAGATAGATTCCCGGTTCTTTGGAATTCATGGATTCCAATCTGTGAGTCAAGTTTTTAGTGCCATGTAACAACTGGCAAAAATTAAGCAGAAAGGAATACAAGTATAGAGCACTTAGATAATCAGAGTTATGCACAGCGAGGAAATTTTAAGAGGCTCAGTAATGAAACTTCAATTATCAAGAATCTAAGCAAAAGGATTCTTCTTCTGCATCTTGTCTGGTTGTATGGTAATTATTGGTGATGCTGATTGGTGTTGATCACTGTATTCTGTCTTACTGAGGCATGCTCTTTCCCACAATACATAATACAACAGATAGTATCCCAAAATAGAATCATAGAATCGTTTTGGTTAGAAGAGACCCTCAGGATCATTAAGTCCAACCATAACCCAACCTAACTCTGGCAGTGCCCCATATCCCTAAGAACCTTGTCTAAACGCCTTTTAAACCCCTGCAGGGATGGTGACTCCACCACTGCCCTGGGCAGCCTGTTCCAATGCCCGACAACCTCTTCCATGAAGAATTTTTTCCTAATATCCAATCTAAATCTCCCCTGGTGAAACCTGAAATACTGGCAATGATTTGTCTTCAGCCAAGCAAAATCTTACAGCCTTCTTACAGTTCTAGAAACTTTGCAGTATCTATGCTTAAAGCAGAGAATACAATAGAGAAAAACAATCTTCTGATAACATTTTCAAAAAGCAAAAAGTGTTGGCTTTCAACAGACTGTAAAAGCAAAAAGAGGCAATTTTGATACTTCACTCCTATGAAGCTGCACTTTCCTTTTTAAAGGTCATTCTCTGCCAGTGGCCAACTCCTTCCTTCCAGCTCTTCCTCTTAAGCCATTCTGACAAAGCTAACACGTACATGACAATTATCACAACATAAGCATGAAAAATAAGACTTTAGACATTATTGCATGCTGACAGACCCTAAAAACATCCAGGAAACTGAAGGTCGGATGGAATTTCTGAAAACAGACAGAGAATCTACAGCAGGCCAAAACATCCTCTATCAGCTCCAAAAAAGGATAAAGAGAAATTAATAACATTGAGAGACTCTTTTAAATATTCTGACCATAATTAGCCTACTCCAAGTTTAAATAGTGGCCATACAGGCAAAAAAGCTATTGCCTCTAATAGCCTGGATCTCAGTTCTGCATCATCAAGGACAGTGACAGTAGGAGACCTGTCTCTAAATGTTTAGGTTTCAGAAAATTCCTCTTGAAATATATTTATTTTCTGTTAAATGTCAGTAATTCAAGGCAAACTGAAAGCAGAGAACATGAAAAATATCCTGCAGGGGGAAAGAGGTAATATATGAAATACCAGGCAGAGGTAGATATGCAGAAACAAGAGATGAAGCAATGTGCTAAAAGAGAAGAGCTCATTGCCTTTTCTATTGTTCTGTGTACATGCACCTCATGGTTAAGGTCTTTCCTTTACCCATTTTGGGGAAAAATAACATCCAGATCTTCTTCCCAGCTAGGAAGGACACAGCAGTGATTTTAGAGCCTGGACAAGCATAGAGCTTCAGAAAACTGAGATTTCCAAGCAATTCCCGAACACCCTTTCTCCTGTTCTCAGCATTTTGCTCTGAGGACAAAGATCATTTTACTATTTCACCAGCCAATTTATGCTACTTGGTGAGCTGGTTTAGGTGCTTTCTGCTTCTTTATGTCATGAAAAAGCCTCCTCATGGAATCAGGGGACTTATACATTCTTGAACCCTATGGACAACTTTCAATTCAGTATCACAGCTTTGTTCAGTTTGATGTCTTTGCTTGCACAGCTTCTTGTATTCTCTAGTATCGCTGCTGAGAAGCTTTACTGCCCTTAATTCTCCTTCCCACCTAGAGACTCTGCATATAGCAGTATCTTTCCCACTCTCACATAGATACACATAGTCAACTTCTGTCTGAGTGGATACAAGCTGAGGAAATCAAAAGGAAAAATTACCATTATTTTTATATGCAAAGTCTAATCTTTAATATTCTATATGCAATTACAGTGGAAATTTTTTTCCCTGCTTTTATTAAATAGCAGAACTGTACAGCAAGCTGTGAGAAATCTGTATATTAACATGTTGGTATTGGGTATTTTTAACAACATGTACAGAGGAATGTGTAATATCTTCAAATGAATAACATACCTACATGTGTAATCTGGTTACCCTCTAGTAAAATGAATCATGCCAGTGTGTATCAGAAAGCTATGTATAGGATGGATTTCAATTTCTGTATTCCGTAAGGATAATCTAAGCAACGTAACATTCTGGAAAACATTGCAATTAGATTTTAAATTACTTTACAGTGCTTAAGCACATGAATCAAGCTGAGAAATAATCTCCCCAAAACTCATTAATCAAATCAAGTATATAACATTCCTTAACTAATGCTGTCCGTTCCATGAAATGTGTATACAGAAGGCTTTCTTTTTTCTCCTTTCATAGTTGTTTACATGCACATTGAAGAAATATGTCCAGCACTGCTAGCAGTAGTTCCAGTTAAAAAGTACCATGAAAACAACCTTGTAATAAAATAACTAATTATTAGTGGGGATGTATGAAGGAGCCCATAGTAGCAAAGGTGTAGCAAACTTTGTGGGTTCAACTTCTTAAAGACTTACAAAAAAATCTGCCTACAACCCATGTGCTGCATTTCACTTACCCTGAGTTTCTCTGAGTTTCAGATTTTAAAAGGAAATAAAAACTGAAAGTGAAACTCAGCTTTAGAGCCCTAGATTTTATCTTGTTTTACATCAAGACCTAACAAAACTGTGAATTTTTCTTGCTTTCAGCATGAAACTATAAATCACCTCAGGTTTTCTCAAACATTTAATTAACCTTAAGGTCAGTTCCTCAGGGTTAAATGCTGTTGTCACTGGAGAAAATGGGATTTTTGCCATTGACTTCAGTGCAATCAGGCTTTGGCCCGCAGTGAATTATTTAAGTGAAGCTTGTTAGTAGGAGCTGGGGAATACTGTACGATGAAACTGAATAATTACTTAGTAGGATTAAAGTAACAAACCAGGAGATATTATTTAGACTTAATTATTCATCTATCTCTAACAATCAGATTTTCTAGTTAGTGAAAAATTTGAAATCTGACTTTTTTTTTTTCCAGATTCCTCAAAATCTTAAAATACTCCACTAGAAACGGTCACAAATGAGGCAAATTTTCTAATGGTTTTTGAGTGATACCAGATGCGGGGGTAGGAAAAATTACTGAAATAATTCTTCAAATTCTTGGTTGCGTTCAAGATAGAAATTCTAAAATCATGGGTTTGAAGCGGAAAGAAGAGAAAGTATAATTTAGGATTTGGATATTTCAATCCCTAGCGCCAGTTTTTGTAGTAAATATGTACTTGGAAATGCAGGTAGGCACTAGGACCATTTTAGAAAATATTTTAGATAATACTCAAAGTCCTAGTATGTGTCTACCTGTATCTTAGATGCTTTGAAAGTATCACTTTTAACCCCTAATAAAACCCACAAAATAAATGTTGTAAGTGAAGCAGGTAGGTACCAACAGGCAGATTAACACAATCCGGAGCTTTCCTGGAAGTTTTCCCACTGATCACTATAGGATCTCCATTGAGCCCAGAGGCCCGGGTTCAACAAAGCATTTAGGCTCCCAATTTCCCATTTAAATTAATGAGAAGTTTGGGCCTAAATACTTCATTAAACTCACGACTAAGTGACTAGGCTTTGGTGGTATTTTCAGCACATTGCGTTCTTGATTACTCATGGAATTATTGGAAAGAGCTACTTTGTATTAGGGGTTTCGAGTGATCTCTTGGTAAAGCAAAACCACTTGTCACACTTGCTCAGTCTTCACTGTATGCCCTAGAAAGCCAAAGAACATTAGCTATACATGCATTATGGATATGCCTTCCTCCACCTGTATTTTCCAGATCTGTTTTACAGGCAACTGTATTGTAAATCAGCAGATTACGGGAAGAATATAAAGTTCTATAACATAAAAAAAAAAAAAAAAGAAAGAGTGCAAATCTGGTCCCTGTATATTGGAAATGGAACCCTGAGTGTATGTGAGAAGCAGGAAGGTACCAGCACACAGAGAAGGGCACTTTGCTCTGCTGATGTGTCCACACATAAACCTCCTTGCGTGCAAGTTCTCACACAACTTGTCGTAAAAAGAACATACATCACATAGAAATAGTATGCATATATTCATGCATGCGTTTCATTTGGGAATATCTGATGATGGTGTCTTTAGAGATTGCTATGTTCCATATACATAGTTAAAATTATTAATGATTATATTAATTCACTCCTAGGTCAGTGTTTGTATTCATCTCTATTACTTTTGTTCATTCATGTGCATATTTTTGTCCAAATACAAATACCTTCTGTCAAACCAGATACATTGTTTTTACCTACTAAATATGCACTGTACCATGAAAAGATAACATGTGTATACTAAACAATAAATTTCTTCAAGAGAAAATTGTAGTTTCAGTTTCTAGGCTGTTTTCTATACACACTCATGAAGCTGCAGGAAGGCTGGTAAAGCCCCATGTCGCTTTGGTCCAAGAATACAAAGTCTGTGACAGCTTCATAACATTGTTAGTTTTAAATTGACAGCTGAGAGAACTTTGATTCTGGAAAGTGAACTTGGATTCTGGAATGTGGAAGGGAATTCAATTTTTAATTCTGCATCTAGTTAGGAACCTACATCAGGATTTGTAGAATTGAAATGAAGAAAAAAATAAAATCAACAGCCTCTGTGATATAACTTTTGCTAATTAAATTCCAAATCTGGACAAGTATTAGAAGCCATTGGTAAAAGGAAAGAAGTTATTACTAGATTTTGCTCTCAAAATAGAGCAGTGGAACTGTTAAATGTTGGCATGTAGTGTGGCATATTCAGGTAACAGAGCTGCACCTCATCAGAAGGAATCATATTACCTATTAAAATAACAAAATCAACTATGCTGGTATCTTTCAGTTATATGTCAAAAAAATGAAGTTCTGGAATAAAGCATGATATATTAATATAAGTGTCATAGATAATTATAGTAATTTTAAGACATGCTTTCCTAAATTAAAGCTCTGTGATTCGTTTCTGTAATTGTGTCACGTATTCCCGCCATATTTTGTCCTGAACAACCACTGGCTGGTTGTTGTATTTGTTTTGTTTTGTTTTGTTTTAATGAGCAAAAATAGAGTAAGATCAGGGATGTATTTCTTTTTTTCTACCACATTTTCATGTGGAATTAATAGTTTTCTTCTTTCATCACAGGTAACTATAGTTGCTGTGGGATTTAGAAGCATGATACAGTTTAAAATTATCTGCTGATCTAGATTTTGTGGGCAAACAAATACACAGATAATGATAGATTCTAGCCACTGATATTGGGCTCTTAAAAAGAAAATATAAATAGTGATTAATATTTTTTTAATGCAGACTGCAGGGAAAAGCCAACTAAAAGTAGTTTAAACTGATTACCCCATGCTCCATTTCATTTTAAGACCACTTGGGGATGAATTCTTGATTTCTTTTTAAGTGCAATTGGCAGAATCTGTTTCACCGTAGAGTAAATACGCCAGCAGAGCTCACTCTTGAGACAAACATATCTGATTTTGCCTATCCTGTGTTCTTAATGGGTTATAATTCAATGTGATAGCTATGATTTTTGACATTATGGGATCTGGTTCAGATCATAAAGGGTATACAAATCAACTAATATAGATTAGATGCTATGGTGGTCCATAACTGTTAAATGGGGTCATGGTTTCTAACTAGCTAATAGACTCTTATGTACTAAATTATTCCATGGAATTCAGTACCATCTATTCATCATAAGATTGACATACATAATCTTAGGAAATTAATTTAAAAATTGTTCCCTCTTCTTGCTTTGGGTTTGGATGAATTGTTGCTAAGACAAATTACTTAGCTAGTCTTCAGTGCTAATGCTACTCATATTTTTAATTAACAGTGGACTCTCCATGCAAAGTTACTATTCTAGTGGGAATGAAAAGAAAACACTATGATTTTATTTTCCTTAACTGATTGGAAATAACAAGTGTTCATATTGTATCACAAAATCTTGTTTCTCCTCAACAGTGACTTCCCACATAATCAGTGTGTTCTTTTCAGGCAGTCATGTGGGAGGAATTGGACATCCTAATACACACACTCATTTAGGGTTCTGAGTAGCACAGAGTATCTTCTACGCCAAGCGGACAGTTTCTATGAAACTTGGAAAACAGAGTTTTGTTCTGACACATTCAAATTAGCAAGAGGTGTATTTTCCAGAAATAAAACCACTATAAACTCTTACATTACTTCCAGCAGTCCAATTCCACAATACTGTTTAAAGAAAGTGGGCAATGTCTTCAAATGTGTTGAGAGGCAAAGTCATTGACCATTGCTGAGTTCCTGTTCCCTTTTCCTTACTAACAGGTGGTTGGAGTAGTTATGTGGTACTGAGCAGTGGTTTGGAGGAGAGACCCTTTAAAGAAAAACAAAACCAATCAACCAAAAAAACCAAAGAAAACAAACAAAAAGCCCAAACCAAACAAAAAGACACAAACAAAATCCCAAGTAGCCACAGAAACTTGAACTGACAAGTCTAAATGCCTTTCTAAATGGAAATCCAAGTAGCTCTGACAGATTTATTATAAAATCAGATAATGTTCTGTATCACATCGATAGCCTGATTTCTCATGTTAAACCAGAGATTTGGTAGTTAGACATTGGAGCCTAGTAACACTATTGTAAAAGAGTGAAGATATAGGCACTTGCTTTTAATGAGAGTAAAACAAGGAGGTTCTAAGGTGAGCTGCGTATGGGCAATAACACTGAAGAGGGTCCATCATCCACGTTGGTAGTGCTTTGCAAGAAAGTCACCAAACATTGTCATTTAATAAGAGTTGCTCCCAGATTGGAATGGAGTCCAGGGTAGAAAGACGCCCCTCTCCCAGCACTCAGCTGAGAAGTTCAAAGAGTGGTTCTTTAGAACTCACCCATCCACCTACGTGTATTAATCAAAGTAGGAGAATAACTACATTTGCCTTATTCTAGTAATTCCTTCTTAAAAAAACAAAACAAACAAACCAATAAAAAAACCCCTCCACACCAGAATAAAATGCGGGTTTGATTTTTCAACATGATGACAATAATGGGTAGGGCAGTAAATAAATACAATTGATGACATTCTGATAAGTATTATGGAAATAATGATTGTTGCAGAAGTTTATAAATACTTTAGGAGAAGTTTGTAAATACTTTGCCCTACTGGCTACTTGAATTTTATAAACAGCACGCAGCACTTCAGAATAACTATTGTTACTGATGAGAAGGCCCATACAGAAAATGAATGTCATAATGAAAGGAAAATAATTATTATAATAATAATAATAACACCACCACCACCACCACCACTACTAAAGATAAAAAGAGAAGTGATAAAACACGCAGAGTAGACAGGGACAGAGGGTGGCTATTGTTTTGTACAGTGATAAACATAGTCATTGCCCCTGTTACTCTGTAATTCCATCACCAGGTTTGGAAAGTATTCATGAAACACTCATTTTGAAAATTTATGAGCATCATTAAGATCTCTTGATCAAATCACAGTTTTACATACATTGTTATCTAGCACAGATAATCAATAAAAATGCGAAAAGGAATTAAGTTGCTATAGAACACCTGGGAGGTCTATAACGTCCCTGATAAGACTGTTCGACACCTCTTGATCGTGATGGAAATTGGGAGCGTGCCTTGACAAGAAAAACAGACTTCTCTATGCGTATGATGTTTGAAAACTGCATGGAAATGCCAGAAAGCCACGTTGACAGCTAAAAGCTCAGTGTTATTACATTTGATGTCTCGTGTTGTTTACTAGTACTATTGAGAAAAATATTTACAGGCTTTTATTGGAGAAATGTTTTCCTGTGTAGAAAAAAGACACTTTCCAAAGGACCGAGCCAGCACAAGGTGGGGGGCAGGGGCTGCTGGTTGTAATTAGCGGCTGCTGTGCAGCGGGGACTGAGCAACGGCCAGTGGCAGAAAAAGAGCAACTTGGGAGAAATAGTGGGAAAAGTTTGCTTTTTATCTACTGTTTTTGTAAAGTGAGGCAAAATAATGAATCAAGAGAGATGGAAGATGCTAGGTTTGTTTGTTGTGGCCAAATTGTCTCATTTTTGTGAGGCACTGTGGGGTTTAGGGTGGACTCAGAAGGAAAATATGTCTCTTCAGAGTGTGGCATACCTGTCACCTAAGCGTAAGATGGAATCCAGTGAGGGCAAACACAGTACCCACGAGATCTGGGTTAAGCCAGTAAAATGTTATAGCTTTATAATTCAAACACACTTTATAATGAAAGAACCTCAAAACTTATTTTTGTTTTGGTTTTAGTTATGGAAAAGTAAGGCTTAACTCACTGGATAGGTTTTTCCAGCCCCACACATCTCTTGTTAAAATATTGATATAAATGTTGTGCTGCTCCTTCCCTCTCCTCGTACACAGGCGGTACAGAGGTCACCGTTATTTCAGCTGCTCTGCACTGCCCTCCATGCTCTGCGAAGCACATCCACAATCTGGCCAGCGCAGGGGTATTTGCAAGAACGAGGAGGACCCTGCCCCCCACACCTCTTCCCCCTCCCCTGGATTCTCTAAAGTTATTCACTCCTAAGTTGTAAAACTCAAATCCCCAAGATAAATAAACTTTTGAGTTTATCATCCTGGTGCTTAGTGAAGTTTAAAACTGTTCCAAGAGGCAGAAACCTTCCATCCTTGGTTCCAGTGCTCACCTTACTAATAGACATATTAGAAAAACTGAGACTTTAATTTGGAAACATTTGTCTGTGGGTTTGGTGGGGAGAAGACTGACGGCAAATGTTATTTGCTGGGTTTTGAATCCTTTTTATCCTTCGATTGGATGCACTCACTAGAAGTTAATAAGTTTGCCAAGGAGACCTTTAGCTGTCCTGTGTATGATTCCCTGCTATGTTTAATATAAATGTAGTATTTTAAATCCATCTCTTGTGTCCTAAACCAGATTTTGTCTTAGGCAGCTGTGCTTAAATTGTAAAATCTCACCCTTGTGTCTGGTTTCACATCTGGCAACACCCAGCTAACAGCTACAACTTACTTAGAGTAATTAAATCAAGTTTAAAAAAACCCAATGTGATATATAAAGAATAAATTATTAAAACAGTACTTTGCTTTCCAACCAAATTTTGCTGCAACTTTAAAAGTAGCTGGACTACCCTGTTATTTCTAAAGGTGTTGATCAAAATAAGTACATACTGGGGAAAGCAAAGGCAGGCTTGTAAATGGGTGGGAACTGGGCAACATTAAGCTCCCATAATTACTAGTCAGCAATATGTCTCCACTTTGATGTCAACTATATGCTTTTTTGTGTCTCAGGGAGGAAGAAACTTCAAAAGCTTTAATTTCAAGACAATAAAGGGCCATGCTAATATATGTACAGACTTTAACTGCAAATGGAAATTTCCAGTGTTAAAGATATAAATATAGGTGAATTAGGACAAAATATGCATTTTACGTGTTATTTGTGTAACACAGCCACAAAAGATAAAAATATATTATTTATATGAGTACTATATAAGGTATAGCCTATGAAAAGAATAACGATTTTTTTACTGATAAATCCACATATTTCTCTCTCTAATTTTGTATGTGTCTGATATAAATTATTTTACACATGACAGAATCTTAAAGGACTGTAAATACGAACAGTTCTATTGACTTATAAAATATATAAAGCTATGCATATAAAGAAGATGGCCATGCCACACTGTCATTCCTAGTCAGAAACCATACCAACTTGAACACTTTTGAACAATAGATACTAAAAGACTTTGCAAAACTAATTATTTTTAATTAAAGAATAAACGCCTGACAATGAAAACCTGCTATGAATACAAGACTGATAGTATATGCAATTCTTTCTAATAACTATATTAGGCTTTGGATCCCTCCTCAAATAATAAATAAAACATATATTAATCATATATCTCTCATGGTCCTTTTGTCTAGATCTCGAATGTGTGCAGGAGGGAGGGTTAGTAAAGAGCACGAGAGAAACCGTTTGTTCACACAGACGTACAAAGAGCCTGATTCAGTTCAACTGAACATTTACCGCACAATCTGGGATAACTGAAGAAAAGAAGGTGAATTCCATTACGTATGAATACACATTTTGTAGGAGAAAGGCCTGGAAGAAGTATTTCATTTTGAGAAAGCTGTTATAGAAGGTAGAAGTACTTGCAAGGTAACACCTGCAGAAGGTGACACAGCAGAGGATGCTCTCTCTTAGAAGACAAGAAGCACAAATCCAATTCCACCCTCTGACCGACACGATTCAAACATGAATTCAAACCTAAAAAAACAGATTACATATCACTCCAAAGCAGGAATGGCCGAGTAAAATAATTAAATAGATATTAAACGTCTCTTGAGTGGTTGGCACAGCCAACTTCCACTTGAGTTTTTCGGTCTGACCAAAACAGATTACTCTTACAGCTCTACACATAAATGATTTGGATTCCAATCCCTTTTCCAATTAGCATTCAGTTTACTTTGTCTGCTATTCATACTGTGAAGATTTTTTGTCACCATTCATTCATGCAGCAAAAAGCGCTGTCAGCTGATGTGTGTCAGAGCGCCCTTGCTTCTCATCCGCGTACAGTTAACAAAGCAGCGCAACGGGTCCTACCCGGGCATCCCATTAGTAAGACGGCTATTTTTCTTTAACGACTAGTTCACAAAGTGCTGATAAATCCTAATCCTGGCCCTTTCATAAAAGGCTTCTTGTAGTATCTAACACATCAAATAGTTTTAAACATACTTTTCAAAAACACTGCTGTATATATCATATCTCCTCAACTGTTGTGGTCTGTTATCCTGTCATCTATGAAAATACGGATGTTTTAAACTCCTGAAGGAACAGTTCCTGAGGTATGAAGGCGGTTATCTTTTGTGAAACAGATTTGCTTTTACTTTCAGAGGTTCCTTCTTCATGTAACAACTCCTGCCTCTCCAAGGCAAATAGCAGAAACAAAAGAATTTTCTTCTGAGTCAAAAACTGTCCTTCAACAATACCTGAATATCTCACACATTTTTACTTCGGTACTCCCAGAATTACGCTAGACTCTCTAATTGCACTGTGCAAAAGGGATTCAGGATCAGCTCTGTTTAGGCAATACTAAAATTCAGCAAGCACTACAAAGAAATAGAATTTTAAACCAAGATGCCATTTGACAATCACAGAACAATGGTTGGACTGGCCCACATACTTCCCAGGTCTCACACATCTGGAAAAGCTGCACAGCAACTGCACAGTAAAGATGCTCAACTTTTGTCAAAATATAAATAAGCTGAAATGAAAGCTTTGGCCACACTAGTTTTGCTTTATATGGTATTATGGAAACACTGAACTGCCTTCTCGGTTTGTTACTTGTGCAAGTTAAGAGCTTTGGTGGAGCCTTCTTAAGTCTGATAAAGCACTTCAAGTCCTCCAAGACAAAATGCTCATTAATTCCAACCACATAACTACAGAACAAATAGGGGTTTTGCCTGAAGGACTGAGCAGGGACTGCAGGGCTGGAACCCAGATATCAGAAGTCTAATACGGAGATTTAGGTTGCAAATATTTACCAGGATTTCTGCTTTCAAATTTAATGACAAATGTTTAATAGACGCCAACAGGAAAGCTCTCCTATTGCAGGAACTAAACAGATCGCAACTTTTCAGAAGCCTTTTAATTGTGGCTTACTTTTGTGCCAGCTGTTGTGTTCATACTATAAATGGAAGAAAACAACTCTGGGGTGGACATTTAATTCTGTCTCTCTCGATAGTAAACATTAACCACTGGCCTGCTATCGGACCACCTGCAATGTGTTAGTCATTACAGAGGTCACTGTTACCGAACATTTTAAACTGTGAATAGCTTCAGTTTAAATTAGGTGTAAAAAAAGTCATTTCCTCTCAGTGATAAACTAAAACACCTGCAGCACAGCTCAAGTTTACCATGAGAGATATAAACTCCCACTCTGAAGTGGGACTGTTCAAGGACATACAAAACCAGAGTTTTATAAGATAAGATCTTTCTAATCTAAATTATTACTGTGTTGCCAGATTAGGTGATTACATGCACAACTATTTCCCTAGATTGCCAGTTACTCTTTGCTTTACTAGGAACAAATCTGTTGTGGATATCTTACAGGACTTCTCACGTCACTCATAATCTGTTATAGTTTTGCTTTTGCTTAAAAAAAACCATACAATAATACACACAAAAATAAAACCCAACTCCCAAACCTTCAAACAAACAAAACAAAAAGAGACAGTATTTGCTATGTCTCTTCCTTGTTTGTGCAGTCTATTCTCTGTTATAAAATAAGAAACCTTGTATTTTCGTTCCAAAGACGACCACGTTGCAGATCTAACGGTTAGAGGCACCTATTGGTATTTAGTTGTAAAATGTCAAAATGTATTTAAAAGTCTTATCTCTGTTTCATTTTACATAATGTTCTCCCTGACAAGAATCTGGGCAGAGATCTGGAATTTTTATTAAAAAGCCCCAACCTCAAAGTTCTATTGTGAAAGTTTTGTTTGTTTGTTTGTTTTATAAATTTGGCTGAGGCATCTAAAATTAGCTTGAGCCCCGAGCTGTGATGGCCGAGTGCTCCCAGCAGAACGCACACACCCGAGCTGTGTGTGCCCGTATCCCTGTTTTCCCCAGACACAGCAGGTGCTCAGAGGTTCAGAGCAGAGGTTCTAAACCAACATATCTCTGCACAGGATTCCTCCTCTCTCTCTACTTTTGTCCACATGCTTGCTTCTAGTTATGCAAAAGAGCAAGAGAATCACACGTCTTTGAACATATGTCAACTATGGAATAATGGGAGCCAGTTTAGTCTTCAGACATCTCTGAAGCTGTTGTCATGTTTACTAAGTATAAAATATTCTGCTTTAATGTAACTCATACTGGTGGGACAAAAGGAGAATGGAGTTAATCATTCTCATTCCAACTAGTTTATTTTCACATCCAGTTTTAGTTTTCTGGGCCTAGAGGGAATTATATTATGAGATGCTATTTGCCGTGGGTTCTGTGAGCCATATTTGGAAGTGATGTACAACAGGGCCAATGAGAAACACAATCAGATCAGGTAAATATTATCCAATAGTAGACACAGTGACAGAGATGAAACCAGCGTGTTCTCAATCTACTCTTGGACAGATTTGATTCACTTCTAAATTTGACCACGTAACATTTTGAAAAAAAGAAATATGAGAAATTAAGATGGCACAATGAAAAGGACCCTAAGACTAAAGATTCTGAAATATCCTGACTGAAAATCTGGCTCTTCAGACTCTGCATTCCAACCCTAATCCACAAGATGTTTGTGCATCAGTTTTACTATCGAACATCTATCTGTACTATTCAAAACTGTCTGATTACACTGTACCTGAAAACAAGAGAGAAATGCTGGTGAGGCACTCATTTGTCTTCACACATTCAAACATTGGATTAAGTTTAATTCTCACCTGGCATGCTAATTTTCTATTTTAACTGACCCATTTGTGGGTCCATCCTCTCAAAACTTGCTGAGATTGCATTTTACAGCATTTCTTTGCCAGCAGTCTGTACAGGATAAAGTAACATTGAAAATGACAAGGTCTATTTTAGCTGAGCTCCTGGCATGACTTGCAGAAGGAACAAAATTATAAACCGGAATGTATTTAAATATTATGAAGAAGCTGGAAAATATCGTGAAAGACACGAATAGCAGAAAACAATCAAGTCTGGGAAATCTTCTGGTTTTAGTGTTATCCCACCTGTCACTGCTGCCTTAACACATGTCACTTAGGAAGAAAAGCAAGAAAATGAGCACTACAGAGGTGAGTATTAAATCTCAGAGATAAGTCACCAAGGGATGCGTTTTCCTTAGTGTTCCAGTATCTTTGTGCCTCCTCAGTACCTTAACTGGACTTTGGCAAATTAGAATAGCCGAGTGTTTGACCTCTACATTTTTCTGCTTGTGTATGACATAATTAGACTTTTTGCTTTCCATATTCCAACCTGTTATTATTAGTCATTTCTCTAAAGATAAAATTTGCCTCCCAAGTGGCTTCTTTCAATATGCCATAAAACTGAGCACTGGTGTGCTAACAGAAACCATTGCTCTAATGTGAGAACCTCCCAACTTTTTCCCAGGGTCACATCAAACAGCACATTCTGTGCCCATTGACAGCTTTCCTGGGCAAGCCTGCCACCTAGATCAGAAAATGTTGAAACCTGTTAATAATATCGCTGCTATTTTCTCCAAGCAATGGCTGTCAAATGAATGACCACACATTTTGTAGATAACGGTCCAATAAATATTGCATAATGCAACTGCTTTTGGGAAGTCATGTTGGCAGAACACAAGACGGACACTTAAATGTCTCAATTCCAGGCAACTCCTAATTCTCTAATTAAGTGCTTATAATTCCATAATATATTTATGTCTAAGAAAAATAATACCTCAGTAGCTCTACTCTTTTTATAAAAGTATCAAGCTTTGCAAGAAGGGGAATAGTGTCCTTTGATATGTTTTAAGATTTGAGTGGCCAAACCCATCAGATGTCATGGAAAATGACTTTAGAAAACAATAAATAATATCAGTAAAAATAGAACAAAGCATTTATATACATGAGAATTTCATCAATACAAATTCACCAAGTAAATTATTATCATTTGAAATGAACTAAGAAAAAATTCATTGTGTGCAAACACTCATGTATTGGTTTAAAAAAAGCTGGCCTGTCAAAACCATGAAAGACTTATTGGAAAGCCATAGACTGATCATCCAATATTTAGTACCTGCAAATGTTTAAATGGGGAGAGCAATCCTAACAGATGGTTTCCATCCTCTCCTTAAAACTAAGAGATTATTCCTGTATGTGGAATGCCATTTCCTTTATCTTTGAAATAAAAACTCCTAACACACTGCAGGAAAACAACCCTGTGTTCCGTTACTCAAGTTGCTTCCACAGTTATGAACCTCCAATGTAGTATTTCCATAGTAATCTTAAATATTACTACAAAGCATGCCAACATCTTCTGCCAATATTTGATGATCCTTGTGGGTGCCTTCCAACTCAAGACATTCTATGAATACTGCTATCATTTTTTTTTCCTGAATCTAATGTACTGCTTCCTTCAAAACTTTCAATTACTCCAATAAACCGGACACACGACACAAACCTCCACCACTGCAAGGAAGCTCATGGATAATCTCGCACCAAGATTTCGCTCTCCAGTTTGTATTATATTATTTCTTGGTGCTCTCTCTCTTTTCTGCCATATTAGGCCTTGGACGAACTGTGGAATGAGAAATTCCTGGTGCTGTTCTCTTGACACAGAAGATGCAGAACCTCAGCTAGGGCAAATTCTTATTCCAGAGGCTGGGAAACTGGGCCAGTCTCTGTTTGTCCAACAGGGCTGCACACCCATATTCAGCACAGACATAATCTCATCCACTTAGAGCAGCTCTTAGAGTAAAGCTGATAGTTGGCAGCGATCAATAGCAAATATTTTCTCCTGTTATGGACTGAAGTCTATAAACACCAATACCAAGAATTGCTCTTCAAGACTGAGCACTCTTCAAACTGTGGCCTTGTGACACTAACAGGAATAAATATATACATTTTAAAACTTGACCTTATAAACATGTGCAAGAGCTCAACATTTATCTCAATACATCATGAGCATAGTAAAAATATTATCCAGATTAATTAGTTACTAATTCCAGAGAAAATCAAAAGCAGTGAAATGCAACCAGGGAAGATGTGACTCCTAAAGATATTCTCTGAACTGCAGTTGGGAATTGTTTGCTCACAGCTTTGTTCTGTGGTCTTTGCAAACTGGTAACACTGCAGTGGAGGTTTTAAAATGCAGAAATAGGGAAAGGAAGGAGAGGAGATACAAAATGAGACTCTATAGTTCTTAAATAAAATAGGCTTCTGTATTATCTGTGACACAAGGCCAATCTACCTCCATTCAAAATAAAATCAACATATACAAAATATTTTAAATATATTTGAGGAATGTTTATCTACAGCTATAAGGAATAAATACTGAAGTACTGCTATTGGAAATAAAAATTATTCTCAAATACAAAAAAGTTAGGGAAAGAAAAACCAAAATAAACCAACACATCAAGACAAAGCTGTATGTTCTATTCAGAACAAACTGTTTCCCTAACCATGGAAATAGTTACTCTAATTGTACTCTTGAGTAAGAATGAGCCTCTGCAGGAGCTGACCCAGAAAGGTCTGGAGAATACTTGAGGCCAGCATCAGTGTAAACTTATGTTGTTGTAAACATGGCCCTTAATCCATCAAAAGAAAAACATATGGATTCCATCTTTATTTATTTCTACAACAAGTCAGAGTCATCATGACATCTTTAAATACTTTGAATATTATTGTGCTAACTTATGAACTAAAAAAGGCGAAACTTGAATCCATTAGGAGAAAAAGGCAGGCTCTTTTGTTGGCTTATTGCTCAACAAAAAGCAGAGTTTTCTAAACATTGCATTAAAATTAATAAAGCTGTTTTGAAAAGTTCAGTATTTCAATATTATTACAGCTGCAATAATTAAGAATTTGGCCACTACTATGAGTCCTGAAAATCCGTTTATTCACATAGATTTAATTTACTAAAGCTGTTATATACATGCAAATTGTTTTAAAGTTTGTCTAATGGAAAAAACCCACTTGCTTAAACCCATGAAATGTACGTGCATGAAGCAGTAATGCACATATACAATAAGAAGCAAAAAAAATATCTCAGTGCTGAAAAGCTTTTATCCAAGAAATACACAACATGATTATTGAAGGTAAGGATAAAAATAGATCTTAATGGAGACACTTCAATAGAAAGCAAAATATATGACTGTTTATTTACCAGGAGTATTATTCCCTGATTGGAAGGTGTGTATCTGTTGTTTCCAGTTACCATCAATGTTAGCAGTTTTCCTGCTGTTTTAGAACATGCTAAGTCAAAGGTGCTATAGGTCTAGCTTGCCCCTGCCTTTGCCAAGCTTCTCCTCCCTTTGCTTACACCAGCACTCGTGTTGCTGGCACTGCACAGTGAGTCAGTGCTGGGAACTGATCTGGATAAAATATAAGCATATTAAATTAAAAAAAATAAATCTGCCTGTCTCAGCTTCCCAAACCATATTACTCGCAAAACACACTTAATGAGAGGTGGACGGCAGGACTGTCATAATCTGAATTATATTGTCTTAAACATCTGTAGAATTATACTCCAAAGACTTGATTGTAACTCAACCCACATATCTGTGTACTCAGAAAAGAGGCAGGACATCATGGACAGAAGTAATATCAGCATCTTCCTGATGGCCCCAGAACTTAGGTCTGTACCCATTAGCAAATAGGAGGGAGAAGCGAAACAATAACACAAATATTCTTAATGCTGTTGCCTAATAAGACATTGGACATCCATTTGCAGTGAGACATATGTACACCCCAAAAAAAAGACACAGCAATTTTTCATTGTGCAGGGACACCCTAGAATGGGGCAGTGAAGTCATGGCCACTGTTGACATGGCTTGAAGACCATCACATCTGGGCTACTGTGTCCAGTATGGGCCACCTCACTGGGAGAGACCTCGACACATGAAGGGAGTTCAGAGAAGAGCAAGAAAAGAGGTGAGAGAAGGGAAAGAGATTTATGAGGAAAGATTTAAAAGAGGTAACACAGACTGGCCAAAGAATCATTAGTTAAGGAATACAAGGCATGGTAGCAGCCCATAAATATTTCGAGAATATAAACACAAAAATACGACAAAAGAATTATCTAGTGATGCTTGTGAGATATAACTAGGAGTTAGATGATTAATGTGAAAAGGGAAAAATGTAGGTTAAATATCAGGAAAACTTCTTGAAAGTGAGATGCCTTAAACTGGTGGAAGAAAGGAAACAATGTGTAGATCCTCCCTACCTTTCAGTAAATTTTGAAACAAAATAAGACAGTGCACTAGACAAGTGTACTATGGAGAAAACACCTGCATTGATGTGGAGAACCTACAATTCCTTTAATACCAACAAAATAATCAGAAAATTATTCAGTGTTAATTCACATTAAAAAGAAGTAGTCTTATTCACTTCCTAAATTCAGATGACATTAACATTACATGACTATAATATTTCTAAAGTTTAATAATTTTCAGATAATAGAAGTAATGTTTGAAAGATTCTATTAATTGTCATTACTATAAATCCGGCCACTAAATAGATTTTGTGCATAAGTAGGTACTTTTTTCAGCCTAATTTGGAAAATCTTTGAAATTGTAATTCATAAAAACTGTTAGAAGACCACTTATGCTTTTTAGTCATTTATATTTCAGCACATCAGGAAAAGGTTATAGCATTATTTAGCCTACTGCCATAATCATAGCTTAAATTACAGCTCCAACAATTCTTCTGTATTCTCCTCATTATAACTATTCCATTTAAACAAATCTTGTATCTATATTGGTATGAAATTACCTTTATAAAAATATTGACATTTCATTTGCGTAACAAATTTATAATTTTAAAAATCTTCAAAGCTTCTGTTTTGCAGGAGTTATAGGTATTTTTACAATGACTGAGTTTGTATTATTTTAAGTAAAATTCAGTCTCCCTTATATTACTATTCTTACCAGTTTTAATAGTGTTATTTAAATGCTGCTTTAAACCATTTAAAAGGTCCCGGTTTACTAGTAATTCCTCTGATCCTAAACTAACGCATCTCTCCTAAAATAATGGCAGTTAACATCTTCTAATATTTCTGTTTATTGACTAAGACCACTAGAAAAAAATCCACCATTCCATTAAATTGAGAGTTTGAAGTTTTCTGGTCTGATTTCGTATACTTCTATTAATGCTTTTATTTATCATAGGATAGACAGTTTGTGAGTTAAAACCCAGGACACCAATGAACTGTGAGCCAAAAGACAGGAGACATCAAAATCAACAAGTGTGAGCAGTGGAACTCCAGAAAGAGCTATTACGTTCTGCAATTTCAGCCTCTCAATATCAAGACTAAGATAGTATTTACCTTTCTATACACATTTGGCTACTCAGCGTCAATTTGAGAAAGCAGTTTGTGTTATTAATGGAGGATGGGTGTATGTTTGTAGATGGGTGTGCACGTGTAGTTACGGGTTAGACAGCGAAAACTAGAAAGACTTGCAAAGAGAAATTTCTGAAAATATTTGCCTGAGCGCGCTTTCCTGGGGCCCCGTCCAACCCAAAGGAGCCGGGGTGGCTGTTGGCCATGGGGCGCTCAGCAAACTTCCTGCGCCAGCAATTCCGAGCAAACCGGAGTTGGCGCTCCAGCTGAAACCTGCTCCGTGGTGGGGAGGAGCGGCCGCTTCACCTGCTTGTAGCGCAGCATCACAGGGAATGCATGCAGCCAGTTGTATATTAAGAGCTACAGACAATTCTGAAAGAAGGGAACCTAGCGTGAGCTAAAGAAAGTCACTATTTTCTTTACAAGGTCACATGTTGTTTTACTTGTTCAGGCTCTGGTGGCTTCACTGGAAATCCTTCTATATAGCTTGAAATTTATTTTTAACGTATGTCTGTGTGAGTTTCACACGGAGGAACTGTTGTTTTCCGAATTGGTAGCACAAAAGAAAAGCTGCTGTCCAAAGAAAGTCTGAGAAGCTGCAGAATTCTGAGACACATCGTTTCTCAGGAGAAAGATGCTGTGTGGTCTCATAAATATATGCACAGGGTTATGTGCACATACATACATAAATACATGGCAGAGAGATCACAGATTATATTTAAAATGTTAGTATGTGCTGTCATAAGCATGAAGAGGTTTTGGCATTTCATGAGAGATGCAAGCAATCATTCTGACAATTAGAATGATTTAATATAGTATAATAATGAGAATGCATTAATATAATAACCTATTGTATATGGTTGTCTCCTAATTTGTGCTCATGTAGTAAAGACATTTTTGCTTAAATTATACTAGTATGATTTTGCTTATAATGTAAACATCTGGTATAACATCTCAGACTTCTCAGGAGTCGTATTCACAGATTTTGTATATTTTCATTCAAACAAGAGTATTTAAACCAAAACCTATTATTCTCTTACTAACCATTAGAATTAGTTGTCCTCCACAAGTGAGTTGAAATACCACACGATACACATCAAAAATAAATATTTTACCAGTTAAGTGATAATGACTTCAGTTAAATTGTAGTTAATAATTTTCCATAGTCTCTGGCTTACAGTTTGATCTCCCATATGTTTCAGGTTATGTCTCATATGCAGGACCAAGCACATAAGCCCTGATTCATGAGCACAGCTTCAGTGAACGAATGGTTTTCACCACAGTAGGTGTTTGAAAGACAGTTCCTGTATCTCACAAAACCACGCACCAGTAGTATGATATGAATATAGTATTATATGTATATGTGACACACGTTAACTGCTGGTGTAGAGATGAAAGGCTGAGATACCTGAAATCCAAGATGGATCAAAACAGGAGAGTCCATGAAAACTTCACCTGGCACCAAGAACATGTAAAGCATACTGAAGATAAAAATTATGAGCTAATGTTTCCTTATAAAACTAATGTAGTTGGTTTGCATCATCATTTTAATAATATTTTTTTTTTACACTGGTTTTACCTTGTTGTATTGAAATATTACTACTTTATAGTCTTTTTCATTCCATAATTACTGCAGTTCAATTATGCTCTTGCATATGTCAGGTACACTACAGTCTAATTTAATCTTCATTACACATTGCCATATTGCAATTATACATGCTATCAGAGTGTTAACACATATTTAAACCTGTTATTCCTTTGTCACTGATTTACAAAGAGGTACCTGAAAAGAAGCAGATGTCATAATTACATGCTTATTCAGCTCATTTTATACTAAGTCTCAACATAAATTGCAGATGAGCTGGGCATGTCCTGAAATTAATGTAGTGATAGTACACTAATGCTGTGATTCATTACGGTTTGTCAATGTGTTCCACTTCTGGAATGTGTGATAAAATTATATTAATACTGCACAGTAATGAGATTAATGAATTTGTACATGGGGAAGAATAATGGCTCCCTTTGTTAGACTACTGAAAAAATAACATATAGGTAATTAAAAGGAATTAGTCAAACTCCATGCAACCCCATTTATATTAAATTAATTTGTCTGGCTTCATTTCTAATAATTGATCACACTCTCTGAATTATAAAGCACTCTTCAACCATATGAACTACTACTGTAGGAGGAGAGATTCCGGAGTATTATGAACCATCAAGGTGGTCCCTGTGGGTTCATATTAATTAAGGTTTAACAGTTTGGAAAATTGTAGCAATATTTTATGATTCATGTAATTAAACTCTGTAACAAAATGTCACAACCACTAGTTATATCTGTGCGTATGATTTATATCTTACCCTTATTTCAAAGGAAGCAGAAGTAATGAAATATTCTTAAACACACAGACAATCAAAGGAAAAACGTACGGGTTGTTTTTAGTGTTCCTAACTAATCACATTAGCATTTCATTGCCTCTACTTCAGGCACTAATGGCCACCATCAGACAGTGCAAATTAGATTAATTTAATATTCAACATCATAAGCTTTTTCAACAAAGGCTTGATTCTGATTTCTGACTCATTTTTCTCCTCCGTAATTCCACTTATTTCAGTTGCATTTTCTCCTGTTTTCTGTATCAACAGGGCAGGATCCACCCCCTTCCTTCTCTGGTTGTCCACCACAGCTAATAATCTCTAGCAAAAGCTATTTCGATATATTTGAAGTCACAGATTTTCTAAACAAAACAGAACTGCAGTGTAACGTAGCTGATGATGAATTTCAGAGTCTCACTATATCATATTAAAAGACCTTCTTTGAAAGTGGGTTCTCTTGTGGAAAAGGTGCTTAAATCAGGTGTCATACTCAGTCATTTAGACAACTGATGTTCTTGGGGTGTTACTTTTATTTGCTTGTTGTTGGAGTTTCCCACTTTTTTTCCCGTTACTAATCATTAGCACTGAGGAGGAACTTTTAAAGTGAAATATTATTGCCAAAAGAGGCATTAAAAAATGGAAGTTTTTGCAAGAAAGCTTCAGTTTTTAGTGGTATCTCAAGTCTAGAAAGCATATTTAGAAGACCTGTAAATTATTGGTACTCTCAGAACTTCAGTTTAGCTTTTTCCTTTAACAATATTCTATCGCACACCGGTTCTTGGAAACCCAGGAACTCCAGCACCCTGAGACATCTGTGCTGCTGCGAGTCATTCGCAATTGATGGTGCAACTTGCACAGTGTGGCTCAAAGGCTGATAGTAGCGGGCAGATCAATCATATAGGGAGATGTTTAAATCCTATAAAATTGTCCGTAATAAAGATGAGATGGTTCTAACAAATCAAATATTAGATTTGAGACTAATACAAAAGCAGGGATCATGTATAAAACCCCCCAACATTTTTCAAGGTTATACTTATTTATATACCCAAATTTAATCTAAAAAGCAAAACTTTGGCTTTAAATATATATTTTTTCCAGAATTTTAAAAAAGAAAAACACTGATTTTTTAATATATATATTTTTTTCAGATTGAGGGGTGGATATGCCACAGCTATCTCAGCTTGTGCGCTGTGGCTTATGCAGAGAATGCACATGGCTTGCATTGTGTGGAACATACTCTGATGTGCTTTGTGGATTAATAGGATTCTTCTGCTTCTACAACAATGCAAAATTCTGTTTCCTGGTAGAAATGGTATCTGTTCTCAATGATCCTTGTTCTCAGATATCACAGTAATGGGCATCAAATAAGTACCAGAGGAGAACACTGGTTGCTGCAAATGAGCAACAAATGTCAGGCTTGATGTGAGACCACAGAAGTCCATTTAATTGACCTAAAGGGCTTCAGCCTGGGCTCTGATTGTAAAAGGGAATGTTGCCCCAGCATTCCCCAGTTCTCTGGATGAAAGAGGCAGCACACATGCTAGTGACACCAAGTCCACCCTGTACGCTGACAGAAATCCTACGGTTCTTCTTGGTGCATTCTGTGCTGAAACTGGGAGGGGGTGTCCACAGCAATGGTGTGTGGTTCTATATACCTTTGCCAAAAGCAGGTTTCCCATCAGGCAAACCAAAGCGACTATCACTCTAAACTTGTAAATTATATTTTTAAAAGACTGGCCATTCTAATTCAATCTTTGAATGCCTTATCTTAGTAGTTTTTCCTACCTATTCTAGCATTGAAGAACGAGTTTCCAGTTCAGGTGTAAACACTTCTGAGATCTGTTTTAGGCAAGCGAACAGAAATATACACTGTAATTACAGGGGGAACAAATTACTCTCATCTGTTGGTATTCACATTCCAGCTTTACTTTGTGTCAGTTGGTTGATTTTCCCCTCTGTATTATTATGCTGTCTTTTTTCCTGGGAGTAAAATTTAGCCTAGGGCTTATAAGTTCAGTAGATAACAATTCCATCCTAATCTAGTTATGACAGATTTAATATTAATGGGACTAAGAGGAAAATCGGTTTCCTGACAAATGATGATAAAGTGAAATCTTTAAGCAAGAATAAAAATCAACATGCCATATCACGTCACCAGTCATTCAAAAGTGACAAGCAGAAACAATCTGCTGAGACAACATCCAACCACAAGCATAATCACATTTATGATTTAATTCCCATTTAACATCAATCACATCAAATTAATAACCACTCTCAAAGAAAATCAAATCCTAAGTGTATTTTGCCTTTAAAGTGTTATGATCAGAGAACAAAGTCCTAATTAAATCTTAAACCAATTACATGTTTTATACATGTGACACTTGTAACTTGGCCAGCATTGTGAATTGGCCCCATGTGGATATTCGTCATAAAAGAAGCTGACAGTCCCTTCTAGCAGCTGCCATAAGTTTGATTAACACGTAACGTATCCTTTTGTGAAAGTTCTTGTTGTAAAGATTTTCCATTACTTTAATGAGTCTGCAGCCATTTTGCTGTAGGAAAATACCACGTTACGCTGATGAGCGTTCGGCATGCGACTCAGAGACAAAGCTGCAAGCCAATGTTTATTCTACTCTTCCTGTCTGAGACTGCTTGTCAACAAAAGATACTCTGCTCATACCTTGTTTCATCTGCCCATGTTGCTTATTCAAATGGTGAAGGCACTGTAAGAATAATTTCTTTAAGTTACTTGGAGAATTCTCATGATTCTATGTATCCTGAATCAGGGGTGGGCAGCTGGTGGCTTTTAAACTTCACATGACAACCTGGCTGAGAGTGACATTATAATACAGATGCACATCTTCATCTGCAAAAATGAGCCAGGACCCCTTAGGACGGAACTTCAGGCTCAAACTATCTCTCACTAGAGCAGCAGACTCTTCTGGGAGCATCCATGTAGGAACGACTCCGGGGACCCTGTCTTTTCGTGGGTATTTGGTTTGTCTCACACTTCTCAGCTAACTGAGGATTTGAATATGGGACAGAACATCTTGCCATCACTGCTCCAGCTGGTTGTGCCTCCATGAGACAGAGAAGACTAATGTAAATATACTGTAATTGAAAGTATAGAAGTTTTGGACAAATAGGTAAATATTTATTACTTCAGTACTGAAGATGCTCTTGGTCTTCATATCAGCCCTTTTTATTTTTATTTCAAACAACGTTCAAACAATTTAAAAAATGCTAATGTAAAACTCAGGTTGGTGCTCTCATACCTCCTACATGCCAGGCAAAATACCTCTTTTCCTTATTTATGGATGAAATTTCAGACACAGGAGATCTGTTCTCCTATGTTAATTCTTTCCTGCCTATTCAGGAAAGCAGCCGCTTGGAGAAAAGAATGTATTTGGCAGAGAATGAATTAAGTGCAATAGATAAGCATGTACTTTCTCTATTCCTTTTATAAGGTTCCGCAAGGGAATATAGTTTGTTTCATGGTTACAGATTCTGACCTATGTCAAGCAAAAATCAGTCGTGATAAACCAAATAATATACAACACATCCCTAAAACTACTCTTTATAAATCACAGTCCTGTGATGACATTGGATTTCTTCCTGCCTCTTTAAGCTAGAACATGTTTTAGAATCTTATAACATGCAAGTCCTTTATTAAAGATTCTGCTGAATTATTCAGGGCTAAATCAAGATGTGAAGACACCTTTTTTGAGACAGAAAATTGGCAAACACTCTCGACTATGCCTTACAGCAAGAAAAATAATCTTGCTGCAGCTGTTGTGTTTATCATAAAATTGATGCTATAAAAATGTTACCTGAATACAAATGAAATTATTTTTATTTAAACTTCCTATATTGAGAGGCACATTTCCTCACATGATCATGAGACCTCTAAGGCCTGTTGAGGATATCTGGCATAAAGGGCTTAATTTATTTTCACTTAAAAGTTTTCTAAAATGTCAAAGCTCACATTTTAATGCACTTTTGTCATTGCAGATCAGATTGCGAGCTCCATCATTACACCAGTGAGCAGCTACTCACATGTGTAGTTCCACTGTCTTCCCAGGAACTGGAGGTGAACACGTGCACACCAAGGTGAGTGGCCATCTGTCCCTTACTGACTTCAGAGTCACTGGTCACTTAACAAAAACTACTCAGCACAAATCAGAGTTCCACAGTCTGATCATATGACAGTCATATGGCATATTTTTCATTTGAATTAATGGCTAATAATTTGAAATAATAAGATGTTCTTATGCATAGCTGAAATTCAAAAATACAACTTCCTATGAAAGGGTAATTTCCCATTGGGCAGAAAAGATGTCTTCTTTTACTCTCTGTTTCTTTACAGGAGAACTAATTCTCTCTGGTTTTCCATGTCCATAAGTGCAATAGTTTTCTTAGAAAAATTCAGGACCAAAAGTGTGAGAACCAGCTTTAGCACAATACCCACAAATGAGTCCAGAAAAACCTGTATTTACACGTATATCTCAAACAATTCCAAAAGACAATTTTGCACCTCACTCCTGGTTTTCTACTTGATTGCCATTTAATTCAGTTTGCTTTCTCAAATACTTTTGAGGACCTGTATATCTTAGTACTGAAATATACGATCCTAAATAGCAACCATACAAACTGAAGTCTTTCAGAAACTTTTTGTCCATGAACTTCCACCCAATTCATACAACAAGCAGACTCCTGCAATACCACTTGGGATTCTTCAGTAATTTCACTTAGACAACATAGCACCTACACCAGGCCAAAATCAGAGTTATCTGAACCCATGATGTCCAGATAAAACCTCTTATGCTTATTTACTAGTCTCCTATACCTGCATCTCCGTCGTTATGCATTTGTGTATAAATAGACATACATATGTGTGCGTGCACACACACAAAAATCAAAACAGAATTAGGGAAGTTTGTTAGGAAAGATTGGTGGAGATCCCGATTTACGAGTTTTAAATCATCACAGTCATAGAGAAACAGGTATTACTGGAATTATGTAAGTACACAGGATTGCTGGCTCGGAGGAAAAACTTCTTGGGTCTCCCAAGTGAAAAGTATTCTGCATTCACAGCTTGGGCTGAACAACCCTGCTTTGGATTCATATTAATCTGTCAGTAGCTTATGTAACTTATGTAAGACAATAAGTTTTGCACCTTACAAATAATTTTATCAATCTTTCCTCTTATACATAGATTTTGTCTAAATATTCGCAACCAAATTTGAATAAAATGCATATAAGTAACCATGCAAATAAGGATGAACAATTTGCATCCTACAGGTTGTGTAACAGCACCTACTACAAATCTCAGATAAATGAAACTCCTTCTTGTACCTTTCCGCTTTTCGATTAGTGTTTTTCTCATCTTTATTAACTAAAGCTCATTTATTATTGAGCTCAGCTTGTCCAGCCTGAATACTAGCTGGCAGCAAGGAATGTTAACCAGAGACGCACGAGGGCTGGATCGACACTTCCTCCCAGAGTTAAATGCAGGAAACCAGTCACATAAGCAGGAGGTTTGAGAGTATTAGCAGTGGGTTTAGGGGAAATTAATCTTGTTTCAAAGAGTAAATCTACGTGGCACAAGCTGGATCGAAATAAAGCACTGTACTAACTGTGCAAGCTGGATGACTTGTACTACCAGAGTGACTTGCTCAGGGCTGTCCTGAGTTTCACACAGATATATGCTTTAAACCATCCACACCTAAACAATCTATCAGCTTTCTTGTCAGCTCCTTTCTCATTTTAATTCTTTTCCTAAACTTCAGTGGTCTAGACTGAGATGCATGTAGATTTGCCACATCATGTTTTATCAAAAATATGCTTAGTTTGACAAGATGTATAAAGCATACCCAAAGTTTGGGACCTTTCAGCTTGCTGTTCCTCTTGGTTAGTCAAGAACACACTTTATAAAGCACTCTTTCCATTTATTTTCTTCCAGGTAATGGAAGTGGTTTTGTTCATGTCTTTCTTTAGTAGTTAAAGCTTTTTATGAGATTACTTTCATCAGAGATCAGAACTGCACAGATCACCTCATCAGATTTAAATTAACATTGCACAAGCAGGGATTTACAAATTTTCAAAAATTACCCAGTGAAGGGTAACTTAATGGGTAAAGTTAATAACTCCTCTGTGTGACAGCTTTCACTCGATGTCCCTTTGCCTGCTGTACACAAAAGGCTTTGAGGGTCACCTGCATTCTGAGAACTGCTGTTAAAGGTTTATATTTCAGTCTTGCAGGACTTCTGCCTCTGGCCATTTTTTTTCATCAAGTAAAACCGAACTTGGAGGCTGTTATCTGTGCCCTGGCCCACTGCATCTTGCTCCTACTTTTTTCTGTTTAGTAGGGTGTCACTGATACTTGCCATACGCTCTGGTCTTATGCGGGTAGTCAATATGTTAGCCATGTCTTTAACAAGCGTTTGACAAAGTAGTAGAGCAGATTTTTGAATGGGTATTTGGCAGTTAGGTGCTCAGCACATATTGAGTGTTAGTAATTTCCCTTCTAAAATTATGCTTAAAAAACGACATTGAAGAATGCTGTCCCATTCGAGTGACCTTGCTTTAAAGACATGTGCAGACAAGACAAGCCATAGTCAACTTTTAATCCTGCCTTTCATAAATAAATCTAAAGGAAAATTATTGCAGTAAAATTTAGAAAATTATTCTTCTTTAAACACAAGCCTAATTACGAATGAACATCAGCTATAGGCTATCAACTAATGCTGTTTATTACATTGATTATAACAGGGAATCCCTAGGGTTAGTTGATGAAATAAAGATTTAATTTGAGGGTAAAGCACAACAACAAAAATGTAGCTAATTGTAAACAATAGTATTCCAAGTCCAGCTGAGTCCATCAATATAAAAACAGAAGTTAACCTCATCCTTCCACTACTGTAAACATATTAAATGCTATTTATTGTGATTACATGTGTGTGGCCTGTTACAGCCTAAATAGGAACATTTTCGTGACTGAAAGATATAAACAGCAGATAACCAACATCATTATTCCTATTTGAAAGATATAAAACCTAAATATTAATTTTAATAGTAAGGTTAGCAAATTAGGAAACCACACACACTAAAATCATTGCAATAACATCCATCGCTAGTAAAATACTCTGCTTCCAAGAAGATTAAAAGTACAGGTGGGATTCAGCAGGAGTTTATACGCTGTCCTGACACATATCATAAACAGAGATTTTATACAAAAAAGAATACAGATTTTCCACCAAAACAGAATGAGTCAAAGCAATGGAAATGAAGTTGAAAGATATTAAAAAAAATACTAATTAAAAAAAATTCACCCTGTGGCAAACAATGCTTGTAGAGAAGAGAGGGAAGCAGGGATCCCTGACCAAGTCTCAGTCCCTTGGGGAGGGCGCCCATGTCACCAGGGCCTGTGCCGTGGGGCACGGGGACTCCCCACGGCTGCCGTGGGTCCGGGCTCAGCCCAGCAGAGCCATCACCCCCGGCAGACACAGCCACACTGTCCTCAAAGGCGAAGCAGCTGCTGCGTGCGACATGGAGCCAAACCCACGAGCTGTCCCAGACCCCAGCGTGTTGTCCCCAGAGCTCCAGAGCAGAGCTGGCTCCCTTCACGGCTCATCATTGCACGCTAGCGAGCAACCTCAGTGCAGAGCTCAGCAAGGCTCCAGTTTGTTTTGCTAATACGGGCTACACAATCTGAATATTCTGCAGTTCAGCCACCATAGATACCCACTACCCAATCTAACAGAACCTTACACTGTGTTGATGCTTGACACCCAAAGGGATGCAGTCTTACATCTGGGGTAGCACCAGGCACCCCTGAAGGCATATTTTGAGTAGTTCCATGACGTTGCAAATGGCTGTGGTTAGAGAAGACACATGGAAAATGGCAAAACTCTGCAAAGAAACCTTTCCCTGCAAAGGTGTTACACACAACGGTCAGCACTGCAAGTCTGCGTTAGGAGGGGAAGTCATGGAGGGACATTGTCTGGCTTGCAATCTGAAACTGTGGCAGATTTGCATTGCTTACAGCCTCCCTGTTTGAATCTGCACTTTCACAAAGGCAGTCCTTTCATGTTTTGAAATTCATCTGGAAAAAACTTGTGTTTCTTAGACCGTTTGCTCCACACTGCTCTTTTGCCCATACTGTTCCTCATTTCCAAGTGGTCTCTGCTACTGTTATTTTAAACCTTTCTCAGTATTGCTTTGGCAGTAATATTTTGATATTGCATGCATTTAATATTAGCCATCCTTAAGGGACATTTTCTTTTCTTCTGCACTGTTTTGCTTGATGTTGTTATCGTTACTGTAAGCATTACTTTGAATAATCAAATAGTGGCCTGGAGACAATGGAAGAAGAAAGGTCAGATATTGTATATGACATGATTTGCACATCCTTGAAAGGGAAATGAGTCATCTACATAATACAAACAATGATAACTCAGTTGCATATGACTGAGATCCTAAAGATATGTTTATAAATGAATAAGCTTCCTGATTATAAAGATATATTGTGGATTTTTTTTTAAAGGGATTTTTATTTTCTGTAGCAACCTTTCCCTGTAAAATAATACTAGAATATGTGTACACCAGATCCATATGTTTCATAGTACAATTCATATATTCTTTGTACATCCTTTATAAGTAGTAAAGCATCAGTAGTTTGTTTCTAACAGCTGAACTGCTCAAAAGCACAACGTATGCTTTGCAGTATGGGAAAGAGCGCTCTGCTCACAAGTATTACTACATGGATATCCCAAGAGCTCAGCACTCCTGCTTTGGCACTGGGACCATAAAAACATGACACCATGTTTCAGAAGAGTTAGTAAAAGAAAACGAATGGAAAACGAGACTTATCAAACTAAGATCAAGAACACATTTATTTGTCATTTCCAGCTCTCCCCATGGCACCCAGTAGCATGAGCAGATCCTTCAAGTAAAAACTACTCTTTAACCACCCCCATAAGGAGTTAAGTGCAGAAGCTAACCTTCTCAAGTCATAAAAGCAGAGATCAAACACCTTTTCTGTCCTTCTATTCCACCTTATCAACCCTGCTGGAAGGAAATTTAGCAGTGGGGAAGAATACATACGGGGCGGGCAGTCCCCGAAAAGGCTGAGGTGACAGGATCACTTCTCATAGACCTGACAGAGGTGGCACCAACCAGATGTTGGCCTCCTTGGTCTCCAGCTGCTGCTGAGGAAAACCTGGCACAGACAGCAGCTATAGTATCTTCTCTGCACCATGGTCTTGTTCAGAGAAGCCGTGCCCTACAAGCAGACATCCCCGATTCAGCAGCTACAGAGGAGCTTCCTAACAGGGAAAAGTATTAAGAACATCACAGCTTCCTCTCCCCTTTCACCACGCTTTTGGAGATGGCTTTGGCTCGCTTCCATGCTGCGCAGCAGTGGAGGGTATTTGATCTTTGGCTGGGATACCTCACAGCCTTCCCCAGATGAAAAGTTCAGCTCAGCTAGGTGATTAGGAGTCCGGTTTGAAAGCACAGCAGGATAAAGAGCTCAGATTAAAATCACAAATATTCCAAACGCCACAGCTCTGAGAGGGCTGAAGTTGAAATTAAATATTGGAGTCAGCACAATGCAAGAAATTCACAACCAACTGGTGTATATCTTGCATAATAAAACTTTAACCACATATGTTCTTAATATTCAGAGTAGAGACCCAAATATGACCTGGATAAATCCACTGTAATATGAACCAAAACCTTTGTTGCGTACCCTCAGCTTCATAATCTACAACGCTGAAGGTTGAGGCTGCAGTGAGTCAGGTCAACAGCAGATATCTCAACTTACCTGGCCAGTTATGTACAAACAACTGATAATTATTTGTGCCATCACTGGAGCTGTCATGCATTTTTTTGCATTTTGTATGGTACTTTCAACTGTCATAAACCAGTACAACAGTCTGCCAACATGAAATAATTAATAATTATTATGTGAGTGACTGATTTACTTCAGAGAACATGAAAGGCCACAAAACCTGGAGTTTCTCACTCCACATAGTGTGCATAAAGGAAATGAGCATAAGCAATCACTGTCAGCTCTTCTTGTAAGTAAGAATGGAATCATTTATCTGTCTGCATGTATACATTATCATCATTTCCCACTCTGAGGTAAGCCCTAATAGCACTTTATGGTACAAAAATAGGTTGTTATATATATTTAATAAAAATAGTACACCTTTCTTTTGAGAATGATAGCTGAACATATACATATTTAGCATAAAGTGGAAACTTTTGAAAAACGTTATACTTACGGCTCTAGGACACAGTTTTTGTCTGCACCACTTACACCACAGCTAAACCCCTGATCTAATGCAAATTTATACTGCACAGTACAGTAATAATATTTCTTTAAATGCTTATTTCTCTTCTTTTGATTTCTACTTATTTTGTCCAGTACTAATCACCTGCAAGTACCTTCAACTGTTTTAGCACTTCGACTATTTGGATTTTATTCTCCATCAGCATTCTGAATTTATTCCATAAACGTAATTTTTACTCATGAAACCATTTAAATAAATCATATGATACTGTCTTGCTCCAATTAAAATTACAGTAAAAGGTATTTTGATCTAAGTGGAGCCAGAGCATATGCTCAGTGCAGCCACGATTTAGTGTTTGCCACCAGCGCAGCAGCAATCTAAAAAGCAAGGTGAAACCTGAAAGCTTTTTTGGGCAATCATACCATTTTAAAATGAAATTTCTGATTTATTTTCTCTGTGAACAAGATAACATGGCAGCAGTGTGTAAAGCCGTGTAGTAAAAACATTTTCAGACTGTGAATAATGTAACACATAAGGTTGTATGAATAGCTAATGGTTTTGATTATGTTTTGATTAAAGGTTAAGCCACTCCCTGAATAATTAACTTTTTTTTTTTTTCTTCTATTCTTTGGATAAATGAGTTTTAAACACATTTAACTTGTGAAGTTCAGGCCTTTTGTTCAAATCAAGTATCTCTGAGCATGACATATCTATAAAAAGGTTTATATGATGTGGGAGCCTGTGAAATGCCTGTGGGCAGGGTGACATGGAACATCCTTTCCAAAACTGCATCCCATGCTCCCAAGAGCCAGAACAGCCCTTTCCTGGACCTGTTCATGGGCTGAATTCTGGCCAGAGCTTCTGCCTGGGTGCTGGGACCAACAGTTTGGGAGTGGGACCCTCTGAGACCATGAATGGGAGCGTCTGGAGGTGAAGTCCTTCAGAACACTAGACTCAAATGAGCTCAACAGAAATCTCTCATTCAGGGTGCAGAGTTAAACTGGAATGTGAACAAACTTTTCCATTATTTCCCAAATGGATCCTGCCATATCCAGACCGCTTGTTATACAAGTACTGCTTGAAGGTGAAAAAATATATGAAAAAATACCAAACTTGGTTGCAGAAGTGAGATACTTAGCACGAACTATTCCACTGCCCAGCCCTCCCTCCCGGCCGCTGGTCTGGTCCCCAGCGTCACTCACGTCTGCCCCTCTCTGCACCGTTGTCCCCATTACTGCCAGGGCACCCTGCCCTGGGACAGAGGACAGAGGAGGGCCAGGATCTGCTCGGCTCCGTCCCTCTGCACAGCCCCAAGATAACACCTGAACTCCATGAGGAGCTCTGAACCTCTTACCATCTCCCCCTCTTTCCTTATTGCTCCCTTTCTTGTACTATATTTGACTTTAAAGTGTTCCTCCACTATTTAAAATGTAATTTATGGGTGTTTAATCAAGTAACTAAACTTTTCCAAGTACTGCAGAAGAAAACGGACAAATACACAAGCAGGCTTTCTCCTAGACAGCTTTCTGGTACTCATTCCAATAGAATGCTAATAATTATGTTAAAAAGCTAATTTAAGAAATCCAATTTTTGGAAAATGGGTTTTCAAAGGGCACATTTAATAACTAGAGAAAGTTCGATCTGATTTCTCCATTAGAAGAGGAAGGAAAATCCAATTTTAATCTATTTTTGTTCTCTTAAAAAGATGATATATAGAAGTTACTTTGAAAATCATCCTTTCAAAGCAGAACCTGGTACAAGCATGTGCTAACTTGTGAAGCACAATTAAACTGTTCCGATAATTCTGCCTGAAAAAATTAGCAGCAATATTGAGAAGGCAAGTTGTTTTCAAAATGTCCATGGCAGAACTGCTTCTGTGCTGAGCTGGTATTGATTCCGAAACAATCTTACACATGATAAATGAGAGCACATTTAGGAAAGGATTCAGTCATAAGAGCTCACAAATCAATCAGCTTGTCAACAGGCAGACCAAATTCAATTTTTATTCTTAGTAAACTCTTATTTGGTGGTAGGCCATTCTTTACTTAGAAACTGCTTTACAAAGGAATGGGGGAAGAGGGGAAACATGGGAAAGATGATCTTTCATCAACATTTTAGAAGCTGGTATTTCACTTAGGGCTAGGACAGAGAAAATCTGATTGTCTCCTGGATAATCCAAACCTTTTATCTTCTCCTGGATGGCCAAAAACATTTGGTCATATAATGCCCTTTATCTGCAGCAGCGTTTCATAATAATTCTCATAGAGCGAGACATGGCATCACTAATTTATAACAGAGCACGGTGTAATTGGCATGTCAGATTCTAAAGCAATAACCTGATGTACACAAGAGCTGCTGCATTGCTTTGCCAAGCCATGCTTTATTTCTGACAAGCAGTTTTTATTGTGTTCTGATGGCTCAAAATTAAAATTTTAGTGAAATGACACAGTAAACAAAACAAAACCAAACCCCTCAAACCTATTCTCCCAGAATTCCCTGCTTGCTGGCCCCGAGAACATCATCAACAGTAACCCGGCTGGAACTTGAAAGGTTATTTGAACACCTCCAATTTATCATCATTCATTTATATAATCTATTAGTGATTTTGCACTGCTACTTAAGTTTTTAAATGTCATTATTTCAATTCAGAGAACCTAACCTAACAGCTACAGACAATCCATGAAGCTGCAGGGGAAGATCCTCTCTCTGAGTCTCTATGACTGCTCAGTCACTTCCTCTCGCCAGTCTATAGAAGATTTATTTGGAGGAAGAATGTAACCTAAACAAAAAATGGGAGTAAGCTGGTTGCTGAGCTTTACATGGACGGCTCTCCCATTAGGAATCTGAGCCAAGTCTTACTAAATCAACGTGTCACGGAGCACTGTACTCTGAGGATAAATACAGATATTCTGAGTCAGGGGTGATGTAAGCATGATCTTCTGAGATGTCTCTTTCAGGATTAACTTTTGGAGAGCAGGAAGCAGCATATGAACTATTCTTACTCCTTTCCCTCTCCTCATTCCAATTAAAGAGAGAAGTTATAGGCATTTGCAGACAAAGGGTTTATAAACATAGAAGAAACAAACTTCATTGGTGTTTTCTTCTCTAAGCATAAGCCTATTCTTTATCAGGATTCCTCTGTTCATCACCTCCTTTGCCTTTAGATATGTAGAGGAATGTGACAGCCAAACCAGCACCACATTTGGATTTTCCTTCCTTCTGTTGGCTGATAAAGCTACAAATCCACCAGGCTGTGTCCTAAGCCCACCTGCTTCTGGGAAGTACACAGCCATTTGAATTTTTCATTTAGCCAATCATAGTTAAGTTCCTGCAAATAATATTTCTGAAGATGCTTATGGAAGAGGACTCCGTGTGGATTCAGCACACACTGCCAGACAGATTTCATGCAGAACTGACATTTGGAGTGGAGGTTTATCCAATAAAATAACTCTTCCATGGTCAATTCATTCGTTTTGTCATAGACACCCGCCAGGAGCACCAGTCTTGGGGGACAGCTTTTAGTTTGTTATTCAATGGGGAGCCAGACTTGGGAAAATCCTTTTGACTCGTTTTTTGTCACTTAATCTTATTTGTTCCTGCCATTGTACTATAACCAAATAAAAGAATAAAATAAAACCCCAAATCATGTTGCAGTCCGAATTTGTAATAGGATGTGAATTTCATGGCTGAGATTTTAAAGCTGCAACCAGATGACCCAGAACTCCAACTCCAAACATTCAAACCCCAATGGTTTCCACAATCCTAATTGTGGCTGGAAATCTAAAGATAGCAATACATATGCTTAGACATTGGTGTCTTACACAAAATGCTTCCAGACAGCAGAGAATATAGAGGATAGCTCAGATAGCCTGATCTCACTCTAAAGAAAGAAATGGACAAAAAGTAGTTTAGTAGATTATATATTTTTAGTCTGTGAAGGTTGCACACTTCAATCATTACCATGATTTCTAAGATCTGAAGATGAATGAATCTTAAAAGCTGCTTCTTGCTAGCCTGGGAAAATGTCTTGCAGACACTTCCAAGGTAACAACAATATCATTAAACATCTTCCAACAAGTTCAACTCCTCCTCCTTTCTCTTAAAACAATCAAACTTAACGGAAACCTCTAACAAACAAAAGCATTTGGAGGAAATAATGTGTTCTACTTCTTGTGGTGTAAAGGAAGAAGACAGGAGTATCTTGTTTCACTGTTGTGTTTTAATGAGAAAAACTACCCCTTTGCTTTTTATCCTTCAAACTCAGAGCACATGAGAGGCATACTGGAACCCAATAATGCTTCCTTGAATGACCAGTAAAAACCTGTAAGTTCCATTCACTTAAAATAACGAAAATTACCAGACTTCCACGTCAACCTGAGCAATCTGTTAATTGCAGGCACTGGCAAATGATATTACTTGAACAGCAATTAATTCTTACATGACTTGGAAGTATGTCTTCAACTAATATCAGACACGAAGGTATTAGTTGAATTTTATTGGATTTTAAACACAGGTCATTTGTTTTCATTTCCTTCTTTATCATAGATATATAGCTTTTCCATTTTTTTACTATAGAAAATTGGAGTATCATATTCTCTGTTGAAAGCAATATTAAATTACTTTTAGGAAACAAAGAATATTATATATGTTTTTTCTGATCTGTTTTTAACCAGAATAAAGCTGCACATCTGGTATATTTTAGTTTTGGGATATGGAATATCTCTGTCTTTCCCAAACATTGTCTACTGTAAACCAAACTGAACAACTTTCGGAAGTGTTCCTTTTTCACTGAAATTTGAACCCTATGGAGAATGCTTGGCATATGGATTAAAAATGGATGTGAAAACCCAGTCATGATTGGAACAAAGGGATTTTTTTTTAGACCACAGGAATGGATATAAACTTGAAGGTGCAATCCATCCTAGCTTCAGCTATTAGGATATATAATTTAGAAATCAGGACTGGATCTAAGTCAAAGGTGATAAATGCAGACAGCAAAACTATAAAAGATGGCATTCAGGAGGGACATGAACATGAGTCTTTTTATGGATTCTAAATGCATTGCATTTTCAAACAGGACTCAAATTTACAGTATTAAGATACATATTCCAAATGAAACTGAAGCGGTACCATATATTTCTGAAATGAGCTGGGACTACAGAAGACACAAGCAAAAAGGGGGTCCTTGCTCTTGTGTTTCTGCATACACAGTAAGTTCCTAATTGTCTGCATTGTAACGTGAGAAACTTGAGGCATAAGGTTTTGTTGTTTCCTTGCTTGGTGCAAACTGAAGAACCAACCTACCCTGTACAATTACAACTGTCAGGGGTTTATTACAGAGTAACAGAGCACTCCTTGCATAAAATTCATCAACAAGAGGAAAATCCCTTCCCATGGGACTAAATTCAAACCAACACTGTTCACTTTTATCTAAGTTTTGTGTTTGAAGAATGGAAAATAGCCCAGCCAGCTGTTCAGCTGCATTTTTTTTAGTATGCTGTTCTCACTGACCAAAGGAGAATCTGATTATACAGCACAAAGATCAAAACCTCCAGATCTCTTTTTGGTAGCATTTAAAATGACAAAAACATCTCCGACCTGCCTCGTGGAACTCAGAAGCCAAGATAAAGCAGTAAAGGCATGGAAACAGCTTTGGTATTGAGAATCCAAAGCCCTGTACAAACACAGAATGAACCTCAAAGCTCCGAGGCTAAACCAAAATGTTAATTAACTTCCTCTGGCCAATACTGAGATAAACAGAAATAGGGAAAAACATTCTTGCTTCCTTCTTGGGTCCTTTTAAACTACAGCAGAAGCAACGGAGGTCTAGCACGGCCCCATTTTATGGATTGCTGTTCAACGACAGGCACAACAAAGTGGAAAAATCTGCACTGAAGGTACAGTTGGAGAAAACTGGCCCTTGGCGTCTCTTGGACAACATCTTCCCTTCCTCCCCGCTCCTTTTATGATGCATGCCTTCAATTGCAAACTGCTATAAAAAGCTTCCTGAAATTCTTGGCACTGCCACAGATTTGATTCCACAGTGGCTCCCAGTGATTAACAGAATGCGAGAAAGTGCAAGACAAACAAAGATCAGGTGAATGGGGAAAAGAAACTAGAGCATCATAAAAAGCACACATAAAGTGCGTTCCATTTGCCAGCAGAGCCAATACTTATAAAAGGAGTGTAGCTTTTGAAAGTCAATCCCTCCCATTCTGAACAGAAACCAGATGAATTTGTAAAGATTGTATTTGCTGTGTTTATGAATATATTTTTAAAAAATCACAACTACAACTGACGTGTCAGAGACAGCAATAAGCACTTCAAAATTCACTTATTTCACTATAGTCTCAGTCTGCATCTGAACTCTTTCCTTGACCAATAGCAAACTTGATCATCTGCACATAAATTATTAAAATTCTAACTATAAGGTTGTACATTATAAAGCCTGACTACATTATAATTTTTGTTCCTCCAAGCAGCAACTTAAAATGCATATTTAACTAATTTATCCTATACTTTGTGCCCCTGTGGCCCTAGAAGGTGAAGCAACATCGCTCATAAGAAATATTATCATTGGCTGTTTATCAAGGCATCTGTGAAACAGAAAAGCAATAAAAGTGCTAGTGCACACACTCATTTACTATTGAAATATCACAAAAATTATTCAGTGTCAGAAATCTAATTTTGTATGATATTTCTATATATTTTAGCAGTTAATTTTTCCAGCATTAGTGAATTAATATGCTTTGAATACCCCTGTAGCTACAATGGAAAAATGGGCCAACACACTTATTTAGTGCTGCTACCCAAATCCATTAGACAAATTTTCTTTACAGCAAAGCATTGATGAATGAAATGTCCCATGCTAATGTAAGAATAATCAATTCAGAATGCTTATGACAATTAACAAAGCTGGAGATAAGCCTTGAAAGCACCATGCTTTGTCAGCCCTGATTTGGATTAAACTCACACTAATAGGATCATTTTTCTTCCAAAAGGTACTCTTTTTAGGCAGACCTATCAATTAATATGAATTATGCATGTATAAAAGGACTAATGTCATTAATTAGACAAATTAATTTTTATGATGCAGTGAATAGACCAACATCAGATGATATGAGATATCGTTCTCCCAATTCATATGTATTTGGAATAAATGAATAGTTTACATTTGCATGGTTATTACAGACTCAATCACTATTAATCAGTGACACCATATTGGACAGTTTCATATACTCTGTTTTAAGTTTCTCATGGTTACCAGGTACATTCAGTTCACACTTAGAAGACAAAGTTTCACTCTGACTCACGTGCTTTCATTATATACATCCCAAGGAAATACAAGCAGAGTGTGTGTTACGTGCTGCGTGTTTCAGCGAATTTGTGATGATAAAAAGGGGGAAATTAAATAAATATAGTCTAACTCTTCTGGCATCAATTTTAGCCGTAGAATTGAAAACATTCAAAAATTTAGAAAGGCTTGTGTTAATGCTGGCCCACACTTTGATCCTGAAACACTGTTTTATTTCAGCCACTAGTAATTTACCACTCGGTGCTTCCTTTTGCCTCTAAGCCTGATGTATATATGTTTCAAAGTGCACTGAAAACCTTTACAAACCAAAAATGTATATTTAAAAAAATCAGGCTCTCAGAATCCCCAAAAGTGTTTGAATTTCAAAAGTTTGAGTATTTAAATGGTAGATATAATACTGAAATATTGAGTTCAAAATCATTGCCTAATAGTATCTCCTACATGGAAAACATAATATAACGATTTCCATTCAAATGTGTTAGGAACTATTAAACACTTATTAAAGTTATTTTAAAACTTTGCTTGCTTTGCATTTAATGAAGTGAATGAAGGATGGAAAAACCTACACACTTTATGCACATTCAATTCTTAAAAATTACTTCTAGCCACATGCCTCCTTTTATCCACTATTTATACATCAGCTGCAGCCAAATATAGGAAAAGAATTATTTCCTCCTACCTTATTTGGCTTTCAGAGAAATCACAGAGCAAACCCTCAGAGAGGAAAGTATTTCAATGACCAGCCCACTTGTGATAAAGCGCCAGTCTTGGAGCACGTGTCCTCTGCATGAACTGCGGAGAGACGGGAAAACAACAATGGCAGGTCCGACCCCAAAGACCAACAAACCCCCAAGACCAACAAACCTCCATCCCCCTCAGGGATGGCTTTTCCCAGGGAAAACTCAGGGTCATAGCCTCAGGAAAGAGCTGCTCTGTGCCACGGGACAAACCTCTTGTATTTCCAGTTTAAATTTGATCCTGCCCGGTTTATAGGGGCTCGTGGCTCCACGGCCACAATGCTGCTCTGTACCTCCCATCAGTCCCCGCTCTGTCCAGCTGAGCAATTACAACCTTGTCCGGTCAGAAAGCTCCCTGCCCTCCTACAAACACTCACTGCCCTTCTCCAGACCTGTTCTAACCCCAGATCTGGACACAGGATATTCTGAGATGCCACCAGTTTCTCAGAACTAACATGAAAACCAACACCCCCTGGACAGGAATGGGAATTCTGCCCACCCATCTGCAGGGATCCCAGCACTCTCTAGGACATTGCCACATGTTTTGTGGCATTTGGAGCATCTTAGAAACATGTCACTCTGGCTTTGCTTTATTCAAAGTCCTTGGTTTGGATTTATCCTTGGATTTTCTAATTTGAACTGCGAAGCTCTGCAGGATCTACATAGGAAAACGCAGACTCAGCTGAAACACTTAACTCTGAATTTTAAGTATGCTATTTTTAATTGATTGTGTCACCTTAGCACTTGGAAAGCCAAAATTGGTTTTGCAGATCATGCAAAGGCCTTATTTAAACTCTCATAAGTGATGTGCCTAGAGGAGGATTTAGTAACTTCCCATAAAAATTAGAATAGTAGAGCAGAAGAATGTTGAAATGTCAATAGGGGAGGACATATATCAAAGAGCCAGACACTACAACATTTTCTCATAAAAGTGAATAATCAACTCGAACAGAAAAGAAAAGAAGGATATTTGTATGGAATTTATTATCCATAATGTTTTTGTATAAATTAACCTACTATTAAGTTTTTTTTGCACACTAAGAAATATGCAGGAAAATAGAGCAATTTTCAGTAATCAGCAAAAGGATTAATAGAATATAATTTTCTTTTTCATAAGCCCACAGTAAGTACATTATACCATCTTTCTTATTGGGTCAAATCTTAAACAAAGATACATTCTAGTATATGATTAATGATAATTAATATATGGGAAGTATGGACAGGTCTGAGCAGATGTTGAAAACAAATAAGAATTCACAGAACAGCACGATGTGGTGAGTTTATATGGTACAGCTGGCTGTATACAATACCCTTTAATTTATAAGACTATAGCATCTGGTCTTCTAATGTCTGGCTACGAATTTTCAGAAAGTCATAGGATGAATATTTTTTGTTCAATTTTCTTTTCTTTTAGATGGAAAGGAACTAATAGAGATAGAAAAATTTTGGAAAGAGAACTACTAACAGCATGAATTAAAAAAAAGTACCCAAAGAAATTTTAAATTAAACCAATGAAAGCTGAAATGTTAGAATTTTTCTTCTACTTACTACCAGCTGCATAAGCATCCTTGAAAGGTTATGATAAGTCAAATATTTTTAATTGAATTTTTATGGCAACTGTTGTTACCTGCAATTGCCAGAAACCTACAATTTTATCTCCTCTTCTTCCCACACTCTCTAATTATAAGTTATAGGGTGAATACTCATACAGGTGATTCACTTTAGAAATAACTCATTTACAGTATGGAAATTATTCCATACTCTGTTCTTCAGAAAGTGATTGGGTCTACTCTGCAACTGCCAGTACCATAACAAGACCAAGGTATCATATTTGATGTCCATTTTGCTAAAATATTCATTCATACATTTGAGTTATGCAGACATGAGCATGCAAGTCAGAGTTCTTGAAGAAGCATGAGAAGGTCCAACACCAGCCTGTGATGGCAAGGAGAAGGAAGGCAAACCATGCTACTGCTTGGTTATTGTCAGGGCTTGGCTGAGAAGAACTTTGACTAATTTATACTTTGTCTAAATGGCTTAGAATAAATGAACTAGAAGAAAATCTGAGAGATGTGCATCTTCCTGTGTACACTACAGATCGCAACACAGAGATGAGCACTCATCATCTTTGCTGTCCACGGTGAGCGCACATCAAGTCACAGTAGGAAGTGCTCATGTCAGTGTTGCCTTATTCCAAAATTGCAACTGCTGTTCACCTTGAACAAGTGACCCAAGAAAAATAAAGCTGCCCAACATTTGGATGTGCAAAGAGATCATAGCAGCTGAAGCAACAGACATTTTATTCACGCAATATCTAACCACACGCATAGGTTAGAAAGACAATTGCTGACTACCTTTCCCTGACCCTTCTGTCTTCTGTTGTGTCTCCTCTAAACAATAATCCTTTTGTTTACCAATTTTTTCATGAACTACCTACTTGTTCAGTAGCTTCAGAATGGTGTTACTATATTTCTCCAAAATTTGGCCATACTTTTCCACTAAATCTCTACTGCTGATAAGCCTAAAGTCTAACTATAATTCCGTAATCCAGCTAGACTAGAACTGGTCTGAGTGTACTTACTGGAAACAGCTGGAAGGAAAAGAGCTGGGAACTTTCCTTTGCCACAAACATGTACTTTACATACATTTGCCTCAGATCTCTCCAAATCACCCTATATGCATCTTTCTCATCATATGAGAACACCATGTCTTCAATCACTTGATATATTAATGCTCCTACCATCCAAGCATGTCGGTATTGTGATAGAGAGTGATTCTGTTTCCCACAGCACAGAACTTTGCCTAAGGCTGAGCACTTTTATTTTTGTCCTTCATATAATTTCTACAGCCTGTACACTGGGTATGATGAATGCCTTCTTGATCACTTTGCCTCCTGAGTGCCTTTTAGGTTCCATCTGTGCTCAAAACTAATGGTGGTTATTATTTTTTTGTCTTTTCTCCTGCATAGTTCTGCTGCCAGAAGATCATTCCCTTTAGAAGAGGATTCTCAAGAATTTAGGAGGAGACTTCAAGGATTGCTTTATCAAGCTCTCAGGAACTGCGTCACATCCGTCTACCAGAACCCATCGAAAATACTCTAGGGCTTGTCAAGTTATAGCCAGGCATTAGTTTTTAGTTACATAGAGTATTTTTCCTTCTGTTCTTGGTTTGAGGTAAAAATAAATAACTGGAATTTTTGAAAGTCCATTTGCATAAAATCATTATACATACAACTTCCTTTTCATGTGTTCTGGCCATTATTCTTTGCAATAGCGTTCATTTAGTCCTTGCCTCTTTCCACTAGTGAAAGAAGAAAAAAGGCAATGAAGGAAGAGAGTTTGGGGAAGGTGTTGTGTTTGGTTTTGGTTGCTTGCTTGGGGTTTGTTTGTTTGTTTTTTTGAATTAAGTATCAGTTTATACAGAATTCAGTTGTCTAGAAAACCAGCAGTCAGTCCAACTCATGCTCCTGTGTGTTCTTCTTGGGGATCTCATTAGGTTAGTCATTCCTACTACATTTTTCATTTTCAGCTGAAACAACAAAAAATAAATGTTTCTAAAACTAACAAACATTTTAAGAAAAACCTCGCAAAGATATTGAATCTACCATTAGCTCATGCGCCACTTGCAGAAAGATAATGCTGGGTATTTCTCCCAAACTCAACTACTCAACTGCCTTGTGAATTCTGCTCCTCCCTAGCAATTCTATCATGGCTCTTTTAATGGAAGGAAACAAGGAAAGCAAAGGAAAAGGGAATTATGAAAGAAAAGTGTCGTGTAAATATTCCCCATAAGCAGTCCAGGTAGTCATACATGTTTGATTTTTTTTTTTCTTTTTAATCTACAGGTACGAAGTCATGTTTCAAATCTAAAGACAACTATAAGAGGCAAATCCTAACAGTGGCCACGTTCCAGGTCTGTTTGTGATGCATCAAGCCTTTTCATTAATTCCATATGAACTATTACAGATCATTAGGTATTTTTATAATATTTCATGTACATGTATTTAAGGGGCTTGTGTGAATTTCTAGCTGAGACTATTTTTGGAACAGATTCTATTTTAAAATAAAGGGATATTGTTCAATACTGTAATATTTTTCAAAATTTATTAGATAAAACAGCACTTTTACTGAAAGTGCACATGCAAAACTGCATACTACATGCTGCATTTGAAATTATGAACATTACTTAAGCTTCCTATACACATGCAGGAAAAAAAATCAACTATTTAACAAAAGTTTCTAAGAATTTAAATTGAACTCCTGGAGTATTTACATGAATAAGGGATTTGTCATTGCCATTAGTAGAGCTGGATATCAACATTTTGGCTCATTCATTCCCATTAACAACTTTTTAACAACATTTACACACCTCATCTGTTCTTGGGAGTGGGGTGAACCTGGAAGTCAGAGGATTAATCACATGAAATTCCTCTAATTGAATATAATCAGCACCCACTAGTGAACTAAAATGAATCTGCTGACATTTTTATTCAAGTGTTGCTCTAAGGATAATTGGGAGAAGAATTCTGAGTCACTAAAAGGTTTGTTTTCAGCAAACTTAAGCACTACCTGTTATTAGAAAAAATCCAGCTTTGAAAAATGCCAATTGCTGTCTTACAAACTTTCACACAGCATTCACTGATCAGTAATATATTCCTGATAAATAATGAATAAGTCACATAGGTTCCAGTATGGAATCCAGTTATAAATACAAGTTGGTACGAGGATGCTGGCATACATTTTTCCTGAGCCTCTTTCATGATACCAAACCTAAAGTTACTATGAATTTGTAATCTTATTATCTGATGTTGCAGATACTTAATATTTTTATGTTGAGTCATATATTTCAAGTATTTAAATAAATTTATATAAGTACATATAAATATAATGTAACTTTTACTATTAAGAATCTTTCTACAGCACGCTTTTTCAGTGTATTTAATTGCTATGTTATAAAAAATACCAGACAATATAATATAATAGAACATGAGGACTTTTAAAATGCTTTTTTTTTCATGGTCTAGTCGAATTATTACTACCTGAAAGCAAACTAACAAAACATGGTGTGCTGACCATTTACCTCATTTTATATCTATCACTCAGAAAAATAGTAAAAATAATTTAAAATATTTTAGTATAACCTGGTACAAGTGAAACTTTTAAGAATCCCTGTCAGTGAACTTTGAAAAGCAATCTATAAGCTTCATAAATAACGTCCATGTGGCTTTTAAGCAATTTATATAGTCTTTTCAATGGAAATAAGCAAACCACTTAATCACTGAACACGCATGTAGTTTATGTTAAGGGTTAGCCTTTTCATTATACAACATTTGCTAGGGCTTATAAAATAAAATACTAATCCATTTATAATGAAAAGAGCAACCTTTAAAATAAAAAACACATTTGTAGTAGTTTCGATGAAGAATAACGGCACAACTAATTGTTTGCCATAAACATACAACATACATATGTTGACACAAGACATAAAATCAAAATAAAAAATCTCACAAAACAAAGTTATTCCCTTTGACAGAGCTACCTTTACCACCGCACCATCCATCCAGTTTGGACAGAGGATATTCAGAGGATAATTTTTGGATTATCTCTCCTACACAAAATGGGAACACACTGGCACACCACATTAGTATTTTTTCCCCACCAGATGTTTTTCCCCACAATGGATTTGTTCAAATTCCTCAGCAATTAGATTCTGCTATCTTTGATGCAGGAAGTCATAATCTAATCTTAAAGATATTTAGTATCTTCTATCAAGTAAATGAAATTATTTTGCATGTAAAATTGACACTCAATCATAAGTTTCACTTCACATTTCACTATCATATTTTCCAATAATCGTTTAGCTAGAGAGATGCCAAACCACTCCATGTCTATGTTACCTTTTAAAGTAAGGGACATTTTTCTAATTACAAGATTACTTCCATCCTTTAAAACAAACAGAGCAAGGGAAGGGAAATTGCTTTCATCTCTTAAAAGACAACTCCCTTTTGCTCTAAGGACAGCAAAGGTAGAAAAGCAAAGTGGAAAGACTTGGCCCACTCCCATGGTACATTTTCTGTGTTAGCCCAGTCCTGTATTTTCAGTGGCACAAGAAACTCAGTACTATAGGGAGTGAAAAAAACAACCAACAACCCCAAACACACGTTACTTAGATTGATTTAATGACTTACTGGTGGGTTGACAGGGGAATGTTTAACAAAGATCCCTTTGAGAAATTCAAACTAAAACTTCACACATGGAAACCTAATAAGTATCAGAGCTGGATAAAAAAATTTAGATGTGATCTTGTCCTTCAGAAATTTGTGTTTCAAAGCACAGAGCACCTTACTGCTCACTAAATCCACCGAGGGTTCAGTGTCATACAAAAGCTGATCAACACGTGGAGAAGTGAATTAGGGTTTGCACCTGCATCACTACAAGAAACGGAAATTTGGTGGTGAAATGGCTGCAAAGGTTTCTGGAAACCGGGACTTCTCTATCTCTGGCTCCATCCCTTGGCACAAATAGAACATCAAAAGCTTGTAGAGTTGATATGCATAAGCACATAACATTTGAGGAAAACACGATAAAGGAAAGTAGAAATCAATAATTTTATGGAAATAAATACTAGGATGTTTGCTTTTGTGATATGCAATTGCTAGTTTCAGAATAATAAATGACTTTTTTTTTTTTCCAAAATATTCTTAAAAAGACCTTTTTTGCAACCAAGTGAAGAAAACAAGGAATTTTTTCAACCTGCAATATCAGGGGAAAAAAAAGGCACAAAGTTTTTCATGAGGCATCCCAAGGGGTCCTGGGTGCAGAATTGTGCCCCAGTGTGCCGGACCCCCTGGAACCCCGCACCCCTTGTTCCTGTTCCCTTGTCGCCACTTCCCACTGCCATACCCGGCATGGACCCCGCTCACATTCCCAAGCAAGTATTAATACCAGTTCTGACCCTGGTTTGGGTCTGTGCACAAGGGACATCGCGCTTAGGGACGAGCTCTGTTCAACAAGGCCCAGCTCATCTTGCTCTGCATTAAACTAAAATGCTGAGTTAGGACACGCTAAATGGTGCTCCAGAACATTCCTTTTCAAAATAGTACTGGAAAGAAGTAATTTGCTGGAAAACACCATTATTGTGTATTCAGTATTTAGCAAGGTTACCGCATTGAGTAAGAAAACAAAAGCAATGTGTAGTCGCGATGGAAAGTTATGATCTGTTGCCAACACCTTCCGTGACCATCCATGCTGGAATTTATCTACCCCGTTCCCTTCTGTACGTGCGACCGAAGGTGTATCTTTATTCACAGTGAGGATGCTTTTTTTCCTCTTTCACAGTTGAAGTGGAATTTTCACACTTGCACTTTACAGCATTGGTTTTAGTCAAGTTGTTTATTTTAGTCAAAACGTCTTTCTGCTTGTTTTATTCCCTGAACACTGAGAATGGCATTTTACAGTTTCTCCGTGTACCGTCTTAGGAAATTAAGGATTTGTTACACCATGAATCTGAGGCCAGTAAAAAGGCACAAAAAGTTCACTGTTTCTCAATTAAAATGAGTTTGTTTCGAGTCAATATTTCTTCAATTACAGATTTACTGTATGCTACCTGCTAGTATTTATATAATATACAGTAATTGCTAAGAGACATGTTGAAAATATACCATTAGTATTATTTACTCCAGGAATCCAAGTGCAGAAACCAAAACATATCATGAATTTTTAATATTTTTCATAAAACAATGACCTTCTTTTTGCTTCAGTTTCAAATATGGCAAAGAGAAGGTCATCGAGCTGAAATATTTCTTGTATACAGTAAGAGCCTGATCCAACAGCCTTTGCAAAAGTAAAAGTCCCATTGACTTATGTTAAATGTAGCAGTTTTCTTACAAGAGAACTGCAAATTCAAGCGCTAATTAGGTCCCTGGACAGAGTCTCCAAAGCACCGGTAAGTGAACCTCGGAAGCACTGATACTGTGCAATCTAAACACTATAAATATGGCAGTAACAAAGCTGAATGCAGCCAACTTCCCAGCCCCATCCCGGGAATCCATATTAATATAAATGGCCTTACTCATACGCTGTTATAAATGAGGGAACGGTTAACGAGACTGCAGATCACGTCTTTATTCTGAACAAACCCAGTCTTTTCAATTTCTCTAAATTTAACATATGGATGCGTTCTCCTCAACTGAATTTTAAAAGGATCTGAAAATAGCTCCATTGCAAATTATGTTTGACTTATGGGTAGTAGCCTGCAACTTCCACAGACAACTATACATATATGTGCTGCCATATTTTTTGAAGTTTTTCCCCACAGGTTTGGGTTTTCGGTTGCTTCCTGTCCGTTATTTGTATTTTGTGTTTGATAACACATCACTTACTATAGTGTAACTTAATCCTACGCATATTAGACATAACACATCTACAGACGTTATTTCTTATACCATTTCTGCTCACCACATACCACTTTTGCATTCATATCTACAACTGAACCACACAAACCAAATGTTACTTTCACATAAGCATGCTAAGCTGCATTCTGCACTCCTGTTTCTTAACTCAAAACATTACAAATAGAATCAGAAATCTAAGCTGCATTAAAGTATCCGCTGCTTTCCGTGATAAGGAAACCACAAAACGCTATCATACCTCAGGTCTCCAGGAAGGATTGAGGGACTGAAAATTTTTACATTCCACATTTATATTGTTTACTTTCTTACTGGGGTCTCTATCAGTTTTTACTTATCACAGATGCACAAAAATTATCTTATCTATGAATAAGTTTGCTCTTCGGCATAGCACTTGCGTTTACTTGCCTGATCAACATCACATGAAAAAGGACTTATTCTGAAATGATCAGTTTTATTTTTAAAAATTGAAGATGCCACTTTCCATAATATGGGCAACAAGGTCCAGATTATCAAAAGATGTTCTAAAACAAGTCTCAAATAATAACAGTTTTACCCACTTCTTCAAATTTAATGCAAGAAGCTCCATCAAGGCCACCTGCCACACTGGGCTTCTTGGAGGGGACAGGTCCTCTATGGCAATTATGTGCATACAGTGCTTCTTAAAAATTGTTAGAATATATGGTTAACATCTTTTTGCCTTTGGTAACGGTGGATTATTTGAACATATTGGAAGGCTAACGATGTGGTAATAAAATACTACTCAGCTTTCTTGTCAGCGTTGTGTAATGCAGGGAATTTTAGAGCATCTGAGAAAAGGTGCAAGCGCTGCACAGTGGCACTGTGGCATCACCTGCTGCAGATACTTAACATCCAATGCAGATATTGTACTAGTCATGATAAAACTATTCGCAACGTTTTGGTAAATATTTTGGTAATACAAAATATTACTTTCACATAAGCAAGCTAAGCAGCATTTTGCACTCCTATTTCTTATCTCATAACATTACCAAAAGAATAAGAAATCTAAGCTGCATTAAAGTATCACCTGCTTCTCATTGCTGCTTTTATCATATAATTAACTTGCATATTTATGGCAATTGTACTGGAAGGCTTGGAACTCCAACTCTTAAATGGTACAAATGAAAAGGAAAAATCCCATTGCTAGTTTGAAATGCTGGGGCGGTGACCCTTCTAGGTGTGCAAGATGACACAATATTTAGGACAGGGTACTTTTTGCTTTTCTTTTTTTCCTCTGCATAATTATCCTTGAAGCTCACACATGTTGCTTTAAAGGAAAATACATTTGATCTTGTGGTTTTTTTTTCTTCAGTCTGAATAACGAGCTGAAGATGGCATGAAAGCAGCCCAATCAATACCCGTGGTACAAAGGCATTATTGTATCTTAGTGGTAGGAATACATGAAGGCATATGGAGAAATTATTATTTTTCTTTTAGACAGACAGATGACTTCTGTCATTCAGCTTCAGTGTACAAATGGAATCCCTCCCATTTTCAGCCTTCCTGTAAAACACCAGCTTCCAGATGATACAGTAGCTGGTCTTATTATCATTGTCAATAGTTCCATTTGGCAGCAGACAGCTAATTCTTTTCATGTGCTAATGATTAATCAGACAAGCCTATTTACTAATGTATCAGAATGCATTAGAAATATAGGTAATGAGAGACAGAATATCAATTTATTTATAAATGAACTGCACTTACGTTGGATATGTATTGACTCAAGTCAAAGAATAAAGTAGAAAATGTAATATACATGTAAACCATTACAATGAATTAAAAGAGAATTTTAAAATGTCTTGAAACATGATTCTATTGACTACTCCACAAGCCAAAAGACATGTCACAGTTAGATTTTCCAACACAGACACCACAAAAACCCCCCAGCCACAGTACCTGGAGCCGTACTTTTTAGCAAATGTTCTAAAGCGACAGCACAAATACTGTATTTGCATTTCAGAACTCTAAGCCTCAGCACTAGGTTTGTGCATGTAGATAAATATATGTATACTGTCAATATTCAAGATATTGAAAAGAGCAGAACATTCTGACTATTAGCACAGCACTTTGGAATCTTTTTCAGAGTGAGGAACCAAGATTTACTTAATTTTTTCAGCAGTTGGAGGAAATACAGAATAGCTGCCTAGGTGTGACATTTATGAGACAAACGCCAACTTGAAACAGCTGATTAGAAGTTTTGTGTTAGCGCCGCATTGGTTCCGGCCAGGTATTAATGCAGAGGACACTCGTGTCTCCTTATCTGTATTGTAGCAGAATTACACTGGTATTAGAAACTGATGTCATCTATTCACTGCTAGTTTAAGAAAACAGATCTTACTTACCCTGACTATTCTGTAGTCATTATTCACATCAACTTTATCATATTTCCCGGAGGACACGTTAAACAGGTATTTTTTGAGGTCTGGCACAGTTAGCACACAATACTACCCATTCTTAGCTCTACACAAAATATTTCTGCTTAATTTACTGCATCTATTGCTACTGCTTTCCTTTTGCTCATAAATGTTGTTTCTCTCAACGCTGATATTTCTCAGTGAGAACAGACAGGCACTAGAATGAAGGGAGGAGACCACCATGGGACCAATTTAAAATGTTAAAAGTTTGAGGCGGAATCCAAATCTTTAAATGCAGTTTCCAGACAAACTCCTCTTTTTCCTTAGAGGTAAATATTAGAAATCCAGAGGTTAAGATCCAAGGAGACTTTTGTTATTGCATATATGAAAACCGCAACTGGTTTAACAATCCCAGCAATGTATCTGCAGTATTGTGGAATTTGAATACTGCTACATCCACTAATAAGGCACACAGAAATATCAGTTTGTATAAACAGCTACACAGTCTGATCACGCAGACACAGGAATGCATTTGCTCAGGCTGTGTCTGCATCTGGACCTGCCGTTTAAGCATTTAGAGCTTTATATTAAATATTGTAAGACAATGTAAAGGGCAACATTCAAAAGCTCTATTACAATCCTTTGCTAGCTAGATAGAAATTATATGTTTTAGTCTTTTAATGCTTTATCCAGTGGATGCAACAACTCAAAGCACAAGAGAAATTTTGCCAAAATTAGTACGTAGACTTAAGGCAGAAAAACACATATTTGAAATGAAAGAAAGAAAAACAGGAAAAAAAAAAAACCAAACCCATTTTCTCACCACTCAAAAGTGGAATTAAAGCTAGACATTAGAAATTTTTGTGGAATCTTCACATGCAAGCCTTTACAGTCTTAAATTAATTAACAAATTAAGAAAGTTTGATATGAGTTTTGATGCAAACAGGTACCCAGGGGTACGGGTTCGCATGTCTGGCTGCGTTACTGTGTCCTGTTATTCTGCGACCGACAGCGTGAGAATTTCTCCTGTTGGGAGCGAAGTAAAAGCTGCTCCTGAACTGTGGTCCCCTGAGGTCTTCTGGAATAACTCCACACCAGGGCTGGTATATTGGGTTAAATAGCCCCATTTAAACTTATAGCACCAAGTCCTTTTTAGTTCTGCTTTTGTTGCAGAGCAGGTATAAAGATCTTAAATGTTTAGATCCACTTACAACACTATGAAAAATACACTGTGAATTATCAACGTGGTGGACTGAAAATACAGACACAAGGATAACGAGAACACCTATATATTTCAAAACCTACACAAGCTTTTTTTTCACTGCATATAAAACTCCTTGAAATTTCAATTAAATCTATGTGGACCGAAAGTACAACTGGAAACAGGACCCAAGACTACTTAAAGGGATATTTGACATGTAGCACAGTGATTAGAGACACCAGAATTAACGCCAGCTCTGTGCACGCACAGAGATAACATGAAAGCTGCTCAACTTTGTTCCCAATAAATAATTTGCTGGATACTCTCAAGAGAGCTCGATAGAGGATAAACTGACCTTTGTTAAAAATGTAACAATTTTCATAGTACCGCTTTAATCATGGATAAAATTTTCAGAATTTGACAACCTTTTCTATTCCCCTGATGAAAGCTCTGTCTTCAAGAATGGCTAATGCTGCTTCTGACTTGGTGTTCAATAGAAACCAGTCTATAACGCAATGCACTCCCTTTATGTGATGTTTAGATATGAGATTGATCTCAGAGGACACCCTGGAGTTCTGAAAGTAGGATTATTGGATTTTGTGGCTTTCTCAGATGTCAGAGATCTTTAAACAGTGTCTTGCAAAGTTGCTACATCCCAACTGTCTGTGAACAGCTTATGAACTCATCAGAGAAGATAGTCTCTGTGTTAATTAGACTTTAAGGGGGAGACGCAGCTTCCCATCCCATCAAATTAAATACGAGGAATTTCACATGCTAAAAAATTATTTACTTAATCAGTAGGCGTTTTAAAAGATAGGCTATTGACGTGAGAGAGAATTCAGAGTTCAGAGTGACTGAAATACAAAAGGCAATATTAATGCAGTCAGCTCAGATTTAAAAACTATGCCTTTCAGCTCTACTCTTATCCTGAAAATGCACTGGACACTTGTTGAACTAAAAGAAAATGATATGTATATAGATACACAAGTTTGGCTGGACAGGAACTGACAATATCTACTGCTTCTGCCATTTGCTATATCAAAAGGTATGAGAAATCTATGCATTCATTGAATTAATTTCTGTTTGTGTTAAAAAAAAAGGGGTGAGAGGAGGGTAAGCTTAAGTGAAAACAAACTATTTACTCCTTGAGCTAAGGTAGGTGAACAAAGTTATTTCCATTTTAGGGAGGATGGGAGAATTCATCCTTTTGTTACATTCCAGTTAAAACTAAAACCATTTCAGAGTTGCCTGGGGAAGGGATTTACAGCTCTGCCAAGTTTCTAGCAAGCTGGGACCCTGAAAGAAGGTGATGAATGTAGGAAGGGCAAAACCCCAAAAGCTCAAACGCCAAGTGAGGGGTTTGGTACCACCCGCACCCCAAGGACCGAGACGCCCCATCCAGCTGCGCTGCCATAGGCTCTGCTGCCCGCGGGGAGCCTGGCCCCCTTTGCTAGACAGAAACAAAATTATTTAATTGTAATCATTCACAGAATATTTTTATATTGATGTTCGTCAGTTTGAACTCTCTTAAGTTCCATCTTTAAGGACTTCTAACCGTTCACCTTCCTGTTTTTCTCGTCCTTCAGCACCAGTTTAAAGGGGCCAGTTCTGAGCGAAAGTGCCAACCCGATTCCTGAGGTCAAAGATCTCAAGCTCGATGCCAGACGTGAACGTCCAGCATTTGTATTTCGGCAACTTCCTACGACTGCGGGTTAGCAGTGTGGCAAGGCCTGGTGCAGCTTTTACCCTCAAAGCCTTATTTTTTGCTTTGCTTTATTAAAGCAGTTTCCAAGCCTGATGGACCTTCTTATTACTTCTACTTGTAGCATACACAGAGACATTATAGAGACATAGACATCATACAAAGACATTATACAATCTTCCCAGCATTTGTACTGCCATCCTGGCCTCAGACAAAGATTGATTTGCCTTCCACAATTTACAAAATATCTTATAATTTATTACTTAGACAAAACACTTATTGTAATATTATCTGATTAATAACCTGAACCAAGCATCTCATCAAAAGCTCTTCAAAAGATGGCAAATTCACTCCTTTGTCTTCAGTGAGTTTTTAGCTAAGTTACAGATTTCTAACTTGCATTGTTCTTTATAATGCAAGTGCAAACAATATGCACATTTGTTTATTGCCCCTCCCTGTCCAAAAGATATACAATTCCAGAGGGACGATCTTTCAAAACACAAACGTTGCTACTGAAAAATGAAATATAATATACATAACTGTTAGTTATTTTACCATAGTAATGTAAATCCTTGTTCAAAGCTATTACAATAATTTCATAGAAATAATTACCCGTGGAGCTAGTAACTCTAGTTTTATGGACCACATATGTAAACTAGAAAACTAATGTTTTTCACATAGTTATCTGCTCTACATAAACATGCAAATTGAAAGGCTGCTTCATAGAAGAGGTAGAAAAAGATTATTTTAAAGTGACGACTAAGAAAGTAAAATCTGAGTGATTTCACAAATATTCTTATTGATGTCGTATTGCAAGCTATATCCCAGAATGCAAAATGTGTTCCGTTTACTTTAGACTTTTTGGCTGCTCTTTTCTATTATCCAAGTTTCTTACTCTTATCATTGCTCCACTGGAAAAATCCAACATTTTCAAGTCCATTCACTAGCAAGATGCTGCAAGATGCTGGTTAGTTCTAGAATTCAGACAGCACATGGCACTGCACAGCAGCTCTGAACAAGCGGCCAGATGCAGACAAGCACACAGAAACTCTCAGGTTGGCATAAACACACAGAATAAAGTCCTGAAGATTGAGAGAGTCTCATTCCACAAGAATTTCAAAGCTCTTACAACAACTATACTGATGGACCCAGAGTTTGCTGCTTCAGTCTGGGCTTTGTGGCCAGTAGCAGAGGGTAGGTCTGGCCTCTCCAAGGGCACATTCAGTACCAGTGGCTGATAAAGAGAAATTTTTACATGTCCATGCCAAGGACAACACCATTTGCTAGAGCAGGCAGGCTCAAGACAGACACCAACGTATCCTGTTACAAACGTATTGATAAATTCCACTTCAATGAGGAAATAAAGCAACTTTGCCTGTATCTTGGGATCCTGAGTGGGGCTCTGTCTTCCATTATCCAAGTACAACTCTCATATCCCCCAGATGATAAACCACTTTGCAATAGAGACTGATGTTATCATTTTAACATGTTTGGAGCGGAACAAGTGCGAAGCCAGTAGGAATCAGGTTTCCCCCCCAAAAAGCTGGCTTGTCAACATAACCCTCAAAAGGCAAATTCAGGGAGAAGAAGCCATAGTGTAATGAGGGAGGTACAAAATACACAACTGCAAGAAACACTGAAAAAAGGAAAGTACAGTCAGAGGACTCACGAAGAGAGACAGAGAGCAAAGAATTTTGCCTTCCAGACTGAAGACAGCAAACCCACTTTGTTTCAGAGAGGGTGGAATGGCCTTCCAAAAGTCCTACAGGTAAGACATGGGAGGCAGAGCCTGCAGGATGCCAAACACTCCCAATAAACAGAGGCAAAACATGTAAAATATATGCAATCATACGTATAGCCCATATGTAACAAGCCAGCCCATCTTTCCCTTCTGGAACTCCCAAAGCTCACCCATGACAGTCCTCTGCTGGAATTTCAGGAAGAGAAAGCAGCTTTAAATTGCTTATTATGACAGGTAGGCACAATGCAGATAAATCTCTCATTTCCAGCTCCTCTTTGCTGCATGCTATTTGCTGCTTTGTGCTCAAGCTTTTCTTTCTGGCCTTTTCAGAGTCTTTTTTTTTTCCCTCTTAACTTCTGTCTTGTGCAGTATTCTAATAGCCTGTACTGATCAGACAGCATTAGCAAGAAGCTATTAAAACATATGTAATCAATTTTCTTATTTTGTAGCACTTGCTAAAGGCTTTGTTTAATGAGAGAGCTAATGATATTGAAAATGCTAGGAGTAGCGTTAGAAACTACAAGAAAGGCACAATGTTCAAAGTTTGGAGTGTGTTTGCCTCGGAGCGTCTCTGGGATAACTGGCTACCGCGATTGATGAATGCGCCGGGCTCCCAATTGCAGTCGGGGCAAAAGGAAAGTTGTTAAGTAGTGTTCATATGTCAGCTTCGATGGCCGGAATACCACACCACCAAACCAAAATGCAATTCAGCACGACTGGCAACCATCCATCAACCAGGTCGAAAATTGAATGAACTTACAACAAAATTATCCCCGGTCGAAAGGGAGTAGCATTCCTACGGGTCGCGGGAAGACACTTTGACAGAGCGCTTGCTCGCAGCACACGGCAACCGTGGCCCTCAATTCCAGCTCCTGCCACTCCCAGAGCTTTCATAAACACTTAACTTTTCATAAAAGTTACAGTTTTACATGTGATTTCTAAGCTACAAAAAAACGTACAGGGTGCATTGCCCCTCCTGCTCTAACATGCGTTATAAACACGGGTGAGAGCAGCTGACTCAAGGAGACGCAGAACTTATTTTTACAAGATTTAAAATCTGCACTACGTGGTGCTTTGTGCTCCATTCAGGATTCCACTATAAAACAGGGAGCTGGAATATTTTGTGTGTGGTGCTATACTGTTATGCTTAATTTCTTCTCTATTTCGCACTGAGCAGAGATGTCTCTTAGAAGCTTTAAAAAAAGCATCGTCAAAGAAAGTGAGGAAAAATGTCAAAAACTTGTAAATAAACAGCTGGCTTGCAACATATGTATTTTCTTCTATATTTTTCAGGTGCCACAATCTACAATCCATATCTGCCAGCCTTGTAGCATGCCGCATAATTTAACTGTAATTGATAATGTAAGGGCAGATGGAGAGAAGTGTCAGCTCCTGCTCACATCCTCTGGGGATGCTGCAGAAATCAAAGCAGATGGTCCAATTGCTTCTTATTTATGTGTTGCTGCTAGCTCCTCTGCTTGCAGGATAATGGATCATTATTGCCTGCTGTGCACAAACACCAATATGCTTTTAAATCTGGTTCTCAAACCTTATGAAAAAGCACTATATTTCATATTAATTTGTGAAGCTGCACTTAACAGGGTCCACCGATTTTAATTTATAACTTTCACAAGAAAAAGGTTTAGCCATGTATTATTTTTCTCATAAAATAAGTGATCAACCGAGATTTCTAGCAAAAGCGTAGACTAGTTAACTGATCATACATGCTCGAGAACATAGAGCATTAATTATTATTTGAATTACACCGTATAGCCTGGTTTTATTTGTTAACCAGTCTTTGACAATGAAGGCAAATATATTTAAAATGATAACTTCAAATATATATCAGATAAGACAGAGTGATGTCACTTGAATCCTTTGTTTACCCTGAATTCTCTCAGAGATAACGGGTCTGAACCTGCTTCTCCTGGGAGCTCAGACAGGCTATGGGACTTCCCGAACATCCAGGACATTATCCAGATCTCCAGTGACTAAACTCCCCGTGTTTTACTCTTGGCAGGATATATATTCCATGGAAATTGGTTGGCATACCTTCTGGAACTCATTGTAGTAGGATTCAGGGAGTCTAGACCCTGATGTTTCACAGCATGACCGATATTTATTTGCTTTGGCTACTATAGCAAATGACAAAGTTAAGTCACTGTTTTGTAAAATGAGATAAGATAACCAGCTGTGGCTATCGCTGTTGAAATGCAAAACATAACAGGTTTGTGGATACTACTTTCAAAGATACTGATGTTGTTCTTGTTCTTTCAGCTGAGACAATACATCACCAGGAAGATTTTGCAAACACTTAGTTCCAAACTTCAGCTAATAACATGTAGTTTCATCAGTTTTAAGAAGTCTGACAAAGGGCAAATGATAAAGTGAATTTACTATCACAAAATTATTAGGCATGCTAACATCTCCAGCATATAGAGATCTCTATAACACAGCAGATGTTTATATCAATTCTGAAAAGCTGTCAGCCCTTTGGAAGGATGAGGTGTGGGTCAGTGTGGCTGCTGAATAAACCACGGAGTGAGCAGAGTAAGGCTCTTTCCAAGTATGTGGTCTGAGAAGGAACAAATAAAGTTTTAGGTTAATCCACCACTTATGCGACTCTCAAGGTGAATCAGTGAATGATTAAGGGAAGAAAAAAAAAGTTCAGTGTTTTATGCAGTGTCCAATGAACGCATTCATTTGCTAAGGTGATTAGATATCTGATGGCAAAAGGTGATATTGAACCTCTGCTGTGTTTACTACCCGTTTAACCATGTTGTTGCGATTTGATTTTAAATATGAACTTGCTTTTTCAACACTGTGTTCTGAATGTATTTTCAACAAGAATCATGGATTTTGATCATTTCTTCTCTGTTTAGAACCTAAACACACCAGGCAGGACTATCATCCGGGATCAGGGGAGGAAATTCCTCCTGTATAACAAACACACCAGTACCAGGGAATGTTATTTCACACTCTGATCAGGCAAACTGTGACTGACTGAGGGAAATTTTGGATAAATTCAGCAACTGCCTTCATGATCGAGACAGGTTCCAAGATACTCATTAGTCAAACTGAATTAAGTCTTGCATGCTAAAAAGCAACTTCAAAATTGTGGTGTCTGGCAAATACTGGAGGTTGTTTCAGGAACCTTTTGAAATCACCAGCAACTAGTTTAGAAACATTTACATACATAATATATATTTATTGTAAAGGCTCTCAAAGCAATTTGGGTCTTTGCCCTCAAAGAGAATGGGAATTGTTACCGAGTCCCATGTCTGAGCTCTGTAATATTATTCAGAAGCCCCCATGACTGTGGATTTGCATGAAATGTGCCCCTTTCCCTCTACTGTAAGAGAAAGGAAGTAAAATGATCTTGCTGATGTGGTACAGATTAAGTTCTAGAATCCTCGATGCACGATGAGGGATATGTTCCAATTGTATTTTAGTTAGTATCTTCCTACAGCTAATTTGAGAAATTTACTTGCAAGTTAAAACTGTAGTTTGAAATAGTTCCTTTTGTCTTCTGCACTTTGTTTTTTTTTCTTAATGTTCCTGCCTCTGCATCTCAGTAAAAGTTTGACAGAGGTCATAAGAGTGTTGTTTTTTTTTTCCCAATCTGCTGCTGCAAAATACAATTGATTTTTTTTTGGTCATCCTGCAAGGCATCTTTTGCAGTTTATTATTCTTCCAGTAATTTATTAGCTATCTACAGAATCAACCGACTCTCAAGACTCAACAGGGAGGTTCCGAGGATGTTAGCACTAATTTTCCGTCTATGGTCTAATATAGATTATAGAAGACCAGACTACCATCCTTCAACAGCTCTACACACTGCAGTGAACATTGTGATAGCGTATCCCTCTTGGAAGCAGCAACACGTACCTTGGTCAGTTATACACATTTCTGCATTTCAGCTCTCACCTGAAGTTTGATTTCTTGTTAACAGTTCTAACTTACTCACATTGATATTCAACTTCTCAAAGAAAAAGGTGGTCAAACTACGTTCAAACACTCAACATACTAAGATGTATCTCTCAATATTGTATAAATATAACACAGCTTAGACCAGATGCATAATTATGTAGTAACAATCCCAGAGAAATATAATTACACTGGCTGGAATACTGTTGACAGCAGCTGAGCAGCATTCTAATGAACTTTCTCTGGAGGACTTCTTATAATAATTTAATAACAGGTGAACACTTTGAAACACTATTGGACATAAGTGCCTTCCAACTGCAGGTAGTCGGCACTTTTCAGCCACATACAAGGCACAGGACCCGCCTGGCTCCAGCATCACTCATGGGATCCATTCTGCCTTACAGGGCACAGGAAAGGGTTCCCACAAGCACAGAATATATCGACTTATATAGAATACATAGACTATATAGGTTTCCTGCTACCCCATGTTCTTTTCTTCCTGTTGAACCAGGTACAGCTGGGGATCCAGTACCAGATCCCTCCATCTCCTTTCCCAGCCTTCATTGATGAGGTGCTAATAGTTTAGAGTTTGATTATAACATTGCAATCAGTGCAGCAAACCACATTTAAATACATAGCGATGTGTCTTCTGACTGGTGGTCAGGTGGAATGCAAGTGGAGAGTTGGAGAAGTCTCCTTTGCCCTGCTCAGCACCACAACTGGCCTTACTCCTGAACCATTTCCACAGCTGAAGACTAGGCTCAGGTTATGGTTATTGCCAGACACTGAGATGGATTTCTAGACTCTTTTGGCAAAGTAAGAGCTGTTGTAAGGAGCCCTCGCAGCTCCTGCCGTGGGTTCACCCATGGGTGGTGAGTTAGCACAGACTGGGAAGCACCTGAGCCTTCAAACCAGCACTTAAGTGGTAAATAATGGGTGAGTAAGTTGTGCTAACCCCTGGCACACAGTTGGTTTCACTCAATGCAAATGTTCACTACATTGCTGGGAGAGTACAGTATACAGGATGCTTCAGAAAGACGGACTCAATTTCAAAGATGCAGTGATTGCAAACTGGGTCCATCTTTTTGACACACCCTGTGGTTTAACTGGTTGAACAAAGATACTGCTCTTAAGTCTCAGTTTCTGCAAGGTGGCCATATTAATCATGACTAAGATATATGCTTGGACAGCTACATATTAACTCATTCTCAGCTCTTGCTTTTTTTGATATATCTTAAAGAAACCTCAACTGGAAGATGTCCTTCAAAATCTCTATTATCTTCAACTTTGCTATACTGTAAATCATTAAAATAATTTTTCAAAGTTTTTTTTTTTCCCCACCAAAATAAGAGATGTAGTTCTGCTCTCTTTGATATCAGTCGCAATTAGAAATACTTCCCAGTCTGCAGAAAAGCCATTCCTGAATTAATCAGAGTTGCAGAGCCTCACAGAGATTAAATCCTAATAGAGAAGTGCTAAAAACTTTTTTTATTATAATTTTTTCTTTCTCCCTTGTAAGCCTCATTAACTGCCAGGATGCTGCAATTCCTGAGCTGGAACAGTACTCCACTAGGAAAATGAAATTAAAATCACTGCTGGACACATGAGGAACAAAATAAAAATTATCTAAACACAGCAAACTACAGAGTCAGAATTATGTGACAGAGTGTGAATGTATTTAGCTCTTTGTCTGTAATCTCCAAAATAGGCAGACAACAAAAATAGATAGGTGACTTGAAGTTACAATTATGATTTTCGTGTTTCAATGCCATCTGATCTATATGGATGATAAAATATATTGTCACTGTGAGGGTGAGTGTCCTGAGCTGCAGTATCACCATAGCTGAGAATATTGTATGACTTGCAATAACAAAAAATAGCTTTTTGTTAATTATGAAAAGAAAATCTGAAGATTATGGTTGGTGAAGCTGTAGGGAGCCCAGGAACATAACTCACTTGAGGTGGGAATATCAAATAGCCAGAAGGAATTATCATGGGAGGCCAAACTAGTGTTAGCCCTCAGGTATCGGAGGGGAGACACAAAGGCTCTCGCTGACCTTAAACCGCGACCAAAGCCCAGCCTATAGCGAAGCCTGGGCAAGCGGGTTCTGGGAAGAGCCTTGCCATGCGGCAGGAAAACCTCCCGACTGTCCTACGTGGTCTTTGCATGAGTGAGGAGAGTCTGACAGGCTCCAGCTGCACCATACGGGATAACTTTTCATAATAGAAGAAAATTATAACTGTGCGCATGTAAGTAATTCTTCAAAATTAATAGAACTAAGAGTGTGTATGGTTACTCATATGATTAAATTTTCAAGGCATTCAGAACAATCAATTTCATGGTGCCTAAATATAAAAACCCATTAGATTCTCTAAAACTGTTATTTTGAATACTTTAGAAATCAACAAAATGTTCCTTTTGTAACAAAGAAACATTTGTTTAATATGTTGAAGCAAATGGATTTTCTCTGTCAGTGATTAGACTTTGTCTTCAGTTTTTTTCTGGTTAACAGAACTTTTGATTGTCAATCAAATCTTAAATCTCTGTGCTTACTATCCAAACAGTCACCTAGAATTTCTTCCCCTAGTCACGTTCCTGCCATAAAATAAATTAATGACACATTCAATCATTCATTTAGAACACGAAGAAATGTTCCTTAATAACAGTTTTTGTACTACCAAGCTAAATTTGAAATATAATTTAACATCTATCTAATTAGAATAGTCACATACACTTGTACAGTAGGTGCTAAAATAATTTTTCATAACCTCAACTGAGATTTTCTATAACCTGGAACACATGCCAATAACTTGAGTAGTTACTTACAGTATTGCAGCCAGATTCCTGGTGAGAAAAGGAACAAGACCAAACTCTTGAAGTCGTACCTAATTTTAAAAAGGAATCTCCTTTTTTTCCTCAGGTATCTGCTGGTATCCAGAGCTGCCTCTCTACACACCTGTTGCACTCCTGATGCCTCGGATAAGGAGAAAAGTTTCTGTGCGGTATCCTAGGGGCAGTAGAGCAAATTCTTTGATGTGGAAACATGGTTCTGATTTTTATTTAATAGTCTATAAAATCTGCCTAGCGCAGCATAGCATAACACAGCCACCAAACGACCCAAAACACTTTGAAAGTCATTTTTGCTCAACAATTGCAGTAATTCAGGAGATATGATTCCAAAGTTCACCAGACTGGCGACAGGCAGAGATGCTGAGAGATGCTGAGAGCTCAGCACCTTGGGTGGACCCAACCATGGGCACCAGCAACATCTCTGGATGAGCCTCCCTCTGTTGCTGTGTAAGCTGCAAAATAGGATTCTTTTTTCCTGTTCTAGAGAATTATCTTTTTCTAAACTTATTTCCTATTTCTCAGTAGTTAATGCTGTGCTATCTATACTTTGCAAGGAAACATTTTTGATTACCTCCTACCATTTGACTTCATAATGAGTCACAATACGAAGAGATCATCTCCAAGTTGTCCAACATGTTTTTAACATCCATTGTGTATGAAGAAAGCAGACAATAGCTCTGTATTCACATTGTCATGTCTGTTTGCATTACCAAAAAGACAGTTTGGTTTCAGTTAACCTGCCTGTGTTGTCACTGGTGCCCAGTGACAGCAGCTGCACCAGGGATCAGTTTCTACATCAGTTTCATTTTCTTTCTACACAGAATGTCTTGCGTTATTTGTTGGCATTAGAATTGACACTCAGTACACAAATAACTTTAACAACTTAAAAAAACCACCTGAAATAAACCACAGTTCTGCTGATTTGGCAGCTTATGCATGGTCTGAGGTATTTTTTGTTTTGTTTTTCTTCATTTGCAGAGCTAGTGCTAAAGCTGTTAAACTTAAGGTCACCTAAACATCACTGGCAATTCATATACTCTCTGGGAGTTTTTGTCCTCTGACACAAAATGCTACAGTTAAGCATTACTAAGCAGCTAACACCTACCAAAACAATATCTGACAAATATTTTCTCCTTAGTAAAGAGGGAAATAAAGTAATATTTTATATATTACCGCACAATGATTTTTCATAAACCCTTTTTTTTCCATCCTGCAAAACAGACATTGGTATTTCCGGGTTGATCAGAATATTTTTGCAAATCCCACACTTTTCAAGTTTCTTTCTTAATTGCTGTACAAAATGTTTTGAGAAGCTGGAGTTCAGCTTGTGCTACAATTAATGCTGTGGTTCTGACCAACCGTTGCATTCTGGAACACAAGGCAGTTTGTGGCAGGCTCTAATTCTGGCTGCAATCTGTAGAGGTTTACTCATAACTTTTAAACAGGTAGGTGTGACATCAATTGATTGTTGCCTATAGGAGAACTAGAGGAAAAAAATAACAAAAGAAGCCCACAGTCAGTCAAACCTATTCTAATAAGAGTTGTTTTGAAGTCAAAAGGCTCTTTTCTAACACAAAACCAACCTGCTCCCCATTCTTAAAATAGGAACACCATGTTACACCTCAAAGGTTCTCCTCCACCCACATGCCATGTCTGCAGTTGGATTTTGCCAACGACAGTGCAAGGCTGAAATGAGCTGCAAGGCAATAAGTTCAATCTCTAGACTTACGACTTGCAGGGACACAGGTAACCAGGTGTTTCAGAATAGCCTGAAATATGATTTCCTACCCAATCAGGCAACGCAATAAAATGCAAGAGAAGTCAAATAGAGTAGAAGTTAAAATTGTAGTTAGATGAAATAAATTCTTTGCTTCAGTTCAACTTGCCTTTCTCCTCTTCTCAACACCCATTTTGAGATAATTTCCAACATCCTCATGAACTGCAAGAGTTATGGATGAGTGTCTTATATCACATGAAAGGCAGAAACTAAATTTAACCTCTGAATCACACCACCATATCTGTGGATTCTTTTCCTTCGGTAATAACGCAAGTTTGTCCTACTTCTTCTAAAAAGGGGTTTTTGCACCATCTGAAGGTCACACACACATGAGGAAAGTGCACCAGACCAGGTAAGCAGGAGAACCTGAGCCAATGCATATAAATTATGGCATGTATGTCATGTTATAGTAAAATAGTTTTGTTATCTTCATACTCTGAAAAATAGTTTCTTCCTCTTTCAATTACAGAGGAGCAATCAGTTTCTTAATAGGTAAAACCACTTTGAAGTTAAAACTCAAGATAAACCATACAGCAGATTTAGTGCAGTGAGTTTGATTGAATATACGCTTTAGTCTCTCAGAGAAAGCAGAACCAGAAAATTATAACATGAAAGGAGACCAAAGTCTGCATCTAGTCCCTGTCTGGAGAACACTTTTAGAGCTAGCAGATTTACTTTATTCTTCCACATATTTGTGTAACTTTCCCAAAATGACTTTAAATACTATTGCTTCTTCTGGTAGTTTATTCCAAACGTTGACTATTGTTCTCTGTGTATGTAAAATGATATTTTGTTAAAATTATCTATCCCTGATGCATCCTACCATGAACTGTTAATCTCTGATGGTAGGACTACAATATTTTCATATATTAAGTTGATCATAATAAAGCTTCAAGCTACACAGAGTATGTTTGGAAGAGTAGTTCCATAAGGGCTAATTATTTACTTCCAAGTCTTCAAGAATAAGATGTTAAATCTATATTCACCTATTAAATAAACATCTTGAGTTTACAAAATATTTCTCATCTTCATTGATTCAAGCTGGCACACTACATGATGGGAGAAGAGTCGGACACAGTTTAGGAAAAGCATTTAGGTAGCACGACTCAAGACACAGGGAGAGGTGGCCAAGACCAATAACTGTGTGTCTGGCTTTGTGGGCTATAAAGCAGTATATGAAACCAGTAACCAGACAGGTCACTGTGGCTTTGCTTGAAATTCTGCCTTAGAGAGATATGAAAAGCGATGCTGAGCGCAGGCAGGCTGAGGGTCCTGGGGAGGTATTTTTCCCAAGAGAGCTGCAGTGGCTTCATCTACTCAGAAACTCAGGCAGAAAGGTGAGAACCAAGAAGAATGCCAAGCTACTACCCTCTAAACACAGTTGTAAAGGAAAACTACTTTGATCTGTTTTAGGTGAAATCAGGTTCCTGAAAGGAAATCTGTGAAGTCAGCTTTGATCACAAATAGTCCCTTCTTCCCCCAGCAGTTTACGAGGACAGCTAGTACACACCCGTCTGCCAAGGAAAACCTGATGCCAGGCATGAAACCAGCACATAACCGCGGCTAAAAAGGATGCTGTCAGTAAAGAACCATCCCAAAATCATGGCTACGAGAGACGGGCACTGCAGTGTCACTGTGACGCTGGGAGAAGGTTAAAATGTGCCTCTGGACCCACGCAGCAAGTTCGCACATCTCTGCCCTCCAGACAGAGCAAAAAGGAGCAGGAATGGATCTAGATCACAACCTGAGCGCTTCTGAGGTTGCAGATGATCACGGCTCTTGGCAAAGTTTGGACCTACACTTTATGATCAAGACATGAGCTGAGTTGCAGAAGCACCTGCAACAGAAGATGCTTATTCAGCTTCAAAGCAGGATAGAAAAGCACTTATCTGCATAGTTATCACGATTCTATTAATGCAAGTACCATTCACAGATTTCTTATTAGATACTGGCCTGAATGAAGGTTTCAGTGTCATAAGTTGGAATGTAATCATCTGTTGGAACTCCACAATTAATTACATCTGCTCATACAATGATAAACGTATTTTAACTGGAACTAGAGCTACTAATTTCTAGTGTCCTGCATCCTCCTATAAACAGGTCCATTGGCTTCACATAAGATCAACAGTAATCAATCAAACATGTAAATTACAAAAAGATCGAGATTTTTTTTTTAGTCTTTTCAAAACATAAGCAGAATGTTAAGTCCCTTGTTTAGTTCCCTTGAAAAAAAATAATCCTTTCATTCTTCTGAAAAATTCTTAGAGTATAATAGTACATGTATATCTGGCTAATGTCTAGATTTCTAACATGTACATTAGTTGGACTAATTAGGTGAGTTTATGAAAGAATTCTTTGTTTTGCACATTGGATAATACAATTCTGAGCTGTATTTACTCTTGTTACCACTGGGTTGGATGAGTGACGTACTTCTTGCAGCTGTAAAAGGTTTTCTTTATGCTGGTTTCATAACGAATTTATGGTGAATGCTGAAATCTGTTATTACTTTTGCATTTATGATAGGCTGAATAATAAATTTATCGATTTTATTTAATGGAAGCTTTTTCCTACTGTGATTTTTAATCAAAATGTTTTATTTGCAACCTGAAAGGACATCCTAGCATGTCAGAGAGGTGTATCTGAAGGTACAGCTATCAGTATGTCATACTTTGGTACAGTTTGCTAAAGATGATGGCTGAGATTAAATACAACCCGCTTGGCAAAGGGCAGATGGCAAACAATTGCGTTTGACCTTTGTCAAAGAATGCTCCTTCACAACTGTCTCTTATCATGTCCTCCGGCATCTTTCCTGGGGGACCAAAAAAAAAGCATCGACAGGTTCCAGGCGGCAGCGCCTGATGCGATGTCCTGTGCACTAGCACGCTGTGCTCGCACCCTGTCAATCCTGGTCTGACAGCTGCTCTTTCCCAACAAAACTGGTAATAATAACCACATGCCACATCTCCAACTCTTCCTCAAACTCTCTGCTCCACAGCCTTTTTAACATGATTTGTAGTAGCACAGGGGTAAAGAGCAGGTTGGGAAAATGGTGCTTCACTTAATTGTGTAAGATTTATAACAATATTTTCTACTAGACTCAAAGCTGGACTGGGATACGAACATTCAGCATGCTGGACTTGTTAACTCTAAGATTTTGAGGCTGGTTATTTTTTTTTTCATTTCCAGCACCCAGTGAGTACCTTTAAACCTCAGCACACAATTTACAGTCGTCCGCTCTATCAACAAACATACAACAAGCTGCAAAGTCAAGTAACCGACCAGCCTTTTAATATTTACCTGTATCGATTAATTTTTATCAAATATTTTTCCTTGTCAAAAATAAAGAGACTGCAAGCATTGCTAGATCATGAGGATGAAACAACAGCATCTCTCATAACAGCACGTTAATAGTATAAGTGTGTTAAGAGTACACGTGGCAGTATTATCCTTTACATCACTCCCATTTTGCTTGATTATGGTGAAGAGGCATAAATATAATTATTTCCCCCTTTTAAGTACCTTTTAAAAAGTTGAGTGAGCCTAGCTGGAATTTCAGTACTATCTTTTTTCAGTGTATCATTAGAGAAATATAATTTTGAAATATATTAGGACCAAAGCTAGAATGCCGCAACTACGCTCACACACGACACGAGACACAAAGGAAATTTTTGTTTCTTTCCCTCCAATCCAGTACATAAAACACAGGTATCCTGAGACCACAAGATATTTTGAAAGAAAATGTTTGAAAGATGACTTGCAAATACACTCAGGTTACAAGGATGTTCCTACTGCCTTCATCCATCTAACTGAGTAAGGGTGCCTTCTCAGGACCAAATCCTAAAGGCAAGGTCATTGTGAAGAATACAAAATATGTGATAAAGCACTTACAGGGGCTTTTCTTTCTATTAGCATGGACTCCAGAAATCAGACTAACAGCTGTGTTATTTGTGTGGAATCAGGACCTTTCACATCACACCACCAAAGATACTGCCAGCCTCATCTGAAGTGGTGGAGTCACCATCCCTGGAGGCATTTAGAAGATGTGTAGATGAGGTTCTTAGGGACATCGGTCAGTGCTAGATTTAGGTTATGGTTGGAGTCGATCTTAAGGATCTCTTCCAACCGAAATGATTCTATGATTCTATCTAGGATCCCAAGTCTCTGTGTCCCACACGGAGTGTGGTTCTGTCACAGCAGGTCACCTCCCCCTGAGCCCACTCCTTGTTCAATCTTGCATTTCCAGGATTTGATCTCACAGCTTTTCATTGGCTCCAGGGAAACTACAGCTTGCCAGTCTGGAAATTCTCCCCTTTTCCTTCATGTTTTATAGCCCCACTCATCCCAGGAGGTCAATAAGGACTGTTCTCAGATGAACAGACAGTGCCCATCCAGGTCTATATGGAAAAAGAACATCCTGAAATATAGAACACTGGACTTACAGAAATAATAAAGTTTTAAATTTGAATAATTAAGTTTTAAAACTTAATGTGGAAATGAATTGTCTCCATAATGTCTTACAGAAGCAGAGCAGTCTGCCCCAAAAGGTAGTATTTTATAGCCTGTTGAATTTCAAAAGCTCGGGTTAATTTTAAGAGTTACTGGGACTCCTCACATGCTAAAGTACTTTGCCGAACTGTGACAAGATGAAAGGAGGTGAAAGTAATGAGCAGCTCGAGGGTGTATATTTGTTTTAGTCAGACGAGTTTTATCATTGACTTTAATGATGCCAGGTCTGTATACCCAAAATTAAACACTGAGTTCGGTATTTGCATACATTATAGGCTAATAAACCAGTTTAAAAGTATAATTGTACATAAGAAGCACCGGCAGTGCCACAGCACCACCAGACTAATCGGTACATCTTTAGCAGATTATGATGGTTTCCTTTATCATTTTACATCTGTTTCTGCTTCAGCAGAGATCTGTATGCCTTACACTAGTCTGATAAGCTTAATTTTAGGTATATTGTTTTCAGCTGTAACAACAGCTGAACTGACAACCGGTAAACTGAAGGCATGTTTTTTCTTTTCTTTTTTTGGTTCTGTTTTAGTCATTCCTTTAATTAACTTATTTATACTTATTTTACAGCTTTGTTCAAATTTGTATCTGTGGTGAGTTTACAGCACACTGTGCTTAACTCTGTAAAGCCAGACTGTTCTCTCATACGTAGTAAAGGTTTCCACATTATGCATGTTGTGTTTTATTTCACTATTTGGAGGAGCTTTTATGAAATCAGCAGCTAGACGGAAGGAAATCATTTGCATACTTGGCTCCATACACCTGGAATGCCTTAATTTTAGGGATTAACAAAATGAGTCTAATAAAAAGCATAGGGCCTTGTTAATCAGCTCTGTAAACTCTCTTCATTAGCTGTTACTTGCTGCCAACATGAGTGCACATTTCAGGAAATTTACATTGTGCAGGTCAGTTATTACTATTTTATGAACTGATTTCTAATTTTATGTGACACAGTTTGTGTTTTTAGTGTTCCTAAAAGTTAAATAACTTTTTTCTTTTTTTTTTCCAAGTCTTGGATAGTGTGCGCCCTTGTGCAGCCTCATTCCTGACACTTTCCGTGCATTAGGTCTATAATAACATCAGCTTACTGGAACGGACAATACAATATAGTGTCATTAATATAAACACACACGACGTGTTTGCGTTGATGCCGAACACTTTCCTTCAGACTATAAAATATGGGTTAAAGCACTTGAAGTTCTGTCATTTTTTGTTCATTTTTTAAGCTGAAGGAGGAAAAGATTTCTAAACTTATTATGAAATCCAGTAATAATCAATTTCTCTTACTATATCCTACTAGAGCAAGTGTGGTTCATGTTTGCATTGTAGTTCTTCAGTGTAAAGTCACTTCTGATTACCGATTACACTTTGAACAATCAAGTCCTGGAGACTTTTTCCCCACCAATTTCAATTGGGCTCTCACCATCAGGCTCTTGATTTCAAGAAGTATCTGGGAACCTGCTATTTTATTTACTAATAAAACAATTAGAATCTTAAATATATTGATGTTACACATGTAGCGATAAAATTCCTCCTTCCCTCTTCTTGATTTTTTTTTCCTCAAAAACAAGATTTTGGGTATTTTTGCCAGTTGAATTTGATGCCTGTCCTTCAAGGTTTGAAATCTCCTGTTCCAGCCATGTAGCACCTATAAATAGTTCTTAGATAAATTAATTTCTTCCTGCCTACCAGATTCTATTTAGAATCTGAACATTCACTACATCTGTCATGCTGCCTTTAAAAATTTGACTTGACTTCAAGCTAATGCTCTTTCATTTGAGAGCAAAGCAAGTTCAACCAGTGAGGGAAAACTGCCCCATTTCTCTGGTGCAAAAAAGTACGTCCCAAGCACTGGAGTCCTTGACCTGGGGATGTGACACACAAAAGAGAACGCATCATGGAGAATGACCAAAAGGAAAATGTGGTTTGCAACACATCTCTTGATCATCCTCTTGCCATCTTACCAGTGTTTCAATATTTTATCAAGCCAAAAAAAAGTAGTTGAAATACCTTAAAGTTGAACAGAATTATTATCTATAATTAATAAATATAACTAGAATGCAAAAAGGAAAAGAAACTCACATTTAAATGCTTAAAGTCTTACCAGTAGTAAGATTCTAATGGGTATTCTGAGAGCAAACCCAGGAACCAACTTTTTCAGATAAATTATTCATTGTAAATTATTCATTTCACTTAACATTGTTACCTAACTCACAGGGGTGTCATGACAATTAATGCATACAAAGCAATTCAAGAGATGGAACGGGTGATGAAAATACTCGATATTGTTACTATATTCAAAATTAGCTATTTTATCATGCATCTGCAAAAAACACATGCACTATTTTTTCAGAAATTGAGGATCATAATTTAACACCCATTTTCAGAAATGTCAGACTACATTGAGGTCCTAGAACTATTTTTTCTGGAAAAATAAGCATACTCACTCATGGGTTTAAGTTAAAGCAATGTGCTAAGTATACTGATAAAAGGTTCTTTCAAATGTCTCTGTACTAGATGGCTATATTACAACAGTTTTATTATAATTCTTATCTTCCCAACTCCTTTTGTGTTATTTTAGGTTATTTCATCTCCTTTAGGTACTTGCAGTTTATATGCTACGTCCCTATGTCCCCATTATGAAAAAGGTAGATTCTCAAGAATTGTTTGGGAAAAATACTGACAAATTTTTGCAAGTTTTTGGTAATTCAGGAAGAGAAAAACAACTTATCCAGCAATAATATCAGTTATTTGTGAATGTTTCTCCCTATTGCAAATAAATTTGTGTATTTTTTGAACAAATCATTTGAACATTCTTTTTCTGTTTTTCAAGAGGATGTATTTTTTTTCTTAGAAACTAAAGAGGAACTTTTGCAACTCTGTATTTAGTCCTAAGAACTATTACCACATAATATTTCTAACAGCTGCAGTTTTGACTTTTTGCATGTATGTATATTTTCTATTTCCAAAATAATAAAAAACAGAATAAAATTACTAAGGACTAGAGAAATCTGGCTACATACAAACCCGTACAGAAATCAGAAAATGTTGCAATCTCAGATAAAATGTAACAGACTTCCAGAAACCAACAAGATACTAACTCTGCGTGAATAAAATTCCTTAGTACTTGAACTAGAGTACACACAACAGAGAAGAAACAGCTCTTAGAAATCCCTTCCAACTGCAGACACACTGTGGAGTGGCTGTCTATGTGAAACTGCTCCAAAACTAGTATCTAACTTTTTTTTTTTTAATGTAACTAAATTAATGGCTTTAGTGTTTTAGGCTACTCAGTGAGATGAATAAACAGCAGACTAAATAGTGGTGCTACATCTGGCCTGATCTAAAGAGCACAGTGGTTTTTAAAGTGAGGATGGTGTCCATGCAGGGCTGGAACAAGCCTGAGCTCTCCACTACATGTCCTTGTTTTCGAGTTGGTGGCCAATATTAACAACCAGGAGAAGAATATTATCACTTGGGAAAATTTGCCTTGTATTCTTCCCTTCACATATTCTAATTTTTCCGCTCTGGAGAACTGTAGAGATAAGCAAACTATCTAGAGGTCAAGAGAGGATATAGAGAATGGACAGGCTATTTTCAACTGGTTGTCACCGTAACTGTGAGTGCAGAAGGTGACATGAAAAGAGAAAGGGATACAAACCCTCACACAGACTCTGGTTGCACATCATCCACCCCTTTCCATTTTTCCCAAATGTTCTGATACAAATGACAAGGCTTGGAGGTAATTTTGGGAAAAGCTGGGGCATTTTCAAAGCATCTTTAGACACTCCTCCACTTTGCACACTTATTAACCAGCCTTATGACAAAAAAACCCCAACTTTGTATTTCCCTTCTGCGTATGTTCTACGTCTTGATGAATCTCAACTTCACCCTGCACTTCCCTAAAAGATAAGTCCAGGGATAAAGGATAAGGAAAAAAAATTAAGAAGGGAAGAAAGGAAGGAAGGAGAACAGTTCCCAAGTTGATAGTCACAGCCACGGGCATTTGCTAAAGCTGAGCAAGTCGATAGCCGGTTGCTGCTGCAGCTTTCTCTGGTGTCACTGGGTTGCTGTCCAGCTAAAAAAAAATGCTGCCTAAAGAAAAGCATATTGGCAGTGCTGGCTGCCAACCTCAGAACCAGCGATAATCCAAACAGCACAAAGTGCCCATTATCAGTTCCTTCTCTGAACAGCCCATTAAAAACAGCTGTGCAGATAAAAGAACTGGAGAACTTTGTAGCAGAAATTAAGCAGAGAGAGAACGTGGCAACCGGAGCCAGCCACTGTCATTTAATTTCTGTGAAAGGAGAAGGGAAAAAAATTAAAAAGAGAGAGAAAGGAAAAAAAAAACCAGATAAGGCTCCAAGTTATGAATGGGAAAGTTGTACGGCTGCCTAAAGCACTGCAAACCACCGTGGAACAGGATTTCCAAAGACAGGAGCTCTTCATTAATATTTCGGGGCTAATCCTAGAGAATCGCAGCACTGTGAGCCGGTGGCTGCAACACCTGGTGGCAGCAGAGGAGTGTAGGTACTGTCACCCATCCTCACATTCACATTTCCACAAAGGCATCATGCACAGGACTCTCCAGAGTAAATGTCACCTGGGGAAGACACTAAAATATTTTCTGTAACAGGAAAAGGATTCACAGCAAAGTTACACAGACCTCGGGGAACTCTATTTATCGACCTGCATTTCCGAAGCAACATGTGGAGCTACTGGCAAGGAGGCACTTTGCAGCCCCCGGATGGTTTTGTGTCCCAGTCCAGCCACAAACAAAGGGTTTGCTCCCTGCGAGCCTCAGATTCACAGACAATAGAGCTCTCCCTCTCCCTTACTGACAGCGCATTCAAATAATTCCAAAAGTGTTTCCGAAGCTGCTCTGCCAGAGCGTGTCCTCTAGCACAGCCTGTTGGGGAGTGGCAGTGACATCTTGTCTAACCCCCCCATGTGTCCTCCACTCCGCTTCTTCTAGAAGAGTTTCTGCCTGGACCCCGCCAAGATGAAGGGCAGCGCTCCCAGGGCCTGACCTCCTCAAACAAGCGCAGTGGGGTGGGGAGCAGGGGCTGCTTCTCAACAAAACCTCATTTGGAAGATACACTGATCAAGAGTCTCTGGTCATATGTTAAAGACAACAGTCCTTTTGGAGTCTGTACCGACCTCTTCCGTACACGTACTCATCGTTGGTATAAATAATAGAGACAAAGGATTATTTTGTGGTATTATTTCTTCTAAATTTTAAAAAATGATTTTTCAATCTTTTTATTTTTTTTTCTGCAAAAATAAGCAGCCCTTTTGAAGTGAAAAAGACTTTTTTTTTTCTCCTACCAATAAAATTGTACAAAAGATTTCTTTTTTCTGACAGTTCTGACTGCTCCTATTTCAAATACTCATGGATACACTCAGAATTCCTTGGGTGTATATAACCACTGTTTCACTTCAATTCTATATGCAATTACATAAAAAAAGGTCTATGAAAAGAATGCTGACCTTTGCAAATATCGTTGCAGTACCACTTAACATCAGTGGTCAGAAAGTTAGAAATCACTTTAGCAGCTACTCTAGACAACTGCAGAGATTTTGGTTTTTAATGCTAATATTATATTGGAATTACTCAGATTCCTGGAAAGCCTGTCCACTTCTGGCCCATGTGGCTCAACAGGAGGAGACCTGGCATGAGGTGGCTCACACTAGAGTTTACAATTCTTTTTTTGCAGAAGAGCAAGTTACCACATTGCTCACTGTGTTCAGAACTGAACATAAAGCTCCTGTTTGACTTGGCTTTCCAATAAAAACAAAAATAAATGAAGAGAATGTAGAGGAAAAAGGAGGAAGAAGTGAATAATAAATAATCAAATCCATCTGTTTCAGAGGAGAGACAGGGAGAAGGAATCTAGATCACAGTTCTTCCTGCTAACGTAACTTGGTGTACAGGTATTTTGGGTGTTCGGATGCCCTGGTGACGGGTGGTAATTGTGTACATAGACACTGAAGCAATTTTTTCTTCTCACATCAGGCTTCTCCATTTAAACCAGATCTAAAACATGCACCATCAGGAACTATTGCTTTCTCCATTTTTCAAGGAGCTAATAGATACTAATCATTGACCTCAGACTTGTCATACATCACTAGAAGGATGTTCTCCATAAACAACACGCTGGAGGTCATGTCAATGTCCACTTCCACCTCCTTTGATTTCTGCCCATCTGCAGCTTGCAGGCCAAATAAATCTCGTTAAACAGCATGTGCACAAGTCTCTTAAACATTCCAGAGAACAAAGACAAAAGAAACAGTAATGGCCACAGTTATACAAAGCTGCAGCAGTAGCACACAAAGTCTATGGGTAGCTTGAGTTTTGTAAGCACTGAAAACAGCATCTATCACCCAGCAGCGTGCACACTCCTGTGCCTGCAGCTGGGGCACCAGCCTTGGTGATTTCTGCGCTGATTTGTGACTCGGTGCTGCAGGATGGTCCTTCCATCCACCCGTCACTCTGCCTGCCCCCTCCTGCTCCCGGCTGCATCCTCCTGCCTCTTGCTTCTCTTAGCGCCCATCTGAACAGATTCTACTGATAAACTTTCTAAACTAAATGGAAAAAAAAGGAATAGTTGTATGCCCAGGCAGACAAGGCAGCTGAGCAAAGCTAGCAGAGTGAGCAGAAGGAAAGCGGGGCACTGTAACACTGGGAAAAGGGGGACAAATGAATCTGGAAGCTGGACCACTCTCTTTGGCAGCAATCGCCTGCACTGTCTGTATGTGGAGCCATCATTCTTTCGCAGTCTGGTCACATAGTTAATTTTCGTGCCTGGAAAAGTTAGAAACGGGATAGATACACAGTTTTGAAGAGACTGAGAGGTCTCCACAGGATCCACCAAAATCCACAGCAGCCTCAAAATTCAGAGCTGTGACCCTGGCTGAGCCTTGGCTTCCAGTGAGATCAAGATTCGAATAAGTAGATAAAAGAGGCAGGTGCCAGACACTGACTTTTTCATAAGGGAATAAATCTCTGCTTTCTTTTTCTTCTCATTCCTCTCCAAAGAGTTTTTGGGGACAATCTCATTTCTGCATCCCCTCCTCTCCTGCTAGTTGCTCAGACTTGCTTTTTAGCTCTGCCTTTGCTCTGCTTTGCACTGCCTTACTAGGGATGTGCGTGAGCCAAAGGGAGGTAAAGAAACAGAGCCCAGTAACTATGGTCAGCAATTTTAAAAATGCAAAAATGATTGGTTTTAAAATTTTAAAGCCATTTTGATTACTTTGATTCCTAGAATTTTGCATTATTCTCCTTCCAAAGTTTGCTTCCCTCTAAAACTGTTCCGCTTGAGTTTATTGTGATTTAATGGCAAGGAAAAATTGCCACATAGAATGATTAATTAATGTTCATATTGAAAACGTGTATCCAATTTTTGCTCCAATTTAAACTTCAACTAGCTTCAACTTCTAGCTATTTTGCCTTGTTACCCCTTCTTTTCATTAAAGGAGCCCTTTGAACATGAAATCCTCTCCCTACGAAGATAATTATACACCCTGATCAAGTCACCAGTTAATCTTTTCTTCAATAAGCAGAATAGACTTCGTTTCTCAGGTAACACTGGTTTTCCAGATCGTGAATCACTCTTTCAGCTCTTCCCTTAAGATTCTCCCATTTTATTACGTTCCTCTCAGAAAATTTTGAAGTATTAATATTTTTAGTTAGTTTGAAGCAGTGAAGTTCAGCCCATGCTCAGCTGCTGCAATCATTTCTTTCTTGCCTTCAAGCTCATCTAAAATTACATGTAGTCCATCCTTAGCTTTTTAAAAAAGTTTTAAAAGTTGTCCTTTACATTAATTCCAATAGCTCTTCATTCGCATGAGTTTTTAAGGACCCTGGCATTCAGCTATCCCATCACAACGCTTAGGAGGTTTAAACGGAAAGCTATCAGGCTGCTTTGATGAATTTCCCAGAACCAACAGACTGTTTCCAAAATTAAACTAGCCCGTGTAAGTGGTGGGAGTTGCTGGTTATGCTGCTGCGTTACGGAGCGATCTTCCTTTGGAACTGCAGCTAGACAAACTTTGCTCACAAGCTTTAATTCTCTCAGTGCTACAAATGACTAAAGCTGTTTGTTTTCAGATGTAAAATTGATTGAAAACGTGTTTTTTTGGTTTTTTTGTTTGGTTTTTTTTTTTCAGTTATTTATTTGCCTCACTTCTGGTGACTTATGGAGATACCATCTAATAAAATGCAACTTAATTAATGTTTAACAGCTCTCTAAAAAAACACTGCATTAGTGTGAGATGCTGTAAGGAATCTGAATTGAATGCAAGAATTATATTGAGAAGAGATTCCATCTGGTAACAGTTGCATCTGTCCGTGTTCATTGTGAAGGACCGGGAATAGTAACATTTGTATACTAAATTATTTAATATCCAGCACTGTGTCAATTTCCAAGCAAAAGAAATCAATGCAGAACACTATGGAACAGAAAGAAAAGGGAAAGACACTAAGACACTTGTGGATTAAAAAAAAGAGAGCACACCACACAAAACCAAAACCAAACTTGTTTGTTTTCCATGGAAGAATAAAATTGATTTTGCTTTTAAAGCTCTGACCATATGCCAGGCCTTTAGGGCACAGGGTAAGTAAAGGCTGGTGTCTTCTGGTTTTGCTCTACTCCAACTGTATTCTGAAATATGCAGTCAAGACCTCCCTCCTATTGTTCTCCTTCAATTGTATACAACTTTCATTTCTCTGCTTTGCATGAGCAAAAGAATTGTTTAAAGCTTCTATACCCCCAGTTTGGGTTAGTCCTTTCCAAGTCAAGTTTCTTGGCACCATGGTTCAAGGCATGAGAGAAAAGCATTGTAAAGTGCTCTGTATGAACCATATGATCCATTTAGTTAATTGATTTATTCCTGTCCTTCTGGACAGCTGTCACGATGGGACAAGTTAACACGGTTTACACTGCTCAGATTTAACCAAACCAGTACACCCCAGTGCTCTGGCCATCTCCAGGGCCCCAGGAACAGACTCAAACTGAATGCATGAAGTTCAAGGTCTGCCCACCACATGGTCACACCTGCTGAGATCAACAGCAGCCATCTGCTCAAAATTTTAACTTTCAACCAACTACATACACTGAACTTGGACAAAAGAAGTGAGATAGAAACTCTGAAAAAAATGTGGCAAAACCCATTCTTTATATTGTTTTCTAAGGTCGCACCAAGGCTCGAGCTGTGTCCAAGTTGGGCGGCTGCTCATTGCCTTGGCCAGAGCTTTGGGACATGAGCCACATCTTGGTCCCTTCGAGCTCAGGGAGCACCAACAGGTTCCCAGAGCCCTGGGTCAATATTTCACAAACACGGAATTCGTAAATACATTCTTCAAAGGTAACTTCGGGAGTATTTGAGCTGACATCCTCTTATTGCATCCCTATTAGCGGGCACAGAAAACGGCGCCAAATAAACACTCGAGGTGGACTTTGTCACATTGTTAATGCTCTGCCATTAATCCTGATGTTTGGTTCGACAATCAACCTTCTGTTTGGTGATGGTTGTCTTTGAAGGTTGCTCTTAAGTCTTTGAAAATGCTAATTGTCAAGCCAACATTTACAGAGGAAGTTGTAAAATGAGAGGTTATTATCTACTGCCCTTGCTCTGATGATAGAAAAAGGCCACAAAGAACAGTTTTCTATTAAAAGCTTCATACATCTTTGTGGATGGTGGCAAGTACAAACAGATTAAAGAGCTAGGCTGAAAAAGAGCGTGGCATGGACAAGCACAACAGAGGCTCCACAGCTTGCACTTCATCGAGCTGCAGAGATATCCACTCTTGATTTCAAATGATGGAGAATCAGCATTTGAAAACACCACTTTAAATTGCCTAGTGGTTAATTAATCTTAATGCTTGGGTCATATTATTTTTCATTCAAGTTTCTTTAGCTCTCAAACTTCTTTATGCAATGTCACTTAGCTAAAGAGATTTTTTTTGTCATTTGTTTCCTTTTCCCTCCTGTGATTAAGTTGTCCATTTTTAGGACTTTCTTAGGGGATTCAAATACACCAGATTCCTTACGTATCACTATGGATTTGTTTTCAAGATTTGAACTAATTTTTATGATTCTTTCTGAGTTTGCTTTCTATTTCAGAAAAATAAAATATTAATATTAAATGCTTTATTAATACTTCATTTATATATAACATGATTTCCTTCTTATATACCAAGAACTGGTTTCATTTTCATACTCTTCTGGATGTTCACATCAATACTTTCCCAAGACTCCTTAAATAGCGCAGCAAGTACTTATTTTCGTGATGTGATTTCTGCAATTCGGAAGGTGTAAGTGTGACACGGAACCTTGCAGAGCTGCTGTGCACAGAGAACAAACAGCACTTGTCACAGCAGCGATGGTCAAGCCAGCTCTGAGTCCTGTGTACAGCCCAGCTCTATGTAAGCCCCACTTCGCAGTTACTGCACAAAATTTCCTCATCATTTGTTATGATTAAGGCATACAATGTATTCCATACTCAACCTGGCTAGATGTAAACACAGAAACTCTAAGATAAGCATATGAAGAGGAATTAGCCCAGGCCAAGACTGAATTTGGGTCAGCAGACCCCAGGTTCCCGGTTGAGAGGACCGCACGTACCCAACACATGCCTCAGCACACGATACTGTGACTACAGATGTGGTTGTAAAAGCACAACAGCATATATGAATACAAACCAAAGAACGAAAATGTCAACATTTACAAGGGTAAAGCTCAAAGTATAAAGTGTTGAGGACAGAGATGCAATGGCAGAAGGAAACCCAGGAAGATTCTAGTGGGAATTTAGCAGAGGAGGCAGCCAGTTTTCTCTAAACTAAAGTGCGCACACAAGAACACTCTTGTACAGCAGCCACTTCTTTGTGAGAAACTGAAGAGCTTTACTGTCAGGACTGAAAATGTGATTTCTTATTTTGTCCTGTCATATCCAAGGTGGAATTTTACTCATGGTCATAATGATTTACATATTGGTACACAGAGGTAGGCCTGGTGACACTAAGTTTTATTTACACAAAGCGCTAAATCAAACTGTCCCACATTTGCAGTTTTATACATTTTCTCCATACCACAGCTTTCCCCTCGCCAGAATATTTTTAGTGCTTCAGCTGAGCTGTAATTGCAGTGAGATTGGCTGTGCAACATCCACTCCTGGTTTTCCATTGTCCCTACAGCTTGGGTCCCATTTGTTTAGCTGTGTTTTCATCTCCTAATTCACACCCCGGTGTGCAATGTCCCCGCCACCGAAAAATTCCAACCCTCTTCTCTCTGGCTCCGAGGAGGTGCCAAAGCAAACAGTTCACAATCACACCACAAACTTCTGTTAACGTTCCAGGAAAAGAGATCCAGCCGTTCCCCCGGGCTGTGAGGAAGGCGATGGGGCAAACATGAGGATGCTAAAAGGATTAGCAGGATGTGTATGTACCACCTTTCTGGAGGCAAGGAGCTAAGAGAGGGGGAAAAAAGGCCTACAGAGTGAAAAACAGTGGATTCGTGTATTAAAATGTGATACCAATCACACATCAGAAGTATCACTCTAACTACATGTATTTTTATTCTGAGTAGTATTTTTAATTTCCATTAAGTATATACATTAAGGATTAAAGATCTACTCCAAAAAATATAAAAAAAATAAAAAAGGCAAAGCTCCCATTGAGTTCAGTACTCTAAGCCGTCTAAAAGGGTTTTTTTAGAAGACACGCATGAAACTGCATGAATCCTCCCATGTAATACATGCCATACCCTCTTCGCATTGCAGGTCCTAATTAGGAGAGTATGATACTAAATATATTCAGGAATCGCATTCTCAAAGTGAAGAAATGCCTAATCGCTTAAGTGCAGGATTCCTCAGCAGATTCCTTAATTTCATCTCTTTGAATTTTACACTGAATTTTGTCAGTTTATAAATTTACACTAGAGCACACCAATAAGGGGGAAAAAAGGAAAGAAATAAAAACCGCCAGCCCTTAGAGGCATTTTACCACAGAGACACTGAAAAATAAAGACCATTAGCAAAAAAGTATAATTAAATTAAAATGCCAGCTTGCCAAAGAAGCTCAGTAAATGGGAAATATATCAAACTGTGATAATACAAATGGGCTGTTTCTCAAGGTGTGAGAAAGTCAATGGAATAAACTCTGATAATTTGCTGACTTTTTATGTTCAAGGCAGAATAATGACTTAAAAGTAAATTACACAATAACAAACACAACAATACATTATGCACCACAGTCGTTCTTTATATTAACATCAGTATTTTAGTTATTATGCGGCAAGTAAACATCAAACATACAAATTTGGTGTTTTTGTGGCTGAGGTAATGCGGTCTGACACTTGCAAGTAATGCTGGACTTCCCTACACTTTTGTAATTTTATATTTTGATGTCTGCACTTTCCCAGAAATCATTTCAGCTCATTGATTTTGAACACATTTTAATTCCTACCCACACGTTACGGACAGCAAGGGCTTTTTCTGCCTAAACCCAATCTATTCATAGGACTGTAGTCTTTTCAGAATATTCAAAATTACTTTTGGCATGTACGTTCGTTTTGCTAATTCCTCTTTTAGTGTGCAAATAACCTTTGCAAACCTGGCTGTAGGTGTTTATGTGTCAGAATGTGGGCAGCCGCAGGCCGGGGATGCTCGCTGCTCTGCTGCCCTCTGCTGCAGAGAGCTCGGGGGCTCCCACCAGCACACGCCGTGTCACTCGCTTTGTCACTTGGAAGGCAACTCTCTCTAATGTTTTAAATTAAATTCCACTTTCTTAACGTCTACGTTAAGTTGTATGTAAAGCAATAAGAAGATGCTATTCTATTAATAGGAAAATACTGAAATAAAATGCTGCCTTTTCCTTTCCTGTGAGTGAAATACAACTATTGCGGTGTCTTCCCGCACTGTGCAAGCTTGAAAAAACAAATCTGCCAAGCAAGAGATTTCTTTCTTTTAGCGTGTAAGACTGGAGAGTATAATTTCAATGAGGAAAGTTGAAATAAGTATTTTTCTGGCCAATTGTACTGTCTCCTGAGGATACAAACTGCTTTCTCAGGCCACCCGCACCCAGGATGGCATCGTGTGAAGGCCAGAGGGGGGTCAAACCCCCAAATCTGCTGCTGCTTCCCAGAGTCCCCGTGCCCATCACGGGGTTGGGTCAGGATCGCTGCACCCCCTTTCTGAACCTCACTGTGCCCACCAATGCAGAGAAGATGGAAGAATTTAATAACTGCAAATTATTTTGAAAAGGAAGTACTGATAACTTTAAAAGATTTTTTTTTTTCCCATAAACCTGCTTTGTATTTTAATGAATTTCATTTTCATTACAGAGCATGCAACTGAGCAAGTAGAGTTAAATCTTCTCACAGGTAAACTTGCATTCAAAATGTCAGAAGAATCTAATCTGACCTTTAAAGAGCTAGAATTTAAGCAGTCAAATGCTTGCTTTCCACAATCGAGTATACACTTTATATGTATTATCTACCTGATTTTTATCCTGATAGACCATAACAGCTTCTAAAGAGCCATTATAGATTATTGTGTAAATCCTGCTTTGTTCACGGACTATTGACCCACCGGTGCATTATGTCCCTAAAGAAGTCTTGATAGTTCATCATGCTAATCCAGCTGCAAGGTTAGTGCACGATGTATGGAAAATCTTTACATAATTTTCAATCAAATTAAATAAGAATTTGCCTGCACAGATAATTACGCTTCATAGTGAAATAATTCAATATTGCAGGGTATACTCACATACAGAACATTAGATTGTGATATGGATTACGCATCTGTTTCTTATTAAATTAAATTCAGGCTGTGAGATGAGAATTAGTTGGAAGTTGATTAAACCATCAGCTGAGCTTCAGAGCTGAGATAACTACACAGGTTTTATTTTTAAACATAATTTTAATAAAGGCTATGTACATTTCAGATATTAGCAATGGGCAGACAACTGTCATGATTTCTCGTCACTTGGCAGATGCTCTCAAGTGCGGGGACTGAAGAGGAGCTCAGGTCGCCCCCATCACAGACTGAAATCTCTGTTTATACAGTCCTGCTAAGGCACTATTTTGAGTTTTATGGTATAGCTACTACAAAAACTAACTTCTTTAGTGATTTATACTTATCTATATATGTGCTTATCTTTCTCACTGAAACTAACATTTATAACTTGAATTCAACTTTGGAATTATCCAGAAACGAAGTAAAATCATAATGAGTGAGCTGAAATCAAGCTGCTATGTTGCCACCTTAATTCTTTGCTGCATTACCCATTTCCCAGTCAAAATATATTCTACTCAATGATTTTCAAATTTTTTAAAGGAATTTATTTTTTGCACAACATGGACATCACAGAAAACCTGATTTGCAGAATTCAAATAGCACTTTGCTGCAGACGATTTGAGGGATAATAAAAATGTCTGGATCAAAACATCACTTTGAGGGAAAGTCCCTCTCAAAACCAGTGTTTCTGAAAAAGCAATAACATTGCCAAATCACTGACTAAATGAGAGCTTCCTGGCAGTACATAACTAGATGTCTAATGGTTCTATGGTAATTGCAGTATTTAGCTATTGCTTCAAATGAAGACAAGAGTGTGAGAGAGGTTCTTTTCACCCTGTAAGAATATGCTGGTTATTAGGCTAAAGGAAAATGTGGGAGCTCCTGACCGCATCCTTCCTCTCGTCATTCATGGCATTACCATGACAGGACTCTGTTTCCTGGAGGGAGAGCATGCCTTACATATCTCCCCATACTTCATACATCCCCCGTACACTAGCCTGCACAACCCAGGAGCTGTTAGCAAAGAGCAGCCCAAGCACCCAGGGCATAATGGGGACCCTGAGCATGGGGCACAGGGGCTCCCCTGTAAATTCATTCCTCTCCTTACAAGCCAAGAGCCACTTCCATACCCCTTCACCACGGGGACGACTTTATCTTGTGGACCACAGGCCACAATAACTGCAGATGAATCTTCAGGTCCCGTGTTTCGTGTTTTGAGCAGTACCAAAGGCAACGAGCTCTGCTTGCAGTACATAAACCCTGTGGGTTAGTAGGAAACATTCCCTTCAGCCTGACATGGGCAGCGTAAGACCTTAGGAAAGACACAGGTACATTCTCCTTCCCTGCCTACAGAAGCAGACCATTAATATTTTACAGATTTCTCATCCTCTCCGTTTGTGCAATTTATCAATGTCCAACAGGTCCTCTGCCAGCTATACATTAAAACTATTTTCAAAATATTTCATTGTCAGCCCATGGCACCTTCATTATTTATTAAGATAAGGGACATGATGAACAGGAACAGTACGTAGCTTGTTTGCTCAAATGTACTTTATGAATCCTTTGAATGCATAGATCTGCTAGGAATATACAGCCTGGAGGTATCCAAGAGTCATAGGTATGATTCATGCAAATAATAAAAATATTGGATGCTTCATGTAGTACCAGCATCATCCACCTGGAAAGTTCTGCTCTTGAGTATATGCAAGCAGAACCTTTGAACCCTGGGACTTTATTTCAGGTATACATGAATGCAAACCAGAGAATTAACTGTATTTAATACAGGGTCTATGTTATGCCTTTTTACAGTATGATAAGCAAACAGTATGAACAGGTAAAAGGAATCCATAGTTCATTCTCTCTCCGCTATTATTTTTTAATGAGGAGTGCTAAAGTTCCCCCTTATGCCCTGCAAAATGATCCCATTAATCTGTCATTCTCGTCTACACAGAGGTTTTTTTAATGATCCCTTTTCTATATATAAAAACAAACAACAGACACAAAAAACAACCCTGCAAGAATCAGTATTTGTCACCTGATTACATGATCTCTTGTTAATTCCGAGAATTAAAGCACTTTTTAACGTCAAATAAACAGGCGCATGAAATCCACAAATAAACAAAGAAATCGACACATGAACAAGGCAACTTCCCAGAGGAATTTTGAAGCGTCAGAAATTACTTAGAAAGCATCAGAAATTACTTTGATCATTCTCTCACCTGTCTCACTCCCACAGTCCTACTGACCCCCATTCAGCAATGAGCTCAGAGAGGGGAACAGGGAAAAGCAGCTTTTAGGAGACTAATCTAGATCTGAACAGCCAGGTTTATAGAAACATGCCCTGTCTCTCTCTTTTTCAAGTGCACCAGCGTATTTGTTGGAATCAGAAGTGCAAACCGAGGCAGAGCAGCACCTGCCAGGACAGAAAGCCCTGACGTACATTTCTGCCTCCATCCCCAAATTACAAGTCTCCATCCAGCCCTAGGGCTGCAACCAACTGCACAGATCCTGCATCAAGAAGCATCTCTGATCTCACACCAGACAGGGATGTACTACCAAAAATCAACCCAAAGCACACCATAGTCCCCCTAGATTCATGCCTTCTGCAGACTGGGTCAACAGGGTAGATACAGAGAACCAAACTGCCTTATTGTGTGTCCTTTGCCTGTTAAAGGCAAAATGTCAGGCAGAATTTAAGTTCAGACTAGAACACCCAGTCCTCAGCAAGTGTTAAGCAGCCCACTCGCCCTCTGCCCAGTCCTGAGCAGATGAGATTTGTTCCAGTCACTCAGCACAGAAGCCTTTCCACCAAATCTGTTGAGAGGTGAGTATATTTAACTTGGAAGACCCCCCAGAGCAGGTCAGGATGGAGGTTCAGATTGGATATCAAGATTCAGACTGGATATTAGGAAAAAATTCTACCTGGAAAGGGCTGTGGGGCGTTGGAACAGGCTGCCCAGGGACATGGTGGAGTCACCGTCCCTGGAGAGGTTTAAAAGGCACATAAACAAGGCTCTTAGAGACATGGGTTAGTGTTAGATTTAGGTTATGGTTGGACTCGATGGTCTTAAGGATCTCTTCCAACCAGAATGATTCTGTGATTCTATGAGACAACCACTCTGCAGCTCCCCAGATAACATGGACAAGCAGTTTGTAACAACTCTGTTGGAAAATCGACATTGTAATTTCCTACTCATCATTTTCCTCAACAGTTTTAATGTATTATTCTCTAATTAAAGTTGCCCCAGTTACAGTTAAAATTATTTCCTGTCTATGGATGACTTGTGAACTGTCAGTGGACAAACACTTTTTGCATATTTGATTCTTAAACTGCATAATCAATCACAGTATAATTTGTTTTCTGGGTGGATTAACTGAAATTATAAATTGTTCTACTCCCCCTCTAGATAAATATTGTTATGTGGGGCAGCAATTTAATGAGAAATCCATATCTGGTAGAAGCAGGAAAGTTGTATTTATAATCAACTCATAAGCAAAACTTTATTGATTTTTCTTTATCAAAAACCTGATAAAATGGGCATTAACACTGTAATGGTTTAAGTCATATTATAATTTATTAATGATTCCTGTTCTTATCCACCAGCTCAAAGCATCTGTATGCATAGAAAAATCACCTCTTTGATAAGGTAAGACCATCACATATACTTATTTTAATCAAACAAGCTGGTATTTAATTTTGTATACATTTCAGTTAAAAGAAATTTCATTTTCTCTCACAAAGATAATTTTAATAGTAAAATGTAATTGTATGTCCATTACATATGACGTTCAATTCTATGTTTAATAGAGCTTGTCAAATTGAAAATTGCGGTTTAAGACATAATCCTTCATAGGGCCTGTCACATACATAAATCTGCCGTTTCATTTTTATTAAGTTATCCAATCATTTCTTAACAGACAGTTAAGCTCTAGGAAATATCTTACAAAATTACAGGAGAAAAGTTGAGTCTGCATTGTCCAGAGTCTATAATGCAGAAGAATTCACTTCAGCAAGGAAAAAACAAATCCACGGTCTGGAACATGATGCCTTTGTGGTCAAGAATATTAAATATTAGGAATATTTAACCTCAAAGGTGTAAAAACATAATTTGCTTTTAAATTGCTTTGAATCTCATAACTTCAATAATTTTAATGTATTTTTCATCAACCCCTGAACTTCTTACGAACTCAATATTATAAGAAAAAGTAGTTCTCAGAGTTTAAAAAGATCTGCTGTGGAGGTCCTAGCAAGTGAAGGCGTGTGGGCATCAACCTAAAACCAGCTCAGATAAGAGAGATGATGTAAGGAGGAGCTGCGGAAACAGCCTCTTTAAAGAAAGTTGAGCTACCTCCTGCCTGTGATTTTTTGATGTTGCTAGAAAAGGATGCAGAATTTAGTTAAGATTTCAGTTCAGTTTTCCTACAGTGTTCAGCTTCATTTACTTAAAAGCATGACTCAGTATTTAGATTTTGAAGTCAACAGATTTTGTCAAATATTTTCAAAAAATAATCTGCTAAACAAGGCTGCAGCAGTGACTGTGTACACGCAGAATTTTGTATGTTATCACCATGGGTTCTTTTACCAGTTTTTTGGGTTTGCTTTTATTTGCTTCCATTCTTTTCATTCCTACAGGCTTGTTGCTATCAGCTCTAGATTTGCATATTTACAACATCACCCAGTTGGATGGGTGAATGAAGCCCAGGTTTTTGAGCCAGGTTCTTAGCTGGCATACGGCACAATGCCATGGAAGTCAACAGAATGAGTATGTTTACACTGTGCTGTAATATTCAAATCAATGTCTATTTAACACAGAAACTTCCCAAAGGCTCTGTGCTAAAGACTATGTGTTTCCACAAGGTGCACTTGAAGCAAAATTAAAATAAAAAAAATAAAAATAAAAAGTCCCTCAACTTTAAATTGCTTTTCTTAATGTGTATCTCGCCGGTTTAGGATCTGCACCACTGGAGAGCAGAGGTGGGAGAGGAGCAGGAGGAGGTGATGGATGGAGCCCTGCCTGCAGCACTGATGTTCGCTATCACGGCTGCTGCAGGGGTTAGATCACATTAGAAGAGGAATGTGCAATGGAACTGACATAAGGCGAATGATTAGCACCGGACATCAGTCATTTATTTCAAGGGTGTAACGTGGTGGGAAACTCTGGGCACTAGTATTCATCTGTGGGAATTCTGCACAAGTCGATAGATTTGTTCTTGGATAACAGAAGTGTTTACGTTGATATAAAATAATGTGGGTTTTTTTCACCGGCACTTAGAAACAAAGAGTCAGAAAATCTGAAAATGTTAAAAGAGCTGTATCAGATCTTGGCCCAGTGCCTGACTGCGAGTGCAGGATTGTTCCTGAATCATCCTGTGGATTGTCCACTCCGTCCAGCAGTATCCCAAGGGACATCACTTCAGACACTTGCCCACAACTGGTGCATAACACTGCCAGCAGCTTCTTGCTGATAATCAACCAAAACTTTACCTCTTTTAACACCTTCCTGTAACTTCCAGCTGCACCCTCGCTTACTGAGCAATTCCTCTCCTGCCTTAGCGTTAACACTTCTCATACACTTGTAGATGGTTATCACACCCTCGCTTTATCACTGCTTAGGCAAGCTCTACACTTCCAGCTTTATCTTTCATCTTCAAGTCAGCTCCCTGAGTCTTCAGATTTTATGTCACTACTTAGATACTAAAGGGAAAACCTAAGTATCGATATACTTGAAGGAAAGAGTGGAAGGGTATTTGTTTAATTGTCCACTTTATTTCTTAAGGATGTTTTTATTTTTCCATTATGAAGTCTGGGTAAAATATTTCCATTGTATTTGTGACTTTTTTTTTTCTCTTTATGAATTATTCATAAGCCAATACATATTTTATGACATAGTTTGGTTCATAATTTGAAATTGTTTCTGTTTGCATTAAAACATGGATGAAGTTTACAAGCATGAGTTGTGTTCAACTGAAAGTATTGAATATTTGATATTATGCATATTATTTACATAATATGGTCCCTTACACATAGAAAGAAGACTAAGTAATTCTATATTCTCGCAACAACAAGGTGTAAGAGACTTGAAAGCAACCACAAGATTAAAAATGCTTAAATCTCTTGAGTCTGTCATCTGAGAATTTTAAAAAGTTACTGGCCATATTTCATCAAACTGTTTTCTGCAAATTCTTGATTACAGGGCAAACCTTTGGAAACTTCAATTCTTCAGAAATAAAAGTAATACTAAAAAGGAGTAGTTGGGATTAATTTTATTTAAGATTTAATTTTATCTGGAAATGCTGGCAGCAAAACACTGCCAATTATAAAGTACGATATGGATATGTTTTGAGGTGGTTAAAGGCTAGATTAGGTCTTGAATAAGACTTGCATAAAATGCTATGTCTGATGAGAGAGGCCAGAGAATTAAAGCAATCTTGGAAGCATGTTCCTTATTTTAGTGAACTACAATGGAGAAGAAGGAAGTCAAATTTTCATTTTTTAATAAAGTTCAAATCTACCCTAAACTCATGTATGTTAATTTGAAATAAGCTTTGTATGAATAAATGTTCATGGAAGACAAGAGAGCATACAGCACTGAGCCTGAGAAATTCAGACTGAGTTTTTAATATCTTCAGATTGGAAGAATCTACTTATGATCATGTATGTTTCAAATTGCCCTATTTCAGTATTTAATGGCAAAACATCTGGTCAATCTGATCAAATGCTGTTAAAATTACTTGCGTCAAGGTTATATTTCTTATCTGAATACTAGGGTACTTTAAATTACTTCACTATTCTCATAGATGCTTGTCTACAAGAAGCAGATTCTATAGTTATTTTTGATAATGCATTTATATAACAAAAGCCATTTTATTTCCACATTCCTCCTTTTTCAGTCATTCTCTTGAAGAACAGTTCAAATGCCCTAACTGAACAAGCTCAAGCAAATTACAGCTCTCTTAGACCCTGAAAAGCTAAGGATGCTCTCAAAGAACCCAGTGCTTTGGACAGACACACCAAGGAAGCCAGATTGCTAAAGTCAACATCACTAATTAAAGTTGTTTATAGTTGAAGAGAAAAGCAATACAACCACCTAAAAAAGACTTTCAAGGTGTTAATCAATGTGAATAAAAATAATTTGATGGAATTTCAAAAAGTATCTAGCTACTCTTTTCAGAACAACATTGAGCTGCATCATTTCTTCTCATGCATTGGTGTAAAGCAAGTTCCATTAGTATAAAGATCTGTGGCTGGACTGTTACATATGAGTCCTGTTACAAAGCAAATTGTGATAAACATGCTGCTTAGTAAATCTAGACAACTTTTAACGTAAACCCAACAAAATGCAATGGACCAAACTTTAAAATTAATGAGGTAAATGCAATTTTTGTAGCACAGAAGGCTTATACACACAAGCACGTCTCAAAAGCTTGACTACTGTAATCTACCTTTAATAGGTATTTTGAGATTTAAAGTAAAACAGCTTGCACTAGAGCAGAGTTGTCTTGGAGAGATCATTATAAAATCCCATTATCACTGCTACAAGTTGGACTATTTGTCATCAGAGAAGAGATGACAAGCTCAGAAATACTACATTTGTTATTATCAGATGATAAATGATATTCCATTAAAGCTGCAATACATCATCTGCAAAGCTGCAAAGAAGATATCAAACCTATCAGTACTTGACTTATAATTTAATTTTCAAAAGCTGCCAACTAAAATTCCAAAGGCTAAGCATTTTCATTTTTAAAGTTCATCTTATTTATTTTCCTCATCTGTTAGTCTAATTTTTTTGATATGGCAAAAATAACTGATTATGTGCAAGGTATAATTCTTTTTCTCTTGATTAAGTAATACATCAGATGTCACTTATGTATTAAAAATATATGACAAATAATAAAGCAAAAGAGTAGTGATGAACATACCTTATTTGGATTTCTTCTATTTCTAAGTGCAACAGTAAAGGATGGGTCAGTCTGAAATATTTTGATTATGTTGTATTCCAACTGACATAAAGTTTGAGATTGTAAAATTTACACTTTGGGTTTTATTTTGTAGAAAGAAGAAATTAAATAGAGATCTAGTCAAACTGGTACTTGGCAAAAATCTGTTTGGCATCTAAACCATTTTGACATTCTAAAATCCAGAAAAAATAGTGAAAAGATATTTGTGCTGGGGAGGGAGCAGCTGGGGCTGAGCACGGGCAGGGCCCTGGCAGCAGCGATGGCAACAGCATCCCTGGGGCTTTCCACCTGCTCTGAGGACACAATGGACTCTGCTTGGAGCCAGAGGCTGGACCAGAGACTTCTTGAGGTCCCTTCCAACCTGAATTATCCCATGATTCTATTCCTACAGCAGAGAAATGCAGCAAATAAAAAGCAAGCAGCAAGCCCTGTGTGATCCTTATAACTACCATTGCTCAAAACAAAACCCATCCAAAACCCAGGCCTTAAAAAACCTTCTTAAAAAAAAGACAACTCCATGATTGCATCTTTGAACAACAATATTGTAGAGGACAGTCTGTATACAAGTCATTTTTAATTTCAAAACTATGTATAGTCTGAAATTACATAACTGATGAAAGTACTGAAAGTGCTGCTCTATAATTTGACTATTCATTTTATTGTTATTTTAACATTACCTAATTCTTCATCTTAACCTATTTCTAAAGTCAGGGTGCATCACAATTGATCTGAATCTTTTTACTGCTAGTTAGGTCCAGTATATAATGAAAACATTTAAGCTATTGCCATGCCAATTTTTGCAGTATGTTACTACAAAAAGTGACTGAATAAGCTTCAGACACCACTGCATCCTACAATCCATCTTAAAATTAATTGACTAAAACCACTTTCTGATTGCTATGTTGCCTTCAAGTGTGTGCTTCTTCATTTATTAACTTAACATCAACTTATACTAACAAAGACCTCCAGGTATGGCATTTCCTGGCAACAAATGAAGGGTAACAACTGAATATGCTGTGAAGGGATTCAAAGGAACTTGGTAGCTAGAAGACATAAATTTGCTATATATTCTTTGATGTTTGTGCTCACTGTTCGAGACTGCCCTACCAAGGGAGAAACAAATCCATGGCCATACCACAGCAATAGCCACTTGGCTTTGAATACACCCAGCTCCTCAACAGCCCAGGTTGGTCATGGGGCAGTTTCTGTGCAATTAGAGCAGAGCACAGAATAAACATCTAACGAGCTTATTGTAAATGAGATCCTCTGTGCTACGTATCATAGAAGTACCTGATTAAGGACACTAAATACTTTCTTTGTCAAAGAGTAGAAATGATAGGGGTTTTTTGGAAATACTCTTTCACGTTTATGACACTGAGGCAAAAATTAAACTGACAACTCTTATCCACCCTAAAGAAGACAATTCCTATAATGTCAGTGTGCGCACAGAGCCGCATTTGAGGTGATATATTCAACTTCAACACCATCTTTTTTTTTTTCAAATTATGAAAATCCACTTTTGGCTAAAATGAGCAAGTGTTAATCTCCAGCACAGTTTTGTTCACCCTGTCTGGACCTGCCAGCAGTTATTCTATTCTTCATATTCCAACTTTCTGTGGGGTTCAGGCAGGGAGTTTTTGTTCCCCACACCAGATCCAGTTTAACTCCCTTTTCAATACTGCCACCTACGAGGGAAAACAATATCTACTGAGTTGCTTTGAAAATGTTGCCTTCAGCATTGTGTTACTTGGATCACATTCATCTCTGTCCTTTTTTTCAAATTTGATTTTAAATATTTACAACATCATACATCTTCCCCTCCCGAAATTACTAACGAACTGTTACTGTCTGTGAAACCTGCTGGATGAGTGATGGCCAACTTAAAAGGGAGCATCAATGTTTTATTTGTGAAATATAAGCTGAAATAGTCTGCAGATTTCTTTTTTATTGATCTTCTACTTTATGGAAAGGTACCTTATGTACTTAACCAAGAAAAGACTCCATTGTGTATGATTAAAATATTAAAAACCTTGAAGTAAGGAAGTAGATCAACATGTAATAGTCACTAACTTGAGGTACACTATAGAGAAACTAGAAATCCAACAGACAAGAATGAAGCAACTGCAGCTGGAAATAATTTACATAGGGTGGGTGAGGCAGATTGATGAAGAAACTAGTTGCAGGATAGTTTAATAAAATTAGGTTTAAAAATACTTGTGAATAGTGCTTCTATAGTTGCATATGAATTTTGAATAAGACTAAGAAAGACTAGTTTTCATCACAGAGGAAAATTGCAAATTCAAAATTGACACCCCCTAATTTTTACATCTTTGATACTGCCATTTCTCATGGTTTCTCTGTGAACACCAACAAAAATCTTGCAATGACTGCTACCTGCCGGATGTCTTAGTAGTGTTGCTACAAATTGTAGCTGCAAGACCTATGGAAGTGATTTAAACTAGTGTGTGGAGCCACAAAGTGAGCAGCGCATCAGCTCAGTCTTTGCAGGAAGACTGTAATAGTTGCCAGAACATGAGCAGCACAAAACAGAGCTTGAGTAAGTGACAAACAGAGGGTTATAAGGGACAGAACAGGATTAAATTAAAATCAATGAACTACTGCTTGGAGTACTGCTAGGGTGAAAATTAAGGGAAAGGCATATAAATAGTAAGCTGAGAAGTATCTGAATGTGAAGCAGGCCTTTCACCTTAAAGAGAGGAGCAGAGATAGTATCAAGGGAGACGTCTCTAACCAGACTGTTTGCAGCAGAGGAATCAATTCTGCTGGTTCTGTGGTTCTTTTCAATCATCAGCCTCAAAAATATTAAAAAAAAATTCCATTAAATATACTTGGACAATATTAACATAAATCTTCCGGTTATCATCAATATTACAAGAAAATACAGGTATGTGTTTCCCATTGAATATATCCATATGCAATGTAAATGCATTGCAATATGCATACATGTATTCTGCATTTGTGCACTCAAAGTATGCAATACATATACATACACGGCTGTCAGATACATCTTAGTGCCCCATGATCCCTTTGCTCCCCTGCTATATAGTGAGATGCAATGTATCTGATGAGCGACATCTGCATAAAAAGGTACTTTTTATTTTGTTTTGGCCTGTGAATTATGGGTGTTCAATATTTGAGCTGTTTAGATTAAGCATACTGTTTTCCCAGTTGAATGAACATAAATCCTGGTGTTATATTTCTAGCATAAATAAAACTGTACATTTGAATTCTACCTTTCCATAGACATGTTTTAGTAGTTGCTTAAGGCTCAGTGTTTACCCAAATGTTTCTTATAATAAATTAATTTGCTAGAATTCACAGATGTTCAAATTAATTATTTTAAAATATTGAACAAATATTCATTTTCCCAAAGCTCAACAGTTCTTCCACGTGAACCTGAAACTGATCAGCAGTATCTCGCCTGTGTAGTGAATTCAAGACTAGGTCAAAAAATATAGCAAACTCTTGATGCAACAACTGTTCCTTTCCCAGGGCAGCACTAGCCTGGACTGCTGAGGACACGAGATTGCACAGCAGCCTGAGTCTCTGCAAAAGTGTTTTATCAGAGTGAAAGGCAGGAGGAGACCAAGATCTCCCTTGTCTAGACTGAGCTTTTGCCAAGAAAAGTTGGACCAGATGATCCTTGAGGTCCCTTCCCACCTGGTATTTATGATTCTCTGATTTCTCATTGTGGATTATACTACTAGTAGTATAATAACACTCCCTCAAAACCAGAGATCCATAGACCTTCCTACCCTTTGCAGTTGTCATCACTATCCTGTTGCAACTTTTGATATTAATTAAAAAGTCTTATAATAATGAATAACTTCTCTGCTTCTGGCTTTTTCATTTAGCTGCACTAGCAGTCCTTGTTTGTACTAATGTGACATCAAGACCTGCTTGCATTAATATGTTTTTAAATTCCTTCTTCAACTACTCCTTAGAGGGGAAGGAAAATAAGCAAACAGCCAAAAAAAACCCCAAACCAACCCAACTCCCCCCCCACAAAAAACCCCACAACAATAACAAAATCTGCTGTCATCTATTCTAGACAAAAGAATTGGGAGTATTTGGGAATTTACATGTGTGTGTGCTTTCAAAACTGTTTCTTTCAGACACTGAAAGCAAACTGGGGAAAAAAAATGTATTATCAGAAGATAATGGAGTCATCAATATCTCAGCCCCTCCTCCTGCTCTTCCTATGCACATTACTGACTCAGCCTGGAACAGAACTGTGGTTTCCTGCAGAGCTCTCATCACCTTTAACATCCTTTTTGGTCCCAGAACATCTAATTTTCAATTCTAGAGTACACAGACCAGAGACAGTACATGCTGCCTTTGGATTAGACAGAAACCAAATTCTATTGTTATTATCTTTTGTCACACTGATGAGAAACAAAGTGATGCTTTTTGTAATGCATCTGTATAATACTGTGAGATTGCAATCCATTACTTGAAATGGCATTTTATGCTCCTTGTGTAAAAATGGATGAAAAATATTTTTCTTGAGTGTTTAAAATTATGTATCATAATGTTTTGAGCTCAGATCCCAGAACATTTTGTTACAATCAAGGAGGAAGAAACTGATAGATTAAAAACAAAAGCAAATGTACAAGATCCCTTTTCCTTCCTCAATACATTTGCCTATGAAGTTTCAAAAGCACCCTGCTGCACCAGGGGAGTTTGCATCTTAAAGATACTGATACCTCAGTGGATATAAATTCAGAATCCTTCTGAGCTGAAAAAAGGGTCTCCCAGCAGTAGTTTTGCTGCATGAGCCTCTCTGCTGACTTGGATAAAGTGTGTGCAAATCCCTGCAGGTTTGGACATGGGTGGAAATCCTCCTGGGGGATCTTGGCACACATATGGAATTAGTGGATGGATTTAGAGTATGGAGATAGGGCCTTCAGAACAGAATTCAGCAGATTAATTTCCTTGAGGACATTTGATAGAAGTATTATACCTTCTACTTCAGTAGTAATAGGATGGGACACAGATTAGGACCAAAAAAAGAACAAGCATACTCTGTCTCCTGATATAGAGTGGTTGGAGGAATTTGAGTGAATTCCTACATTTATAAACAACAGATACACAGTGGTACTTACACAAACATCCTTTCTTACATGATTTCTCTTTTTTATTCTCTCTCTCTCCCACCACCCGAGGCAGCAGCTGCACCTTGTATGATTCTGAGCATTTTATAGCCACAAGTTCAGCTCTCTTTTTTGTGTCAGATTGTACAGAAGGAAGTGCTAAGGTGTTTCCATCCTTGGCAACTGCACTGCAAGGAGACCTTTGGTGTGATATATTGTCCTGTAAGTCCTGCAATCCGTTTTTGATATTTTGCTGCTATTGTGTGACCTCTCTTATACCTGTTGCTCGTTAAGTATCTTTACATAAGACGTTGGTTTGGTTTGAGATGTGAAGTCTCAATCTTTCTTTAAGCCTCATTACACAGACTTTAGCCTCTCTGTTGGCCAGCCACACAAAAGGTGAAAAATACTCCAAATTTGAACCAAATTAAAAATGACACAAATTTGTGTACAAACTCTGCATAGGTTTATTATGTGTCTTCTGTAGAAGTAGCATCTTTCTTCTGTCCTTTGCCACGTGCCTAAGATTTACTTTGGTAAATAAAACCTACAGGGTCTCCTCACCACTCCCAGTTCCTGCAAGATCAGGAACGGGAGCTTTTTCGACAGAGATGTTCACTGGGGAACTCTGAAAGGCTTTGTCTTGAACCTGGTTTTACTCTCAGAAATACATTTTGAAATGAATAACGTTGTTAATTTCTAGATGAGCCTCCAGTGCAGAAGTAAAAACCACAAAACCCAAACTAAATGCTCAGGAAATCAAGAAAATAATGAAACCAACTCTATTTACAGCAATTAAGCTGAAAAATTTGTATTCTCATTGGCTATTATGAATGTAGGAGAAGCAATAAAGACTTCTGACTCAACAGTAAATGAAGATTCAGAAAAATAGGCTAAAGTACATTAGAACAAGCCATGCACAGAGCTGCCTCATCAGTCCCTTTGGAGGGGTGTACCTCTTCCTTTTGTGTCACTTTTATATTCATTAATAATTTTCAGAAATATAACAATGACTTCATTCTGAGCTTCAAACATGAGTCATGAAGACTTTCAAATGAATTCTCATGGAAGCTTTATTTTCTTTAATGCTGTTGTTTCTCTTGTCTTCTAGCCGTTTCATTAATAAATAGTGTGCAATCAGGTACACCACAGCAGGAAGTAGAAGACATGATCCCATGAGACTTTGTCATTAGAAAAAAAGAGCATGACTAGAGATACAATAAAACTGAACATTCAAATCTCTGCTTTTTAAGGGCTTGTGACAGACTAACGACCGCCAGGTTTTCTCACCCCCATGAGCTGGATGACCCTCTGACACTCGGGACAGGCCTCTGCATGTGCCATTTAACCCAGCAAAAGAATCATTCCCCAAGCAGCAGCGGTAGTGGTGTGCTGCTCACCAGTGAAGGTGTCCAGCGACTCTTCCAGTCACTCACTGGCAGATGCTTAATGTCATTACTAAATTCAGACAAGGTTTTTCTTAGAATTCAATGCCAATTACAGCCCTAACGGGACAGGGAAGATGAGAGTGGCTAATCACTGCCTTCACGTGGGGTGAGGCTGAACTGTAGAATAAACTTTTGGAGAAAGCAAGAAATAAATAGCAGCTTTTCAGGTGTCTCCTAAACCTGGTGTCACGGAGGCACCCCGAGGTTAGTTTAAGGGACAACAGGCTCCATAAACCAGTGAGAAACAGGGTTTTAGCACTCCAAAAGTGACTTAAATACAGGTTCGGATATCAGTTGAGGAAAATTATTAAGGGGCAGCAACTAATACAACAGGCAGTCCACTGAGTGCATGCACATGGCTTCACCCAAAACAATGCTGAGTCCCCGAGTCCTGGAGGAGTACACACTTGCCTGAACACGGTGTGGGATTATTTTAAAGAGACGTACTTGTAGTGAGTACGGGAAGTATACACTCGCAATTCTGCAAGGGTAAATTTATAATACACTCGCAATCCTGCAAGGGATTTATTTTACTTACAAGTGCAAATGTGTATGGAATATTACACGTGCTTATGTGGAAGCACGGGAGGAAAATACACCCGCGATTATGCGAGGATTAATTTTACACGTGCTCATATTGAGCATGGAAAGTCACACGTGCATATGTGCATGGAAAGTAGATACTCGCGATCCTGCGAGAAGTTTTACACACACCCGTGGCAGCAAGGCAAGCGGAGTCTCCATCCCGAGGGAGCTCTCGGCGGCAGCATCTTGCTCGTACTCCAAGAGACCCGTGACAATGGGGGGAGTCTCGATAAGAATCCTGTTTTTATATTGGCCGATCAGATCTGACTGTGGGCATTCTAGAAGCTTCTCTGCATCCCCACCCTGGCTGTGGGGTGCCCCTGAAGCCTCCAAACATCCCCCACACTGGCCGCAGGTGCCCAGCGGCTCAGTGGCACCTCGGCACTCCCTTCTCCTAATGGCCCTGGCCAGGGGCTCTGGGTCCAAACAAAAGAAGTTTTTAGCCTCAGGTAGCAGAGAGAGAGGGAGATGTGCCTACTCCTTCCATACTGAAGGAGGGAGAGGGAGAGAGGGGGGTTTGCATCCTGCCACATCTGGGCCCTTTTGAACTTTAGTCCTGACTTGCAGTGAAACCCCTTTTCAGAAACTGGCTCATGCCTTTTTCTGAGTTGCACCAGTCACAGAAGCCAAGTCACAGGGAAATTGGCACCTGCTCCTTCTCCTGGGTCCTCATGAATGACAAGGTTAAGGATGAACAGTTCATCTGTACCTGAGAACTAATTACAGAATCATGGAATCATTTTGGTTGGAAGAGACCCTGAAGATCAATCGAGTCCAACGGTTAACCCAACATTGGAATTAAAACATGTCCCTGAGAATCTCTATATTTTAAAGTACAAAACTGACTACTCTCCTCAAAGATATCTGAGCTGTCACCTCAACTTCTACTCTATTTTCTGCTCTCTTTTATTTTCTCTTTTAAGGGTCACAGGAAAAACAAAACCAAAAATCAGTCAAGAAACAGGTATAGTTGCAGAAAAGGAAAAGTGGTTTTGACTTCCTTGAAATGAATATTAAGACTGCATGCCGCACAAGGAAAGTATAGATAACTGATTATGCCCACTGACTGCTTTTAAAATACATAGTGAATACATAGCAAAGATTATCTAAGATGTACGCGTCAGACAGAAACTATTGTTGCATGTGCCAAACTGGCACCTTAATAAAGAGCGTATTATAAGGGCTTAAATAAACATTACAGCAAAAAAGATAAATTGGCATATAGAAAAAACCCCCTCCTCATCTGAATTTTTAATTGGAAAAATATCTTTAGCTAGATTTTAAAGCAAATTTGGGATTTTAGTTAATTGGTTGAGAGCCTTGCTTTTGGAAAGAAGCCTTCCTGACCTCCGCACCCCAAACATCCATCAGAATAATTCTGAGGACCTTCAGATCTGGCCACAAGCTTTTCATTCCTTTCTTTAGGTAATACAGGTTCTGCAGGCCAGTTTTTCAGAATACTAGGACTAATATTCAAAATACAGGGACCAAAGGTAGATGCCCTAGAGGACACTAGGCTAACGTCATCCAGCCCACGGAGGCACCAATCTGCCTCTTCAGGAACCTCTATACCCTGACCTCTGCCTGAAACATTAATGTTTGTTAACCAAACCTTGCCCAGGATTAAATCTGATTTAAACACCAGATGTCAGTGTTGTGCTGATGTTACACATAACTTAGTTCGGTAGCTGGCTTGTTCTTTCCCCTAGGGAAACTGTACGACTAAACCAAAAGATTTTAGAATCTGTTGATGACACTATATCACATAATACATTACATAATTCTGTCTTTGAAAAAGGACAAGCCTCGCTGGAGCAATTGCCACACCAATTTCAGCAGAAGCGTTAGGGCTCTGGTGTGACATGAATCAAACACACATCCCATTTCAGTGAAAACACTAAATAAAAAGTAAGACTTTTAACTACTTTCTGATTCTTTTCTTCTATTTCCATGAGGAGAAGACATAAGCCCTGGATTGTTCTGACACTTGTCAAACTCCTGTGTGACAGCACTGATTAACAACCCATCTTGTTGGTGGGATTTGCTGCCCAGCACCGTGCCAGGCCTGCAGAGCTGCTCTCCACCTTTCAGCAGAGGTCCCTGTTGTGAAAAACATTCTGAGTGGAGCTACAGAAAGATAAGCAGTTAAACAAACCCATGTCAGCCCGTTGATCAGATGATATCTCAGCCCCTGCCTGCTGAAGCCACAAAACCCTGACAGAAGGAAAATGGGAATAATACGTCATGAGCCACATGATGTACATTTTGTTTTATACCTTGAGAGCAATATTTAATGACCTGTCTTTTATACAGGAGCCCAGTCTTCTGTCATTTGAACTGTCACATTATTTTCTCAAATGAGGGGGAAAACAAACAGCAAACCATAACAACATAACACACAAAGCCAGCTCTCCCTGTTAACCTCGATTAAAAATTCAATATGAACTTAAATACACACAGAAATCAATGTTCACGTTACACAAACGTTGAAATATATTTTGAATGGAGGTTTCAGAATATAACAGACCTTAACCGACATTGTCTACAGAAAATCTAGGAAGTCTTAGTATTTTGGGGTCGTTGGATAACCGTATACAGCCTGGCATATATTGGAATAACATCCCTTGTGTTGTTCCTGGCTTCTTCCACAAGATGGAGTAGTAAGATTTGAGCTGCCAGAAAAGCTCGTTGACTTAGTAACTACATTTATTTCTGTAGTGATTAGATCTGATTCAAAAGTATACACTGATATAACAGTTCTTTGAACTTCCACACATAAGGAGCTATTATCCACCAAACAGACAGTGAGGAAGATACTGACCAAGGACTGTATTTTCCATAGACGCATTATGGAGTTCAGTCAAAAGCAATATCCAGCTTTAATATCTGTAAAACATGGCAGCATATTCAAATTATTCTAGCCCAAGGATGACTAACAGGTGACTCAAAAAGAAAAGAAAAAGAACTGAGACACTTGTTGCCCAATATTTGGTAAAACAAGGAAAAGAAAGGGAGGAACGACAGACTTGATGAGATAACACCTTGTAATCATTCGGGGGATGTGGATGAGTTCTGTGTGAGCTGTGCAAGAAACAAGTGTGACAAACACCCCCAGGAGTTATCATGCCACTTGGGAAGGAAAATGAGGCGTCCTCAGTGTTTTCTCTCCCACCATCCAATGCTTTTTCACTGAAAAAGGAAGGGGCAAGAGAAGTCTTAACACAGGCAGAAATATAGCAGCTCCCTCAGGGGTGGCCAGCATAGAGAATAAGAGTATTAATATCCCCTGTGATGCCAGCAGTTTTCTAAATCACATCCAATTAAAGCTCAGATCAAAAGCGGGTATTACAGCAAGTGGAATTTACCCCTTGACTCTCTCTTCCCACCCCTTCCATTGCCTTCGCTGTGATGCACAAGTGTCTCTAGCTCAGAGCAAATACAGCCAGATTGCATCAGCCGCAGAAAGAATCTTTTCAACCTCTTTTTTCAAAACAAACAAAAACAGCCTCCTCCCAGGCAATTGCTGCTGCCTTTCATGTCATTCATACTCACCATGGATTATGTTGTACAGAACTCACAGCATAATTATGTTTCTCTCCCGTACACACAAACATCATCCTGGGAGCAAGCAAGTAGACATATCTTGAGAGTTCTGGTAGAAATAAAAGTAACCATTTATCAACCTTACCTCTTCAAATGCAGAAGAAATCCATTAAAGATTTACATTTTCTTTTATATTTGATGAAACTAAGCTGTGGAGACGGGTGAGATTTTTTAGGACTTGCCCTCTTTACTAAGTGTCCACCTACTTTAAGATATCATGACTCCTACTTAGAGGTGAATAATTTTCTTGGAAGTAAACATAGTTCACATGTTATTTCTGTTGTGCGTTGTTCTCTCAGTGGGCAGTTATCTAAGTCGCCTGTTACAAAAATGAATCGTATACTCTTATCTGTTGGCTGTGTTTTGATGGCCATATTATGGACACAAAAAAGTATCAATAAGACCTTTATGTACTAAGTTACAAAAAGCACCATCAAACAGATCACAAAAAGAACTGACCTCAATACAAAATGAGTGGCTACTTTTGCAGCTGTTACATATGGAGAGTATTATGAAAGGGCTTTGAAAAGTTATCAAATCAGTAGATTTAACAGGGAAAAGATAATCACAAGGTTTTAGGGGTGTTTCTCAAGCATGATACAGTGCTAATCTTCAAGTTACCAATGGAAGAATCCATTGATTTCATGAATAAGGCACAAAAACTGTGTGAATTATCTCATGGAAAATAATTAGAGATGTACACAAGGGCTTCTGAAAGAAAGAGCATCTCAGGTGGAGCTTGGAAGGCTGCTAGCAGTCTAAGTGCCCAAATGTCTATAATTGATCTCTGGAGAGTTTTAAACTCCTAGGTTATGTCACAAATTACACATCATTCCTTTCCTTTAGTAGCATCTGTGAACAGGTGAACAGGCTGGCAAATTCAAACTACATCTTTTCCCTATCTCCCAGACTATTTTTATGCTGTCATGAATTTTCCATGATTCATGAATAAAAGTAATTGGAATTAAGATGGATTAGCCACTTCCTTGGCAGCAGGTAGTCTAGAAGAAGCAAACCTAACAGTCTTTCTACTTAAACTTCATTCAGCTCTTCATCCTCAGAGAATGTGTTGGGGCCTGAGTTTGCAACTGGAGACAAGAGCTGCCAAGGTGGGATGGCACCAGCCTGGGGATTTTTTATGCTGATGGTTCACAATCGTGCCATGCTTCAGTATTATTCTCAGCTTCCACTGCTAAATAAAATCACTACAAATGTTATTGCAAAGTCACAGAAAAATGATCTTCTGCAAGTATCTCCTAAATATGTGGACAGCCTGTTAATACTGGCACCACTTGCATCTCTATATATGGGTTCTGGGGCTTTTCATTGAAATACCTTCAAAAAAAGCACACTGACATGGATGGGACACACAAAGAAACTACAGAGCAGATCCTCAGAGGTATTGGGTGAGGCACTGGTCATACCAATGCCGTGTAAGATTTAGCCCTCAGTGGTGTCCAGGCACAGGTCCCTAGGGAAAGCGCTGTGACAACTTGTCAGCTTCCAACACTCCTTCACTGCAGTGATCTGAGCTCTGCCTGGGGCCTTGGGGTAAGAAAAATCACCATATGCCAAGAACCTCCTTCCTGGAAACCCTTCCAGTAAAAAGTCAGCTCCAACTTTCCCTTTAGAAGGAAAGCTCAGTGAGAAATCGTTACATAAACTCTTAAGTCACTTCCAAATTTCAGTTACTGCATATTCCACAGTATTTGGCTCAGTTTTATTTGCTCCCAGGAAGAAACTACACACACACACTAAACTGAGAAAGTCTTTTGGAGGCAGATTCAGCTAGCTCTTGCCTTCAGTTTTCCAATCAAGCCCCAACCAAGAACGCTGTCTTCATTTCTCTGGGACTTTCCCTCCAGTCCAGAAAGCATCCTCCCACATGGCAACTTTGGCAAAACCTTTTCTGTGTTTGCTTGCTGGGCTGCAGCAGCAGTCAGAGCTGTGCTGGAGCAAGACTGTCCGTGGCTATCATCACAGTCACCAAGTCCACCAGAATAACACTAATGGCTGATTTAAGTGTGTCACCTGACGGATTAAATTCTGAGGCTGAGTCACAGAGTTTTTGTTAGATCATTTTTAACTCTGGAATAGCTCACTGGTTATCTGATAGACTCCCTGGTTCATTCACTTTCAGGACGATGTCCACAGCTTAAATATTTATTGATGCCTTTGCCTGGAGATGTTGGTGGTGATTTATATACATCTACTGAGGAGACGTTGAAGGAGTTCACTTAGATGAAACTAGTCAATAAGTTCTTATTTTGTTGTTATCTTTGTGTACATGCCAAGAATCCTAGTGATGAGTGCACTTTACAAATTGTAAAATAAATACATTTATGCTAAACCATGTAGTTATTTATGGCTCTGAGAGCTAACTTAGCTGAGACATCAAACTGATGTTATTGGAACGTAATTCATTCTCAGACTTCCAGAAGCAAGGAATGAGTCAGTTATTCCAGCATGACATGAAAACCTTATTAATGGTTTCATTGATTAAGAATATGTATGTGTTACTTACTTAGGATATTGGCTCATTAAAAAAAAATATTATTTCATAATCCATTAAACCTTATTTTCTCTTTGGAATAACATTTCCCAAAACTACCATTAAAAAGAAGTCAGGAACTGAAAAGAGTAATATCTGAAAGAGCTCCTTTCTGGTTCACTTGAGTAGAGAGAGCGAAAGGTATTTACTCTCCATCCTCATAGCAGCCCTGGATGTGCAGCTGTACCAGGGCTAGAGCATCTTTCTGTTCCCTGGGATAAGCCACAGGCTTACACCTCTCAGTGCACCAAGGTTTCACAGGAAGAAGCAGTCAGTATTACTAAAATTCAATGAGCAGAATCTTCTCACCCACTACGAAAATCCTAAATCCCATACAAAGAAACAAGAATGAAGAAAAGAAATGGGACATTGAGGAAGGGCACCTATCAGGTTGCTGCAAAAACATTCCAAATGCTAGATAGACAACAGCCCCAAAATCCTAATGCGATATCCAGAAGGTCAAGCAGCCCTCTGTCACCAGCTCCTGTTCCACCAGAGGCCTGGACCATGGTTCTTTCTGCAGAATGTCCTGATGCAACACCCATGAAATCACACCAAATAACGGCCATTACTGCCAATACTTGGAGAGAACATTCCAGATGAGCCACGCCATTCAGAGAAGAATTCTTCCCCGCAAGCATGCTGCCCATTGCTGCAATCTGAGATTAAAAGGAACTTTGACTGTTGTAAGAAGGTTCCCCCTCCCCACCATTATTCCGCACAGGACCCTGCAAACCTAGTTTAAAACAAACAAAATGGATTTTCCCCAGTCACTAAATAACATTTTCATGTTATGTACATCTTAATCAGCCCTCTCAGTGTACCAGTCCCTGTTACACACAAGTGATTTTTGGATGGTCTCCTAATGATTTGTTTAACATCAAATGTATTCCTCTCCTTCCAACTGTGAACACAGAAACAACGAAGTACTCAGGACACAAGTTTTAACTTGAGTGAGCCTCTTACCAAATGGTACTTTGGATGTTTGCAATTTAACCTAGCGTACCAATCTGAAATTGCAACCCAGATGGAGGCGTTAGAATAAAAAGCAGTGCCCATAGATTCTTCTCATACACGAGATACTATAAAACCATTTTTTGCAATTACATGCTCCAGCTCTTACTACTAGTTTACTGAAGGCTGTAGCTTTTCTCCCTCTTTTCTAACATTTTCAAGAATTCCTCAGAGTTAGCAGTGAAGATTCTTATATAAAATAAGTCTGGATGTCACATGGGGTATGGTGACAGCGATAGATTTCTTTCAGTTCCTATAATTCAGGCACAGTACAAGAATGTTAATAGTCTCAAGACTATTGACTAGGACTAAAAACATGCATGTCTTATTTGTTATTAGTTAAGCCTACAGCTGTGGTTCTTGTCAAGCTGTTTTTCCAAACCTTACATATTCTTTACAATTACATGTTAAAACTAACAAAACTTACTATGTCGGAACAGAAAATCTGTAAATCAGTACACTTGGATTCTTCTACTTTTAAGTGAAAGGTGCTTATTTAAATGAGAAGAAAAACAGAGAGAGAAGAGAGTTTAGAAGAGAGAGTATTTTTAGAGGTGTTCCGCATAATCTATGAATAAATCTATTCATTTTTTCCCTCACTTAAAACAAAGGCATCACGATCCCCTATTCCCAGTTCTAGGTACCTTTCAACAATAATAAAAGTAGATAGACTTACTGGAACTTATGACAAAGCCGGCTCCTTCCTACTTTAAGAGATGGGATGTTAAAGAGCCAGACCTTGAAATCCTGGCCTTTCCAGCAACACCACAATGAAAAAAAAACCCAAATCAGCTCTGATTTTGAAGTCAGAGCTCAGCGTGCTCCATCCCAACATCACCTCCCTCCTGCCAGTACCAAGCTTAAGCTGAAGTGCTCTGATAACACCTGCAGAACAGCACAAAGACAGAAAGGCTTTTAATAGGCAGGTGCAGTCATTTAGGTCTTAACAAAGCAAAGATAAGTAATTCTGATAATTAAAAGGCAGCAGAAGTCCCATGACATGAATATCACCTGCTCACAGAGACTCCTACCAGCAGCTTCACTTCCCAAGTGTTACTCCTGCAGAGCATTTCCCACCTGTGTCATAGGGTGCAAAAGCAAAGGTCAGCTCTCCAAGGACATCAGGTGGCAAAAGTATCACACTGTCATGGCCATGCTCTACACAAGAGCAGATTTCAGCCTTGGCACCAGTTGCAAACTCCAACAGCAATGGACAGGCAAGGACATAAGGGGTAAATATTACAGTGTCTTCAGTTGATTCCCTCACTTATCATCTTCAAACACGCCTGGGGTTAAGCTTTCATGTCTGCCAAACACCAAGCAACGCATTTAACAACCCCTTCTTAACAGGATCAGTGTTCAGACAATTCTGCTGATGTCCTAATCACAAGAGCACCCCTGCACACACATTAATGGGAATGTTTTCCAACTGCACGAGTTGTTCTTCACGTGGCAGAGGCACCTCCAGACCCCAGCAAGCAAGGGAGGTAACCTACAGTTACCAACACTCTGCCACAGAAATATACACCATATATTAAAGTTGGAGGGAATCCTACATTTTTCGTAAGAAATATCCTATGTATTTAACAAGCACCGGTGATTAGACTAAAGAACCTATAGCGTTTATTGATGTGGTTAGTGAAATATATTAAAATGAACACAATTCTACACCACATTCAGTCATTTCAACAGAAATACAGCTGCATTTAAAACCAATATAGAACTTAAAAACTAAAAGTTTGTTTCTAATGATGCTAAGAAACAAGTACTACACTTATTAGTTAAAGAAGAAATTAAGAAGCTTTCTGAAAAATGGAGTTGAGTAGCCTGTCTAGAACATAACCAAAAGAATGAGAGTTTTGTGTAGGTTTGGATCTCCTGCAAAGCACTTAGCATTGCTTTAGCTAGCATCACAATCACTTCTTCTCTCTGGTTAATGGATTGGAGCAAGAGTACGTGAAAACCCAGGACAGAAGTTACTTAAATGTTGTGCCCTTAATATAGAAATCAAGTGGAATGGTTTGAAAGGGAAATGTAATTTTGACAAGAAAACAGGTATATTAAGGTTGACAGGGTAAAGCAGGTCTGCTTTTTGTCATCTAATATTCCCATGATTGTTGAGGAACCTGCAATACAGCAGAATTTGATGACTAATAGGAGTGGTGGGTGGTTTTTAACCTTCCACAATTTGTGCTGATGTAGTTATGCCTGTCATGCGAAGCATCCTTCCTGTGCTTATGGTTGTGACTAGACTGTAGCTATTTATAGGAATGAGATACCCATGTGGACCGCATTCTTGTGCACTTCAGTATAATGAAAGCCTGAATTGCAGGTCTGGCTTTGTGCTGCCTTTACAGTGCTGTTTGCTTTTCTGGTGTTACAGTGAAGTAGCGCAATGGTGAATGTGGCCCTGAATATTCAACCAGCAAAAAGCATTGAGCAGCAAGTAAAAAGTGGTGTTGGGAAGAGGTGTAGCTGGAAATGGAAAGCATCTTGTCCTCAGTTTGCTTTGAGAAAATCACACATTTAATCAGCATCGCCTCAGAAAGCATTGTGCTCCTCACAACCTATGCCACTCTGTTTCATTTGTATGATAGATGTAGATTTCTTTGCATGATCAAATGTTATATATTAAAAAAAAATAATAATAATAATTAAAAAAATCCTAATATGCCTCTCCTATCTAAAGGTCACTGGATACTCTAATATATGAAAGTGCACAAATCTCCTAGGGGTACCACAGTGAATCTGGGGGTTATGTTTAAAGAGGAAATAGATTACATCTCTCTTATCAGTTCTTATGCTTGCTGCTTTTGTGGAGCTGTGGTAATGCAGCAAATATGGCCACTGCTACTCTTTTGAAAGAGGATCTTTATAAATTCCAGTTGTCAACATGAAATCAATTCTGCTATGGGCAAAAGAGTGTTTCATCATTCCAATATTTGCACTCAGCTAAACCATATCCACGGGCTGTATGTGTCTTCATTTATTTATTTATTTGGAACTGGGAGTACAACACATTTTCAGGCCAGCACTATAGATCTGTGGCAAAATTGCATAAAGGTTGTGCAGTGAATTTTTCTAAGTAAATGGGTCCTTTGGTTTCCATGAGAGAACAAAGCCTCTAACTGATGCACTGTGGATTCAATCTGGGACATGCTTCCCAGTCAAAGAACAAATGATATATCATTAATTAAAGACAAAAAATGGGAAGAGAAATGATGATTACATATCTTGGCATTCCATAATGATTTTTTTCTGTGTCTTACACCTATGGTAAATAAGCCAAGCACTCAGTAGCAGTAGGAAAAAAAAAAGCCTTCAGTTTGCAATTTCTTTTTCTATAGTCTTTCTTCTTCCAGTGAAAGTGTCTATAAAATTTTTAAAGGAAAGTAGGTTGCTAAAATGTACTTAATTTGCCATGATAGATTGAGTCCATGCTTCAGTGACTGTAATTGAATCTGTGACCTATTTCTTTAGTAAAGTAGAAATAGTCTCTTGGGTTTTTGTCACTACCATCTTTTAATGAAATTCAAAAAGACTGTCAAAATGTCTACACTTTTTCCACTAGTTGTTAATGTTATTACTTTACAATTTGTTACTTTTTAATTAATCTTAATAAATGTGTACACAGTCTACCTAGCAGTTGGAAATGGTAGACATCAATTCATCACTGTCACACTGTAAAGCAAAATTAACAGGACAGAAAGGGCACTAAAAGCAATAGAATATCTAGACACATATTGGTTCTACTTAAACATACTTTATATCTCTAATTTACAGGATCTGTATATTACAGCAGCCGCACTCCCATAGCTGAAGTTAAAGGGTCTGTCAGCATTTTAATCACAACTCCTGACTATTTCCAAGACATTGCAACTCAGGCTTCAAACCAGCCTCAGGATGAATTTGGCAGGGGGATTCCCAGGCCAGAAACCCCACACCACCACCCATCTCCTTCCCCAGAAGAAGAGACTCTTGTTATGTTTTAGGCACTTAGACTATCAAACCCATGAGGACCTGGGATGTGACCCACAGCTTGGGTAGTGTCCTGATTCTACGCTGAGATAAACCCGACTTTTTCCCACTTGGTGTTTCCAGTGGGGCAGAAAGGGGCAGTTTTATCTAGTGCTGGACAGATGGGGAAGCAGAACAAACCTTTCCTGTCCCATAGTCCAGACATGGCCCCAGTGTCCTAACAGGTGCCCTTTAGCATGATTATTTCCCATACGTTAGAGTCTCTAGGACAAGTCACTCTGTCAGTTTGTCCCTCACCAAATACTGAGATGCCACTGGTTTGGTGTTAATATGGAGCTGGGAATGACCTTACAATCAGATGCAATGTTCCTCTCATATTATGCTTAAGCCTGTAACTACATAAGTGTTGATTTATGATCAATATTACAGCTGCATAAGGACAGCCTAGGGCTGGCACTCACAACAGAGGGGGCTTCAACAGAGCCACATAAAGTAGCTCCTGTGGCTGAGGAGAGTTTCCTTGGTGCGTAAAGGTGGAGTAGATATTAATGTAAGACATAGACCTGTAAGAAGCTGAAACTGCAGTCCTGATTGCTCCCACCCCCAGGACATGCAGGGACAGAGCCCATGCTCTCCCTTGGTGAGCACAGGACTCTTGCCCAAGTGCATCCCCCCATCTCCTGCTGAAGACCTGTAGCAAAACCCGCTATTCATAATTCAAGTATGACCTTCTCTCCTACTCAGCCTCAGTACAAAATAACATGAGTCACGCTTACCTGACACCTATTGATAGATTTATTTTTTTTTAATGAAACTCTTGAGACTAGAAAACAAAGAGCAAACAAAATAAACCCAGACCTTGATTTTACTTCAAAAACTCAACCTCAATACTTAATCACATTCCTGCTCCCTTAGTCCCTCTCTCTTTTTTCCTGCCTCCATCCTACAGCTCTATGCATCAGGAGTCAAAATCAAGAGTAAAGCCACAGGTTAAAGGGCTCAGCTCAGGAGGCCAACCGCTGTGTCTTCTTCAGGGCACAACAGGCACCAGTCGCACTTTTCTGTTTTCAAATCATGTAAGTGCTGTCTAGTTAGCAGTTGGCTACTGATCGAGTTGAAGGCAGAATACAGAGACCACAGCTGGACAGACAGATCTGACCACAACAGGGACCACAGGTAAAGTGCCAGCAGGACACCATGGGGAATCTTCCCTCACCATCACCATCATCTACTTGACCTATTTCTCAAATAAGTGCAAGGCTTTGTTTCCACTAGGCTGGAATTTTTAGTGAAAATTAAAACAACAAGCACCCAAGTTCAAAGGTCTATAAAGAGATGATGGCTATTTTGAAAGTGAAGTGATTATTAGATTTAAAAATTATATATACAAGCATGCACGCACTACCACATAACTATGGTATATTTTCTCAAAGGAAATACCATTGATAAGCATATCCAGCATATGGAGTCACTAACATGATGGACCATAATGGCCTGAAAGCAGTCATTATTTTCTATTAGACAGACAAACAAAACAGATCCCCTCAGCAGACCTTGGTATGCTTCAAAGCTATTATGCGCCAGAAGAACTAAATCTGCATTTTAATTACTGTAAAGTTGCTTGAGTTTCACCCAACCTACTGGATACTATCCTCCTAAACATCATAAGGATTTAAACAAAGAAAGGGCATTAAAAATTAAATAACAAAATAAAATTTTAGGTTAGAGGTATTAACTGAAGATATCAAGAGCTGAATAGAGACAAATTCCCAAAGGGCTACAACCTAACTTCTATTTTTGTGAGTAGTTTTCTGTCCACAAATAACACTGGGCAAAAAGGCAGCCTTTGGTGCCTCATTACCTGGCAGCTAGGTGCACTCGAAGATTTAGAAATTTTCCTTCTTATCTGCACTTGCCATCAGGCCTGCAATTTTGTAAGTGCATCCAACTTCCATTTTCTTTAGAAAATGAGGTTGTACAGGGAAAGAGCCACTGACGTATTGATATCGAGTACTGTTGTGGTGGCCAAGACAACAGAGACCAAACACTCATCTGATGTTTGGAGCCAACTAGAACTGCCCGCTCACTGTTCGGGTAAGTCAGCTTCATAAACTTCCATATTTGCCGTTACTAAGACCCTGATCTTACATAAAAATATCATGTGTCCTCTAATCCAAGCACAATTGAAGCATTAACAACTACATTCATAGGAAGTTTTTCCACTAAGTCCAGAAATGGCTAAAAAAAATGTATAATGTTGGGACTGAATAGAGAGAGTCCCATGGAGTTCCCAAGATATTTCTGGTAGTTTAGAAAAGCCTATTTCAGACTTTCTGGCTCTTTCCCCCATGTTGTCCTTCAGTTCTGTCAGATCACAGAGCCATGCCCTGAGTCAGGAAAGCACTTGGGCTAGCAAAATGTATCTCCTGGATGATGGAAAAATGTTAGATACATTTATTGTATTTTGACTCAGAGGAACAGTGCACAAAAGGTTTAGTTCACAAAAAAGCCTTTTAGTGGCTGCTCAGAATTTAAATATTTTGCACAGGTTTGCATACAACTTTTGAAAAGACTGATGGCTCATTATGTGATGAGAAGATGCTGTTAAGACATCAAAAGGACAGCTACGTGAAAGATTTATTTCAAAGACATGAGATGATCTATATTTGTTAGGAAACTCTTTTTTAAAGGTACTGTTGCAGGAATATTAAAACATTTATCTTCCTAGTGTCCTTTTCCAAACCTTAAGTTGCTAAAGTCATATTCAGAGTTGTATTCAAGAGATGGGACTGGACATTTAGGAACTCGAAGCATGTCAGCCCCAACAGGACACAAGGAGCTTGAGTGACCTGCTGCAGAGTTTGCCCTGAGAGCTGGATCCCATGGCTAGTTTCTGTCCAAAAACAAACCCCAAACCCACTAACAAACTGCTTTACACCACCCATTAGTATGCAAAGCATTTTTCAAAGTAAATGAAACACAGGACCCTTTGGCCAAGCATAAAAAAACTAGAACTTAAAACTTTTTCAACACACTTTGTATATATTCCCCATGTAGCTTTGAAGAACAGTATATTAGGTAGCAATCAATACATTAAACAGATGAAGTCAGATTTTTACAATCTTCAGATTTTGGAAGGAATGTTTAAGTTGTGATCTTCCTGGCATACTGAAAGGCTTCAGCTTATTGTTACTAATCTAACAGAAATGGATTAACTGTGTCAAAAATAAACTTAGAAGGGCAGGATGAAGTCAGACAAAACGGTGACAGCAGAAGGCATGAGTTTACAGGGAAGATTGACAACATTATTAAATTTCAGCTTTATCTTAATAATTTTATCTAGATTCCACTCTCATAAGGCTTTGAACATATCTAAATTAGGTCTCCTGAAGGGAAACTGATATATACGAATGTATAAATGTATATAACTTTGAAAGAAAACAAAATAGTAGCAAGAATCAAAAATGCAAAATTTCTTTATCAGTCGTAGTTTCATTCTGTCTAGAAGAAATGCAAGGGAGGGAGAAGGGCCACCATCACTGAAAGAAGGGATATGGGGGAGGTGCATTACTCAAATTATGAAAATCCAAATGCACGTAATTGTGGATCTGCAGAGCTTTTGCCAACCTTTGAAAAGATAGCAAGGTAATTCAAGAAATGGAAATTAATAAAAGTAATGAAATTGTCTACAAAACAGGCATGTCATAGCTATGGTTTCCAAACAGAAGGAACAAAAGGGAGAACTGACTTCTTAAAAATCATGTTGGTGAATTATAGCTCTGCACAGACATTAGCATTTTTATCTAAGATGAATTGGTGATTAGCTCTGGATATCACCCTGCACCATATCACAGCCCTTTTGGCAGAGCCCCATGTGTAGGTCAATATTGTACCACTGACCCCAAAGAGACTGGAAACACAGCAGGACCTCCAGGAGCCCAACTTAACATTTCCAGTGAAGAGTGAGATTTGGGGCTTTTGTTTCTTTTTAACAGATAAGAACGATTTATTTCATACATATTTAGAGCACATGGAACATGTGCCTTAGGCTGGAAGCTGCAGCTTACATGATTGTGGAAGAACAGGGGTGGTCATGATTACATGAGCAAATCCCCAAATCAAACCCTCTTGGATTCAGCCTTCTGAAAACACAAAGAATAAAGCTGATAGATGAATCATACTGCATTACAAACTGATTTTCATACTTCACACATAATGAAAGCAAAAGCCAGAGAATGCATTTACCTTCTTGTAAACCTTCCAGTGAAACTTTTTTTCCTCCTTTAAAGACTTTAGAAGTCAAACTAAGTTCCATACTGCAAGAATTTCCATGGAAGGGTGAAATATTTTTGTGTCTCGCAATGGATAAAAACCCATTTGGCAAATGGTCAAAACTTTAGGAAAAGCTTCACAAAGCACAACAAGATGAATAGAAAAGATGCCTTGAAGCACTGAAATGGAACAACAGAAGTCAGGAAAGGTCACTCACAACAGTAAAAGCACTGAACATTTTAATCACCACCTGGTTCTCTGTGGATCTGAGCCTTATTTCACTTAGTCTTGTTTTTATCACTGCAAAATGGGTGCAAATCATTATTCAAATCCTATTTCAGAACCACTTGCACTGTTATGAACTGTCACTGCAAAGCATGAGGCAATGGTTTATCTAGGCTGAGTTTTGCAGCAGTCACAAACCTTTGGGTCAGTGGGAATGTAACTTTGACAAAATATTTTCAGTTAAACTGTACTTTACGCAGAAGTTGATGTGTGCAAAGAATTAGGAAAAAAATCTTTCATGCATTATAAATATTCTTTCTGAAATGGTATAAATATATTTACTCTAAAAGCCCCCAAAATGCCACCACTAACATCCTAGAATAGGAAAGCAGAGACAAAATACAACTCTTTAATCAAATCCCTATTTGAAACAGTGATTTATGGATGATATCAAGGTTACAAAGAGTCAAATTCAGGAAGAAGTCATTGATTGATTTTGCTAGATGTTCCAAAATACTCTAATTAAGAGCTTTTATTGTGTTGATCTGAAGATCACAAGGGTTTCCAGTGGGAAAAAAGCTCAGAGAAATTATTGGTGAGATTTTGTATAGACAGATAGATACTACATCCATGCAGAAAATCTTTTTAGGTCTTGAAGAGGCATCTAACTGAACAGGTTTGGATTCCATCTAAAATAAATATGTTCATGGTATTTAAAGTGTGGGTTTAATAGTAGTGCAGTAAGTGACATCATGTTTTCATTTTATATGGAATTTAAAAATAAGCATCAGTACTCAGGAAATGCTGCAACAAAATATTCTTGTATTCCTTTAGAATCTGGAATAACAGCTAAAAACTATTCTATTAATTTTAAAGCCACTTAAACTGTCTGCTTTCATTTCCATTTATAACTATAACAAAGCCTAAGTGTCTAAGTGTAGTTTAAGTCCAGCTCACAACTTCCCCCAAACCCCCAGCCCAGACTAACAGAAACAAAGAGATAATAGAGTTGTATTATACTCTACCTACGTCACTCAACCATCCTTTAAATTTCTCAGATAACTCCAGAATAAAAGCAAAGTTGACCTCATGGAAGGAACATCCATTTGTTCATGAATGGGACAAATGGACACTTGCTTCCTTCTCTGGATCATTGCAGATACCATGAGGATTATTCACAGCACAAGCACCATTTTGACATACTTGCATTACCTTCTCCTTCTATCAACAAAACTGGAACACTTTTCATGTCAGATATCACATTAGCTGTAAGGGGTACATATCCCCTAAGAGTTGAGAAATGTACTGCATTATTTCCTCCTTTTGCATCCACTAAATAAATGATAGTCCCAAAAGCTGACTGGACACTTGATTCCACCTTTTGAGTTTCTTTCTTTTATTACTTGACAGTGCGTCTTTGCTGCACACGGAAAATCTACTTCCATCTCTATGGTGTGGATTTTACAAAGCTTGGTTTCTTCAGCATTTCCAACAAGTCTAGAATACTAATAAATTAAGTCTAGTAAATAATTCTCATACGAGAGACAACTTTCTGAAGTCCTCTGGGACACACTGCATAGGACAGACCTGCATGAGAAAGAAACAGTGCAGCAACATCCTTCAAGGGTTTTTGTTGAATGTCTCATATTAGTGTGTACAGAAAGCAATCTTTATGACAAATAAATTGAAAGGAATGCCAATGGGCAGAAAGCAATCCTAATTCTACATACCTCTTGTTGAGTACTGCCTGAAATGACCATTAATGCTTAGAGACAATAACTTGGCATTATACGGGAAGTAAAAAACAAACAAAAAAAAACATATCTAGACATACATATATATATATGCATATGAAAGAACTAGAAGAGGTACAGAGAAAGACAAGATGGATAACTGAAACTTTTTGTGGATATGCAGTGGTAGATAAAGTCCATACAATCCTGTGACATGGAAAGATGAACAGAGAACAACTGGTTCTTCTCTTCCTATCCAGCAACCAGAGAGCTGGATATGCTGGTTTTGTTATCTGACAACATATTTTATTATCACCTCTGGTTTCCTGAAATTGTGAGTTCCCAAGTTGCTGTTCAATTGTACACATAGAATATAACTTGTAAGCAAAAAATGAAATTTGTCACAGAGTAATTATAATAGCTGCAATAAAGAAGTCATCTAAAGAAATTATTTTAGTTATAGAATATTCCTTCATATATTTTCTTGTATACAGGAGAGATCATGAGTATATTTACCTTAGTATGACTTTGATGATGTTTGGTAACTAATTTCAGAGTGATACATCATAAGGAACCAAATTTTAACTGTGTCCTGCTTGGTTCTCCTTCCTATCTAGTCAGAGCCTCCTTTAAGCCTAGTAATGTCAGCAGCATTCTCAAAAAAAAAAAACCCTAGAAATATTCCCAAAGTCTCATTTTCCAGGTTTAGTTTCTCTCAACCTCTAGTAGAATGATGAACACCAGCACTACAGAACTTCACTCCCATCATTAACCTCTGTGAAGCAGCAGCCTTAGCCCCGGGGAAAGCAGCGCTGTTCATGGCACCCCATGGGTAAAGCCAGGCAAAAACTATCTAAAAACAGCCTGGAAACACCCATTGCCTTGAGTGCTTCCTCGGAAACTCCAGTCCTTCCTGGCCAGTCTGGTTTGCTGTTTTTCAGGTACATGGCAGGTACCAGACTGACTCGTGTTGATACATTAGAGGAAATTTCCATAGCAAATGAGTAACTTAAGCTCAGACACCCCTGGGTATTACTGTGTGCTTAATGGTGCTTGGCTGCTCCTGTGCTGGGTTATACAGGGCCACGAGCACAAAGTCTTGTTTTGAGATGTGGCAGAATTTTGCTGTTAACTGTTGATGTACCTTCAGAACTTGCCCCATGTTTTGAAAATGCTCCTCTGCACTCCTCCAAGTATTTGTGTATCATCCAAATAGGAGGCAGCACCATCTACCTCCTGCCATACCTCATCTGTTTTTCTCTGAAATATGGCAAGAACTCTGGTCACCCCATAAAAAACCTTCTGTACGTAAACAGCCCTTCATCCAAATTCCTTGCTGGAAGATGTTTTATGCCCCTGTCAACAGAGACAGAGCAGGTGAGAGGGACACCCTGCTCCCCTACAGCCTCAGCAGTTCATGAGCCAGTTCTCCAAATTCCCCTGGTAAAGTTGTACCCAGGTTTTACTCTAGTTGATTTTATGTGATACCTTTTTACCAAGCCCTCCTCTGCACTAAATACAGGATAACAATTTTCAGCTTCCAATTTTCCTGTTAAAATTCAGGCAGCAGTTTTCTGTCCAATGTGGAGGGACACAAACACATGGATTCTGATGGAAAACACAAAGATACGGTAGTGCATGCACTTAGAGCTTTTGTTGTATTTTGTAAAAAGTTGTGGGTTGGTTTTTTTTTTTCTCCCAAAATGCTTTTAATCAATTTTCTTGTGCACCCTATCAGAAATCACAAATATTGTTACTTCTCTATCTATTCCTATTTTCAACCGCCACGTCACTTAACTAAATGCAACTAAGTGGACCTGCTATGCTTCTTCCTTTTCTACAATGTGTGATTTTGTGAAGTGGCACAATATCCTATCCATGCTTCCATAAAGAGTCCCGTTTCTAAGCCTACAGCTTCCACTGTCATGGAATAAATATTGTAGATCCCAACCACTTTTATTTTTTTGGCTTGGTGAAGGGTTCACTATGGGAGCAGCAAAAAAGCCCTTTCCAGTCACTGTATATTAGCATGCAAACAGGCTCAATCAGCGTGGCTGCTCTAACTACTGTGTGATGCTCCCGAGCAGGAGAAAATTGGTTCCACAGATTTTCTTTGGTCCTGTATCTCATTTTGCTTATGCTTGTAAAAACTGGTCTTTGCTGTTTTGTTTTGAAATATTCACTATGTTTTTTTCTTTCCTGGGTTCAACAAGTGCTGCCTCCATGGTGCATTTAATGGGAGTTCTTGTGTAGAAGCATTTTCCTTCTTATCTCTGTTCTGCTACTAACACAAACTGATTTTAAAAGTCCCCCCAAAGTACCAAAACAGCACATATCATCTGATTATTTTAGGACTGACAAAAATACAGACTTGATTTTAATGATGAAGTTTTATATTCATCCTTTAAATTATTTCTGGTAGGCATCTAATAGCCTTAAAGACACTTTTATGCTTTAATATCTCATCAAATCCTGATACATGAACACAAGATATTAAGCAATAAAAAGTACTTCTTCCAGCTAGTGGAAGAAAAACAGCCCTTTGGGTGGTCACACCTTCCATAACTTTTTCATGAAACAATATTCAAGTTTCTCCATATATATTGCAATATCTGCCTTTCACTTGTTACACTGGAACTTGTTCATAGTTCTACACATTAATATTTTATTTTTCCTTATTCTTCTCTTTTAAAATATTATTTTAGGTGTCAGCATTCTCAGTTGTGTTGTATGTGGCGTGTTTAAAAGAAATACAAACCTTACTTCTCCAAAGAAACTAACTAAAAACAAATTGGCAACATTTTGCTACATTGAAGCGAAAGCAATAGACACCGGAAACATTGTTATAAAAAAGCCCACCTCACCAGCTCTTTCTGTGAAGCTCATGTTGTAACCAAAGCTGAAACTGACTTAAAATACCATTGTTTCACTGCAGGAAAAGGAAGAAATTCAGGTTTTTTTTTACTATTAGAATGGCACTACAGTTTTCTCTAGTCCTGACAGTCCGTAAGTGCATTATGCTCGTGTGGTTTTCTTAGCAATCGGGTGAACATGCATTAAGTTTGTGCAAACAACTGCGTTTGGAGGTCAAGCTAATTTATACCTGGTACAGGCTAATAATGAGCTATTTGGCATTGCCCATCCATGAACTCCCTGCTCATACATAGAAATAATATTCCCAAAATATACGCAGGCACTTGCATGTTACCTAATGTCACCACCAGTTCACAAAACCTTTTGTAGTCATCAGTTTGTATCTTCACCAATACTATTCCAGATTTATATAAGGAATAACATTTGTTTCTTGTCATAAAAAGCACATGGAAGCCTTGAGAATGAAGCATTCCTTTTCTTAGTCACTTCCACCTGGCGATCTCCCAGGACGAAAAGGGAAGAGCTTAATATTTTGTCTGCAGAAAGCTGTATCTTTAAACTAAATAGAAAGCTTGGTCCACCAAATCGTCCTTAGTTCACAGCTGGTTTTTGGCAACACTACACAAATAATCCTTTAGGTCACCAAATTATCTCAGGTGTCTGCATTAAGTAATAGTCAGACCTGATATATACAACCATGGACATTCAACTACTCTTAAGCCATCATTCTGAGAACACAATTGGATTACATTGAGCAGAACTCCTCCCTTAAAATTAGACAAGGTACTTTGTGAGAAACAGACCCTACATTTAATCTTGGTGAAATGCAATAATTAGGTTTGCAATTGTCATGGAAATATTGAAGAAAGCTAAGCAAATTAATTAGCAAAACAACTAGTTAGTGCAAAAAGGCCAATAGCCTCAATAAATCGCATTCTCCTACACACTGGTGAGTTGCAAAAGTTTTTTGTAATCAATAGCGTAATATGTGTAAATCCATCAAATGTACTGTAGGCTGCAAAATACAGATACAGGAGTAGATCTACCTACATTGATTGTCTGAACAGCCTGGAGGGCACATTGTCACCAGCTAAGCCCCGAGCTGCAGGTTATTTCCTTTCCACCAAACAATAGGAAATATATGCAATCCTGATTAAAGAAAACTTTATGTAAAAACTTTCTACCTAGGACTGCACCCACAGATTTACATAAATGATTGCATTACTCCTGACATAGCTCTGGATACTTCTTTTTTTTATCAGAAAGTTATTATATGTATGTTCATATCTGTGGGACCTTTTTACTGTCAAGCAAATAAATGTCATTACATTTACACAATTACAGTTTTCCTTTGCTACAACATGAAAAGTATCTTTTATTTACACTTTGTGTGGTGTATTCTCACATTTTTAATACTATGCCATTTTCCCCCAGTGCAATAAAGACTAATATTAAATCCATTTTCAGCCAACACTATCACATGAAACAAAAACAGCTAATGGCTGTAGTATAAATAACAGTGAAGAGTAGATAATAGGAGGTTCTCAACAAATCTGATTTTTTTTTTTTTCCCAGAGATGAGCAGTGTCACATTTTTTGCAGCTCTTTGTCACTATTTGCATAATCTAGCTACAGTTTTAGTCTAGTCAGGGCTCTATGTCAGGACTGGCTTACACAGCAAACAAATAAGATCCCTTTTGATACATAAAGAACATCTTTGAATCTGGTGAGTGTCAAAAGATGAGGAAAATCCTCAAATTTCTAATGTGATTCTGGATTAGGCTCATGTGAATACATTTCCAATTCCTCCTCTGACTTCTTGTTCAGAAGAGAAGAAAGTCTCTTGAACTCAGCAGGAGGAAAACACAGGCAGGTGAGTCTGCAGAACATCCAGAGCTCTTCAGCTCAAAACTTCTACACACGGAGCCTGCAATTTGCTCACTTTTCAAACCTAAATGCAAAACTCAAGCCACTTTCTTGGCTTAATCCTCTTATTTCAGCAACTCACCAAGAACTACTCGTGGTGCAAGAGAAACTGTGCACTGTCCTTGTCCTCAGCCCAGTTCTTTGGTAACTGTGCAGGAGAGCACCTTCAGTGTTCATTTGGACAGAAAATATATCTATTTTCTAGTGTGCCCTGCAGCTGAACAGCTTCTATCCAGGCAAGACAATAATGTATAATAATTACTTATTACAGGATACCAATGTGCCAAAAAAAAAAAACGAATGCCAAAACCAAACCAGGAATATATTTTCAAAGGAGCAAACTATTACTTGAGCAAAACTTATAATTCAGTTTCCTTTACAAAAGAAGGGGGAAAAGGAAAAGGAAAGAAGAATTAGGATCCATAAGTGCCTGGACTAACACTGAGATGTGAAGATTCATAGGTGGCCCCTTTAAATGGGTAACAAACTTAAACTGTTCTTTAAAGTTGAGCATATTAATGTATAAATCCTATCTATCGAGATAAAAGTCATATTGAAGGAGAGGCAAACAGAAAATAAGGTAGTCACTGACCAATAGGCACTGACAAAATAAAGTGACAGTTTTTCATCCAAGCCTTGTTGAAAAGTTGCATTTTGACCTGTTTGGGCTACTGAGCTTCCTGAGTTATTAAACCTCAAATTTATAGCATTTGTAATGTTTCTTTTATTTGCTAACCATCACAGTTGTCCACTAAATGCTAGCGCAGTACCAAAACCTGGAGTTTTAGAAGTCATTATGAAACTACCTTTTTCTGAGATGTGCACAGAGCACTGAATTTTTGATCTCCATTACTCCTACATCCCTGCCAGTCACTTGGGTTTCTTGAAACCAGAGCAGAACACAGTCCACAAGCTCAGGAATACCAGCAGGTATTTACAGAGGATCCTTTATTCCCACCTGAATATTATTGTTGGAAAATAAAATGTGGGAAAGTCAGATGTGCGGTTCCAGCACATCTGACTGTACATGCATCTCTGTCTGCGTCCCAGTATGCATTGTCCCCAATCATCACACATTATCATTTAAGAACTTCAGAATTTGCTATTGACACTACTAGAAAGTAGGTCTGCCTAGAAGTAGAATGTCTGTTTAATACAATTAAAAAGTAGTTACAAGGTAGAAGGGGAAAAAAATACACTAACATATTTTACTAGCATTGGGAAGGTGCAAGATATAACAGCTAACGGATGATATTATATACTGAGAACCAGCAAAACTTGAAGAAAAAAATTAAAATTCAGTGTAAGCTGAACACCTATTTTATTAGCTCTGCAGAGCCCATTATTGGTTTGCTGCATCTACTGCTAAAGAAACAGTGGAAAGTCCCAATGAACACGGTCCCAGTGAACAGAGTGTTGACTCTCCTGCACATCCAGCTGCAGGAAGAGATTTCATGCTCTGAGAATTTGAAAGAAATTCTAGGCTGATCATTTTTAGAGGTTGCTTGGAGATTAAGCTTCAAATCTACAAGAAAAAGACACAGTGATTGTAAATGTGAATTGCAAAATAGCGTTCTGCAATGGTTCTGTGATGTATCACATGGTGTCACAATTTATCATAAGGCTGTCAGTACCAGATATTTACCTCAAAAGTACACGACACAGACACATCTTACGAACTTTATATTAGTTATGAATAGTACATCAGTCTATTTCTAAATAGATGTCTTTTCAAAATGCTATTAAATGAACCACTGTAATTTAACACATCACACTAAAGATCCTGTGCAACTGGGACGGCATTAAAACCGAACTTAGAAAAACTCCTTAAAATTTGCAGTAATGAAACTATATGATAAGGATAAAACCAGTTTTTCCTGTTGTTCAAGTAATTCTTTCTCATTAGTAGAGCTACCATGGTTGTGATGTTTAACAGTTGTATGTCACTTTAAATCTTCAAAAACGGTGTGAATATTAATTATATATGAACATTAATAATACACCTCTGTCTAAGTATTTAAATATTTATTAAGTCTACTTCACAGGCATGGAAACCAAGACAATGCGAATCTCAAGTTTCAAACTTCAAATACTTAAATCTAGGTACCAAAATCTGTTATTACCTTTACTTTCTTTTCTAAAGCTCTGAGAATGAAAAACATAAGTTGAAATTTTGATGTTCTGGAGGTCTCACTGCATCTGAAGAGGTTATTTTTTAGGAATGCCAGGTAGCAGCCCAGCTTTAGAACAGCAGCCCAGGAGCACACAACGGAGGACAAGGGAGGATATGTGATTTATATTGCTTAATTTCAGCCCTATAGACACTTTAGTTGCTCACGATATATCTGCAGCCAACAGGAACTGAAAGACACCTTCAGAGTTTAAGTCATTCTATCCTAAGAGCTGCATCTAATCTAAGCGGGATGGAGGGAAAATGAACAATTTGCAGCAGACATCTATGAGCCACGCGATGCAAGCGCAACCCAAACGCCCAAGCTGCCCGCACCGAGCTCCTCGCACATGGCATCGATCCAAATGTCTGTCCCCAAACACCCACGAGGTCAGAACATCAAAGACTCTGCCAAGGTTGTGTCCCTTGCTCCAAACTGCTTGTTTATTCCAGCTGCAAAGAACTAAAATAGTTCCTCTGTGAGACACTATTTATTTTAATAGCTTACTATTGCAATAAAAAGAATTATTATGCAAACGATGCCTCATAATTAAACTTTTAAAAGCTGCACAACACAATGCTGTGCATTAGAGTCCCTTAAATATACAATCCAGTGTCCAGATAGAAACAGATGACATGCTTGGACATGGATTTATCCAGACAAAATGTTCTTCCAACTGGGCATAGTAGTTTTATAATCTATATGCATATTATTAAAACTACTATGAAAGAGGTTGATTCTTTATGCATAATCAGTTCCATTGAAATAAAATTGCTCTCAGTAAAGCACTGATGCAGATAAAATACTGTAAATGTACAGAATATTAAGCAAATGTTTATATTAAAAAGCCTGCTTTCAGGTGAAAACGTGCTCAGTGAAGCACAACCCCCAGAGTGCCTGGCAGAATATTAACACTCAGGAGATCACAAGATGCCATCAAGTATTCCTGTGTAAAAGCTCGAGGTGGGATAAAAGGTAGCACTCGGATGACAAGCCCCAACAAAAGAAATGTGCAAACACATGGGGTGTGATACTATTGAGATGTAAATAAGGTTAGAAATATATGGAATCAAGCCTGCTTGGAGTCAGAAGTGTCTTGTAAAACAGGGACAACAACATGTTTAGCATGAGCAGCTTCAGCTCACTGATGTGCCCGCTACCATTGCTTTCAAGGCTACCTATGAGACGTGATATGTGAAGAGAAACAATATTTCAGGGGAATTATAAGGTAACTGCTATTGGAGAAGGATGCAAACTCAGGTACTGCAACCAACCTCTTTTAGCAAGATGCTCCCCACACTATTGGGACTAGACACCTCCATTGAGACAACTGGGTATGTTTCTTTCCTACACCTCCATCCAGACAAAAGAGAAACTAAATTAAGAGTCAATAATTTTCTGAGACAAGAAGCCCTTGGGTGGTATAGGCATCATTCAGAGTTGAGTTCTAGTGAATCAGGACAGGTGTAAATTAAAGATTTTTACTGTCTTAACTGTGCTGACAGTGAGCTTAAAGACTAACAATCTCTGTTTGGAAAGAGTCAAAAGAACAGAAAATTTTATTTCACTGGAAAAACTGTGTATTTACTAGCACAGACTGCTTTGGACGGCTTTAGCAATAGAGCTCTGTCTACCTGGTGCATATGTCCCAATAGTAACCAGAAGCGTTCATACCCAATTCAGATTTCACTCAACTATTTATAAAGCTCCTACCTACCCTGCTGAAAATGAGCTTAGGATGTGCCTTTCCAGCTCCACCGTTTAATAGAGAGCTTGCACTATTTCTTTTAGACCAAAAATTGGAACTGCTGTATTATGTAAATGTTATTGCTCCAAACAAAAGATTGTCATTGTCCTAGTAATTAACTGTCTGGTTAATTAGGCCTCTTTCCCTTTGCTCAGCAACCTGCATTCATGTGCATATACAGACTGTTACAAAAATAAACTAATAAGCTTTACATTGTCTGTGTAGAATTGCTAGGAGATTGGCAATAGCAAAAAATATAAGTCCTATACTGGAAGCTGAAAATCTATTAAAAATGGAAATGCGGCTTTTCTCCAATAAAAATGTGAATTTTGTCATGTGGAGTGATGGATTTGGAGCACTCAAGAAGGACAAATGAATCACGCTGAGCTGTTAATATCCCTGCCAGTCCTATGGCGTTCCATGAGCATGTGAAACTGTCTTTGTTTGCTTTCCTAACAAGCATCTCTTAAAAAGATTCTCTGGGAACACAGGAAGCTTCTGTAGTGGGATAATTGTTTCAACAGCTTGGACACCATTTGTTTTTTTTCTTTTTTTGTGAGTGATAGAGGACTCAGATCATTACTACAGAGTGTAATACTTGATATCACCGGGAGCACTGACTGAAATACACAAAGATTATTAAAAAATAATACTCCTGTAAGAGCAGAAAGTGGTCTTTATGGGTTAATTTATACATCATTTTTGATGCTGCTGTGAACTTTGAGTTTATTATTTTTTAATAATAGTAACAATACTTGTATCTATTAGACAAGAGTAGTAAAGACTATGAATTATTAAACCTTAGCAGAGATAGAATCACTTCAAAGATGAATAAGAGTATTTGGATTATGTGCCCACTAATGCATTAAAAATAGAGAGTCCTACACATTTCAGACTTATTTTACAAAGGTCTACCAGTAATCTTTGAATCTACCCATATTTTACAGCAGGATACTGTACAAACATTTATACAATTTTCAGAAAATATAACTATTGTCTAGCTTATTAAAATTAATCTTTAAAAAGTGAAAGTTTAGGAAAATAGAGTCATGGATGCAATTGCAGGCGTACATTTTTTCAATTGATACAAGCTCTAAAAAGTAAACAAAATTTCTTGTAATCTGTCTCATGGGGAACTGGCTCCTCTGCAATAAAAAAACCCAAAAAACCTACCCATGACTAAGCCACTAAATAATTCAGCATAAGGGCACAAAATAGGAAGAGCAAGAAAACATTGTTCAGTACCTTCAACAAGGTTTCCAAAGATCAAAACCACAAACAAAACCACCCGCACCAGACCACCTTATTCAAGGTACTGAACAATACCTTCTGCAAGAGGCTGTGTGTGTGTGTATATGTATAAATACACAGACATATACACAAAGCTGAAATTTTGAGGAAATACCATTAGAAACTCCTAATGGAATCCTCACACGGACGTGGGACTTTTTTGATGAAGAAAAGGAAAATACAGTAGAAGTAAACATATTTCACAGTAGTAACTTGTCAGTCACATGCAAATAATCTGAATAGAAATCTAAACTTCAGCACCACTTAAAAAGTATGTTACTCTCTAATACAAGAGGGAAATATGAGGAAAAAATAAAGATAGAACAGTTTCAGTCTAAAGTGGTAAGAAAAGGTATAATATATATGGCCCAGAATATGACTTTTGGAGTTAATTATTTAGAAACAGCTCAAGCTGCTGTGTAGCACCTATTAATAGACTGTAAAAATAATACCACTCTAACGAATGTAGCAGATGGTGGTAATACATTGAAAGGAAAAGCATTTTTGTTCTATGTTCTTCTAACATTATCTGATCCTCCAAGTCCTTAGGCATTCTGGTTTACCAAAGGTATCAGTTAAAAAATTAAAAGAGATCTCATATCATGTTGGGACATGAATCTTAATGCCAAAATGGCACATATTTATTTCCTGTTAATGGCAGATGTATTATATGTGCTCCAGCTAAGGAACAGCAGACTCAGGAAATTACATGACGTTCTATCATAAAGTTTGGGTACTGATAACAGAAAGAATATATTTCAGAAATGTGCAGATGCCTGATTTTATAAGCCTAATATTTTTTATTATTAATGTGTGTACAGCACCATCGATAGCCACTAATGGATATGAAATGATAAATTTGTTTTCTGATTCTCTTTGTTGAGCATTCTGTCCCAGCAAATTTACTGTGGTACCGGGAGCTTCTGTCAGGATCTCTAATGTGCTTTGTGGATGTACTTTAAATTCCCAGCGAGTGGGTTTGACTGTGAGATAGGGCCCTTATGAGGGAGGAAAATGTCCTTGGTCCACAGAGACAATTCCCTCCCTACCGTTTCTCAGATGGGAAGGGTGCAGAGAGCAGTTCTGTGTTCACATGAGGTCAGCTATTGCCCATCTTGCTCTTCAGCTCTGCCCTGAGCAGCACACAATCTTACATCACATGAGCTATTTGTAGACTTAGTCCAAGCTTTGTAGACTTAGTCCAAGCAAGTGCCCCTCACCTGCTGCCATCAGTCTGACACTGCGGAGCTAAACCTGCGTGTGACACATCACAACGCATATTCCTCTTCAACCATGACAAGAGGCTGAAATCAAAGGAAAACTAATTTTCAAACCTCTTTTCACTACTTTCCCATCGCTGTTTTCGATTACCAAGGACTGGATACTTCTTAATTGACGCTTCCAATTCACAGTAATTAATTGTAGCTAGACTTCTTTTCATCTCTTGAAATACAGAATATCACAATGGGCTCAAACAGAAGAGTGTAAAAGCAATCTATATTACCGCTAAATAATCATATTCACCAGTTTTTATCTTAGCTTTACATACCTTTCATCTGCTTTACAAACATTAAAACTCATTTAATATGCTTTTTAAAAATGAATAAGGTACTATAAAAAGAGCATATTAATGGCTGTACATATAACTTTTTATAATTTTAGTCAGGTCTATTAGCTGGTGTACTGTAAATCAAATTAAGTATAAATATTAGTACTGACAATGTGTGTATAATTACTTTTTAATCTTGACTGCCTGAACATGTATTCATTGTAAAGGAGTAGGCACAGACCTCTGAGCCATATCTAGGCATACAAATGGTACATTTGATGTACACTACTGTAATTCATACATACATTTCTCACACATAACAATAAATTGCTAATAGCATAACAACTGCGTTGGTTTAAAAAGGCAGAGTGTGGCCTAAATCTGTAAATCTAAAAGTCTGAAGTCATGTCAAACTGCTTTGTCACATAATGACAAAATAATTCAGTTTCCAGACCCAGGGAAAGATAAAATGAGGCACCCATGAAAAAGAGAATGGAAGTACACTATGTATAAAAAAACCAACCAAACAAACAAACAAAACAAACCACAAGACTTCATAACATGATAAAATGAATTAATAATATAAGTGTAGGAAAACAAAAGAAAACAAGGAGTTCATCTTGGAAGCCATGATTTTGTTACAAAATGTTAACTTTGAAAGTTTACTACGTGTCCTAAAAGAGAATGCTAGGATAAACTATGTTCTTGATATCAGAAAAGAAGGAATTCTTACACAGGTTCAACAGATCTTTTATATGAAGATCATAGAACCTCTTGCAGACCTATTGCATCTGTACACAGACTAAAACCTTCTCTTGCACAGTGTGGCTCTGGGACACGGAAGAGCATTATAGAAAACCATAAGTATGTGCTCTAAAAATCCCACAGAAAACAATCCGAGTTGTTCTCCGGTAAAGGCAGGTATCTTACTGGAAGAAACAGATGGGAATGGTGCTCAGAAGACACAGGTAAAATGCAATGAAATTATAAAGTTATATTGTGAAAGTGTCGCAGTATTGGAGTACAACGGCTGTCCAATCGCTTAACATCTTCATACAAAAGAGTGGAATGGGGACCAAAAGCCCTGCAAAGGATGTGCAAATGCAGCTGTCCTGCATCTTTAAGACTAAAGAAGTTCAGTGCAGAGTTCTGCTAGCAATTCACTAGGTTTACTGCCTTATTTCAGTGGGAGTTAAATGCTAATTCTCTTGGGTGTCTTCGAAAATCTCCACCAGAACTCTTTAGACTTATAGCTTGGAAAGTATTTTTAACAGAGGAGGGGTTAAATGAAATCACCTCTTCCCAATAGCCTAAAGAAATTCAATTCCAGGGTTTTTTCCCTTCAGTCAAAAATCAGATTTGAATGCTCTGATTCCTCATACATCTTCAAGATTTATTCATGAATTACAGCTGAATGCACTATATGTTGTATTTATATGAACAAACACATATATTAAAAAAAATAATAATTTCCATAATCTAGATAGATGCGTGTTTGTTGGTGTCTGAAATAATATCACTCGTGCAAGTTGTAAGCATTCAGTTGCTCTTAAAAACGCCATTCAGGCATTGTAAGTCATATAACTAAAGCACAGGCAATGACCTTTAAGTGTATCTTCTTTCCCATTATCTCTACACTGTGCAATAGTGATACTGGAATCTTTGTAATATCTGCACAGAAGCTATTTATTTTAAAATCATTTCACCCTATAAACTAACCATAGTTTTATTAACAATAGCAAGAATTTGATATAATATTCAAAGAAATACTAACATACTATCCACTTTAGCTTCTTTTACAAAGAATCTCTTAGTTCATTTGTATTTCAGCAAAAGAGCACGTGATAATTTTAATTCTTTATTAAACTTTTTCAATTAGATTTCTAAAACCTTATCAAGTGTAGAGCATCTTCAGGGAACAAAACTTTCATAATAACAATACCGTGGAAGCTTGTAATCTTTAAAATGACTCATTCACTATGATTAATTTACCCTTTATTTGTATCTGTATATCGAAAGGGCAAATGTCACTTTCAGAGTTATTATTTCAGACAGAAAATTTCATACAGAATTTTACTTTAGATGTAGGTCACATCATTTATGAGTAACTGTCATGACTGACTCACTGCATTTTCTGTCAATGTTGAGTTTCTTCCTGTTTCAGAAATATCTCTTGAAGAAGAAACATTGCTTACAGGCTGTGAAAGACATCACACAGCTAAGCCAAGAAACATTTCTCCAATTGACAGAGGCCAAGTATTGGCGTACTATGAATACACCAAAAGTAACACTGAACACTGTACGTCTGCTGCAACAAAGTCGTTACAGGATTTTGCACTGATTGCATGAGCAGCTTTTAAGAGTGCTGAAGGCTCAAGTGATTTTCTGTAGGCTATGGTATAAGAAGTTTTAATAAAGAAACTACAACTAATGTTAAAACAGCCAACTATGGACATGTTTGTTGTAAAACAGGGCATATAACGATTGGCAACAATACCCACACACACATACTGACATCAAATCAAGACATGCTTTAAAATACTCTCCTTTAGTAACAAGATGAAATGCAAAAAGAGAGAATGAGGGTAGAGAGCAATGCCCAGATGTTTGCATGTTGGGAGAACACCAAGTTCTGTGGATGGCAGGAGTGCAAGCATAAAAAAACTCTAATAATAACAACAACAACAAAATCAGGCTGTATTTCAGGAAAGTGTTACTGCCAGTAATTCATCTATGTTTAAATAATTTCTTTATTTACTCAGACCTGCATTAAAATGCCTCATATGATTGAAATTATGACCAGCAACAGCGCTTTGAGTGACTACCTTCAAAGAGAAGGGTTATTTCCTCAAAGTCACGCAGTCGGCCACCCACGCGTGGACATGATTTCCAGGCTCTTTTCCAGTCCTTTTAAAAACATCCTGCCCGAACACAAAGCCTTTCCAAACAGCACAATACACAATCTGGAAACAGGTAGAATAGGGCAAAAATCTAATTTCTAATCCAGTACTTCATCAGATCATGACTCATCTCCTGGAGCAGGAGATCACTTCTGATGTTCTAAGTGTGTATGAGATGGAAGAAGTCCTGAAGAGAGTCAAGAACCAAGCTGCTATTACTGTCATTTCTTTCTCCCTATTGAACATCCACAAATGGTTTCTCAGCTGCATTTAATCCAGAAGCAAAACTGACCAAGTCAGTAGCAACTACTCTAAAAAAATATTTATTTTGCTTATACTACTTGCTTGATCAGGCTGATTCCTTTCCCATTGTCTCGAGCATCTGCCTACAACTCTCTTTCCATTTATTACCAGCACTGGTATCTTGCTGTATGTCATTGCCATAGTGTGTGTGGCCTTGCCTAGTTATCAGTTCATTTGACAGCTCAGTTGTTTGAACTGATGCCAAAATGACTGGTTCATGTTTTGGTTACAAGCTTTGGAAAAGCTGATAACTTGGACAGAGCCATTTTTTTCTTTCTATGCAGTCTCTCTTCCAGATGGTTGACGTTACTTTGAGCAGTCCTCTCTTTTCAGTTTTGAAATTATTTGGTCTGGCAGGGACTTTTCTTTTGTATTTTTAGAGTCTACAAGCTGGATTTGTATCCCATCTAAATTTGCCTTTTGATGTCAATGAAGCTACAGAAACTTGCATAGTGTGATGATCTTGCTTCATCAGCAGTTCAATTATAACTCCAAATTAAACAGAAAACACTTCTGAAATAGTCTGAAATTGTACTAGTAACTCCAAGAACATTTTTTTTTTCCCCAAATCATGCACTTATTACTAGATCATCAGATAATATTATTAGTCAAACATAGCTGGAAGTATGATTTTCCTGCTATGGGCAAGTGACTTGAAGTGCCCCAGCCAGCTTTTTGGTCCTTATCTAATCATCTTTTGGATATAAGAAAGGTAGCGTTTAAGATGTAGTACAGGACACACAACTGCATTACATAGGACATTCATGAGGATCTATGTTAGGTTGTTACTGCTCTTTCTAAGATACATCATGTGCTTAAAGTCAATGATGAATACTTAAACTTGCCTAACAGATCTGACAAGAAGTATTTTATCTGGGTTGATTTCAACAGAATGTAGATATTCAAAGCAAATAAAAAGAAATTGGAATTAAAAAAATATTACTTTGAAGGATGTATATGTATCTAAACAGAATGCTATAATGGGCATTTTGGGTGACTTAACAGTCTCTTATGCCACCTGAACTATTATAAACTTCTGTAAACGAAACTCATAGAATAGAAGTGTAGGATCTATATATATAATGTATGTATTACATATGTACGCACACACAATAGACAACTTTGTGGTTTTAGTCCACCTGAGCTGTACAAGCTTCTGTAAATAAAGCTGGTAGAAGCATACATTCACGAGTATTTAATTGAAAAAATATACCTTTTCTTCTGATTTTAGCATAAATATCAAGAATGCATTTACGGTCCTGACCAACCTCACTGGGAAAGCAACTCTTGGGAAGCAGATGATTCCCACACATTCTCATATTGAGATATTGAGTTTCCTCTGCCACTGGAGAGGCCACTCAGAAATGTTGGAGCTGTCATGTGCTTCAACATGAATTTTCCAATGGCAATGAAACCAGCAGGTGGAATTTAGATCTCATTGTCATGTGTGAGAGCTTTCCATGGACTTTAACTGAGCCAGGATTTCAACCAGGGCTGTACAATTACTGTTTCACTCTATTATTTCTTCTGGACTAGGTGGTTGTGACATAGTTTTGTTTCAAAACAAGAAACACTGGCAAAACAGAAAATCCTTCTCCAGAAAAACACAATAATTCTTCCCATCTCCAGTATAAATGTTTAAATCTTCAAATATTTTCTTTCAAAATACAGCTACTAAAAGCTTTTTTGAAGAAAAAAAAAATAAATGAAATTATGCCAGAAAGTCTACAAGGTATATTTAAGGATTAAAAAATTCTTTATTGGTGAGAAAAAGCTTTGAGACTTGAATCATTCAGCCTTGAAAAACAGAAGGATAAGAAAAGTCTTCGTAATGTGTAGCTAGGAGAGAGCTGTTTATGCTACAGGAGAATAATGAGAACTCAGTGATCTGAATCTAGTAGATACATTTAGAAATTGTATTAAATACATATGAGGAAGAAGTATAGGCTTTTTCAGTCTGGGGTTCTGATATAGGCTGTAAATTGCTTAATGTCCCTTTGTCTCAGCTCCTTCATATGTAAAACGGATTATTTCCTTTGCCCGATTTGCCCATTAGCACTGGGGAGCTGTGGCTGCTCTCCCTGCCCTTGTCCACACAACATTGCAGTGGTGTCCACACAGCATCGCAGTGGTGTCCACACAGCATCGCAGTGGTGTGCAGCTGCTGGCTTCTAGGGACCAGAAAAATACAAATAATAATGGCTTTCAAAAGGAAAGCCAATATCATTTGGAAGTTTACTTCAAGACTGCTTTGAAGCAAGATCAGAAAACACAGTTAAAGAAGCCCGGTCTAGCATGTACTTACAATAATATTTCAAAAAAAAATGTATGTCTTAAACCAGTTATTTCCTGCATTAGCTTCTGGGTCTATAAGGAACTGACACCTTTCTTAATTTTAACAAATTAGCAATTTACAAGTCAGTCAAAAAATCGAATCAACTGGCTTTTTCTCCTTCTCAGTTGTAACAGTATGTTTGTCTCCAGTGAAAACAGAGCAACTTGCCAATATGGATCACATTTAAAAACACAATCCAGTTTTCCCTGAAATAAGAAAGAACCTTTAATTAGGCTAACAACTTTCCCAGCTGGCTTCTTGAATAAATACTTGAAGTCATTTGATTCAGTGGTAAAAAGCAAATGAAATGCATTAACTACACAAATGCTCAGCTGCTCCGCAGGTAGATTAATGTCTTCTAATTCAAGAACTCCTAAATCTATGGCTTGTGTTAATCTTATTTTTTCTTGTATATTACCAGGACTCATGCATAGCAAGTGATTTATGCATCTTGTTAGTTTTTGGATTTCTGTTCTGTCATAGAAAAACATGTTTTGCACAGCTTTGTAATCACAGCGAATTTCACTGGTGAGAGATATTTCTAAGGCCGTTGTGTTTTTACACCAGTGTTTGCAGCCACTATACTGAGCATTATAATCAGTGTATAGTGATTTTGCAGCTGTGCAAGAGTCAACAAAACAAGTTTAGGAACAACTACAGCTCAAGACAGGAATTCATTTACCATCCAAAATACAGTAACTACCCTCCAAAAGTTTGTATTTACCACAGACACTTCCCAATTACAACATTTGAGGTTCTCTCCTGTATATTTTATGATAGACTCACAGACAACTTACTAATTGACTCTGCAGCTGTAAGATGACCCAGGCTGCCACTCACTTCTTATTACTCAGACTTTCCTTATTCATGACATCATGTCATGTATCAAATTAAAAAAGGACCTTTTATTTCCTGTTCCTTTGAGCAGTGAGTATTCACCCTGCATTTCTTCTGCAAACTAAAGAAAGGTGAGCAGTATGCTAAAGCATGTACTGCAGAGAGCAGAAGAATTGAATTCTTTCTAGTTATTAGAAATAGAATTTAATAAAAAAAGTATTAACCTCATTGTACCTGGTCCAATGAAAACAGAAATGTCATGTGAATATGAAAAAAGATCGTACAGTATGGAATATGGAAAATGTTTGAACAATAATTACTTTGGTTTGACATTATTCTTTACAACAGCTTTGAGAGCACAGCTTTTGTTAGAGGACTCTGACATTAAGTGAAAAGGCTCAAGGAATAAAAAAACTACTGGATTCCACATTTGATATATTTTAAGGTAGAATTGTCATTTCCACTACTATTGGATTCTGGCAGATGGTAGGGTCAGGCAAGTACACCTTTCTAAAAGTACTGAGAGCCTTAAATTCAAATTGAGGTCAAAAATTGGTTATGCTAATGCCATAGCAAAGGTGGCTACTCTTGGACTTACAAAGAGTAACTTGTACTAAAAAAAAAAAATGGTGCCAAAACCAAACACTACTAAAAACAGTCATATGACGTCCAAAGGAGAAACATGGATTGAAATAAGTACAGAGTCCAAGTAAAATAACACAAGGTCCCGTTCCCTGAACAGACGAACGGCAGTCACACAGTGCCCTCAGAGACAGTCTAAACCTTGCTTTTTGAAATACTGGAAGCTAGGAGGTTGGGAGAAAAATAAGGGTGTATGCTTAAAATTTAGGAAACTCTGGAATCACTGTATAACATATAAGAGTCAAGTGCTCTTCTGCATCCTTTGTGTTTATGATCTGTTTATATATCAGTGTGACTCAAAAGAAAAAAGGAAATAATGAAAAACCACAGACACAGCCAAAAAACTACTACCCCCATCACTGAAAGCTAAACTAGACCCCAGACTACAGGCAGACAGGCACAAATATGTGATTGGGAACAGATCTTGGAGTAAAATCCCAGAACCCACATTGTGGTACCAGTGCCCAGCAGTACAAGGCGATGGGGAGGAAGCAGGAGGGGTTTCACAAACACTTCCACTTCTCATTCATCTTAGCAAACTGTGAGTTAGCAGAGACTGTAACAGCAAGTGCAAATTGCAATGCAGCTTTTATCCTACACATGTTCTCATATTATCATCATTGGGAACTCAGCAAATGGATTGAAGTTGTGCAACCGTAACTCTTTAACTGTGACACACTAGCACACTTGTTAGAATTATCTGGAACACAGCAAGTGCCTGGAAAGAGAACCAGGCCACAGCACAAATACAATGTGTTCTTTAGGCCAAATCTCTCATTATGAAGAAAGCTGGGAAAATGCAAAGATTTTTGCTCTATAAAGGAAATAAGCAGCATGCAGAAAACTAAAATGTTATTTCTGATGTGACATATTTTAATGAAGTGATACTGTCAGATTATCTGGACAGCAAAAGGTTTGCGTGTCCTAGTTATTGAGGGTAGATAGCATTCACTTCTAGAACTGTCAAAACCCTTTCATAGCATTTTAATTTCCAAAAGAACCTGACTTTGCTGTGGAAATGTTATGATAAAGCCTAAAAAGAATTTATCTGATTAAAGAAGAGTGTATTACCATCATGTGGAGATTTGCTTCAAATCTTATGTAACAGCAATAATAAACACAACCCACTTCTGTACAAAAACAGATAATAGGAACACAAGGTAAAAAAAGAACTTGAAATTTTCTTTGATAAGATTATATTTCAGAAATGAAGTAAGGGAAGGATATTTACCCACAAATAAGATTTATAAAAAAAACCCACCCAAGATGCTACCTACTGTCTCCCTAGTAACATCTGCTTGTCAAAGTACTATGCAATCAAGTCAGCAGCTGAAGACTGACAATCACCTACCGTAATATATTTTGGATTACAAATTCAGGATCATTTAGAGATGTTGATTCCTAGTGGTTATGTATAAATTACAATATGTGCTAAGTTACCTAAAGAATATTTTAATTCTTAAATTTAAATAGTGTCTCGGTGATAAGTGAAAACACCATCTGCAGCTTCATAATAATTTGTTAATTGAGTATAGAGTACATAAAATTAAAATCACTGCTGTCATCCCATAAGTTTTAAGGTAAGCCACCTAATGCAGTCATTCACAAATACCAACAGTCTATGAAAAACCGCGCTCATGAGTTTTATGGCTATACAAGTGATTCGACAATAAATAAAACTTTGAAATATGTTTTTCACTAGATCCCCAAAACCTGCTGATTCTGGAAGGTTTATGCTTAAGCCACTTAACAGTCTTTCAAGATATATTAGAAATGTGATATGTGAAATCCAGGGTAAATAAGAAACATAAGTCTGCACTAACCAAAGAATGAGAAATGTATTGTGAAAACAGAGGAAATAACTTGGTCGATGTAATGATAGAAAGGGAATAATCTAATTTTCCTTGGTCAAGTGCAACACCAGCATAGATTAAGCCTTAAATCTTTCTCTACATTTTCTGAGTTGCCCCAGCACGCAAACACATATGTGCAAAAATAAAAGAAAATAGTATGAAAGTATGAGTCAGCCTCGTCTCTAATAGGTGAGTTGTTCAACTACTGGTCAACTCTGTAGCCTTTAGGATACAGTTGCTTTCAATTAACCTTCCCACCTCTGCTGTGGGAGCAATACTGCCACCACCCCATCCTCATCAAGTCCAAAGCATCCAGGCAGCCCAACTCCAGCTTTCAGGCAGAGCATAGAAAGATGTTCAAGTTATATTGCAAATAATAGGGATGAGCATAAGATATAAGATTTCAGGATATCCTGGACCTGGGTTGTTATCTATTGCTGATCGGAGGAGAGAGAACAGCAGAAACCTCTGCTCAGACCTTGGGCTCTGGCTCACAGATACAGGTGGAGCTTTAACAAGAAGCAAAGATGATTTCAGGATATCCAAGTGGCCCTAACTGAAAAGATAGCTATGGGAAATACCTACATACACTGGAGAAGGAGAAAGGGAGCGAAAGAAAGCATAGCAAAGAGATTGCGTATGAAATCTAGTCTCTGATCAGTTCTCTGAGGGAGTACATTGAAACACCAAAATCTAATATACCACCTACTCTATTAAGGCAGCAATTCGGGTAGGTCACACACATATTTAAATTCTAAACTTCAGCAGCAAACATAAAGATTTGCTATTAGAAAAAAACAGGGAAATATCCTCAACTCCCTTTCATGGAGAAGTTTTCAGAAATCAGTGCCTTTTCCTCCCTTTTTGCTGGAGGTTTTCATGTGACTTGCTTTAATCATGGAGTTTGTAAATCTCTTTGGCACTACCCAGTATCTCCATTAACTGGATGCGATTCAGTTCAGGTAGCTTTATTTCCTGACCCTCATCTAGATCACCAGCTTTGACCAATGCCATTTCCAACACCTCCAGCTCTGAGGCTTGCTTTAAAAGTTGTTGGTTTGTTATTAAACACTCTACCTAAGAAACAATTCCCTTGAATGTGCAAGTTTTGGTGGCAGTGATCCTAACTGGGTACCTAGACTGCTGGGATTTTCACCCTTTTTCACAGCAATGTGTATTTCCATGATTTCCCAAGTGTATCATATACATATTCCTCTAGGAACGAAAAATTCTCCTGATACTATTTCTCATCAATATCTTTCATCATCTGACCTGTTACACTTTCATGAAACAAATTCAGGCACAGTTCACATTTCAAAGTAAAAAGAGTAATTCACAGTGAATAACTTTGTTTGCATAGTACAGATTTTTCATTCACTTCCAAAACTTCTCTATTGTCTTCCAGAATCTCAAAAGTAGCCACTTCCAATAAATTCTTCTGTATGTGATTTCATAACGAGAAGCATCTTTTCATTCTAGTGCTTGGAACAAAATACAAATTCCCCCCTTCTAATTTGCAACAGACATTGAGTTTTATAGAGCACTTCAGATGAACTGAATAATCACACACCTGCATGAAATTTCCCACTAACTATTACAGCCTGAAAGAATCTACATGTCAAGCAAGAATCTTGATTTAGGCAAGAAATGACTAGAAGTCAAACATCACCCTACAAGTTAGCATGAAAAAACATCACAGTAAGTGGGAAAATAACCCAACACAAACCAAATGCCAACAGGTAACTTTAATGGTTTACCCATTTTGTATCTCATTTTACAGGAGCTCCCTTGGTTGGTTGACCCATGTGACACATTAGCATACATAAATCAAGCCTAATTATAAATTGCTGTGTTCATAAGGAAAGTGAAGGCTCAGGCTGATATTTCAAGACATGTTTGAGGCATGTAAATCAGTGTTTGTATTCAGTGTAGAACGAAAAATGGACTTGATCTGGATAGCGAGTGGCAGAGGCAAAAATTTAATTGTTCATTGCCAAAAAAAACCACCAAAGAGTATTATGTTGTCTCTGAGAATTTAATTCTGCAACACTGAAGTTAGTGGTTACTCCTCTTCATAGTCCATCTGTTTGCAGAAGGTTTATTGAGGGGTCTGTGGGAGCAGAACACAAACATGCTCCTATACTTCATTTGGTTACTAAACACCATCACTCAGCACCACAGCTATTGCATGTAACAACTGCTAAACAAAAGGGATCTCATCCCATGCCATTGTTTCTACTTGAGAAGGATACTATGATATACCACAGAACAATCTCTGAGCAAAGGGCAACTGTAAATCCCACAATAAGATACCGGCTCTAATAGAGCACTGTCTTCAGGGGGCTGATAACAACTAGATGAATCACTGTAGACTCAGGGCACCAGACAGACCCTGGAATATGAATTTTCTTTCCTCACAGGAAGCAACAGTTTTCACAAACACTGAACAATTGTTTTGAAGCCTTCTGCATATATGTGTGTGATTAATAGTGTAGCACTTAATGGATCAAAATATTTGATACAAGCTTTCAACAACAAATTGTGCCTAAAGAAAGCGGAATTTGGCTCCAAACCCTTCCCCCCAAAGAGCTATTAACAAAAAAAGAGCTCCAAGAATATATTGATACCAAACTAAGCAGATTCCTGAAACTTGAACTCAATCCGAGCCTTTTATCCCCATTTGAAAAATGTCTCTGATAACTGATGCTTGCCCTGAAATTGTCGATTTTGTCTTTATTAGCATTTCAGCAATAATTCTAAGGCAGATATCTTTCCAGACTCTTACTGGAGATCAGTAAACCTGGTCAAGTATATTTGGTTTAAATGCACAACAAATTTCTGCCTCCAGATAACATGTTTTGGTATTGATCAAGGAGATGGTACTTTCGAAACTGTGAGGAATCTATTCACTGTGCTGCCTCTCACCTCCATAAACTCACAGAATTACAATGAACCTTCCTTTACCCTCTTACATGTGAGCAGAAGAGCGCTAGTAAACAACAAGGCTCTTTTTCTTCACTCGACGCTACCACCAGCAAATTTGAGTGGTAAAAAGAGAAGAGCAATAGAGCAAATGTATTTATCAATGACATGAGAGGTTATCAAATACACAGTGTACTAGCAGGAAAAAATTGTGGTAAAGGATAGATACATACTATATAGATCTGATGGGATATCATTAAACTACTTGAGTAGCCTTTAGAGTGGCTAAAACCACAAATCATTGCAAGCACAACATACAAGATATTATTTTCTTTATTACATGGCCATGACCTGCCTCACCTGGGGCTGTGTCTGACCCTATGTACCCCCCCCAGGCCTGATCCTGACCCCTCCCTCGTGAGCTGACACCCTGTCCCCATGGAGGTGCCCAATGTCTAGGTTGGGGCTGCACCCCCAACCTCTCCTGCTCCTTTGCTGGGGCAGCAGGACAGGTCACACCAGCACAAGGGTCCCCCACGGCTCCAGGGCCCCAGGGAGGAGTCGGCCCTTGCTGCAACCTCACAGTCTCAAAACTGTAATTTTTTTTTAATTGCTATTTTTTTTCAAGTAAAATATCAAAACATAATTTGAAAATTTCACTAGTTCTTTCCCTAAATGACTTTTCATGATAAGATTAATGAAGTGACTCTTTTTCCACTTGTTTCAAATAAATTAGCTCCTGAGCATCCGTAATTGCCATGTTGCAAGCATTACCTATGAGCATAACCTCTCACATCACCTGCAGAAGAATTTTCTTCTTAGGTCAAAGGAAAGCCCTTTATTGAATACTACTCATGTTTTATAAGAACTCTGAAAAAACTTATTTCTCTCCCATATGCCCATGTGATACTACATGACCTCGGGAGGAAATTGAGACAGATGTGCTTTACACTAATTGCTTTGGAGGTTCTCTGACACTGAAGGTCTGTAGTTATCTGCCAATTCTCCAAACCCCCTAAATAAGTGCTCAATACACAGACTTTGCTCTATAAAAACCCAGTGTGGAATTACTAAGAAGAATTATCACTCAATTCCCTCTCCATCTTCCCATCCATGTGGTATTTGAAAGGTCGCTGCCCTTCAGGCAGCACTTCCATTTGTTCCAACACCCAGACACGGCTTCGGTCTGTTTTGGGGACGAGGTCACGGCAACTCTTCCCATCCCTTTCAGCTGGCCATGTCTCAGGGATCCCACACAGATGACAAGAGATGGCTGGAGAACATCCATGACAGCACCTCTCCATGATGGGAACTGATCTGGGGCTAAGAATAGAGGAAAGAGTAAAATGTGGCAGGGGGAACCACCAGAAGATTTTGTCTTGCCTGAAACCTATTCTCAGATATGTCTTGTTGTAGTTTCTTTTCCTCTGACAGAGAAGGTACTTTAAGAATAAGAGAGCCAAATAAAGAGAGACACAATATCTTTTATTTGATATAAAGGAAAAAAATGAGTAAAGACTTGGATGCACAGTCCCTTAACCAGATTAGATCCTCCAAAAAGTACAAATTTTAAAATAAAACTGGTATTGGAATCAATACCTTTTAGTGTAAGCTACAATCAAACACAGATTTTAATAAAACTATATGTATCAAAGATTAAGAATTCTATCTAGGCTTGCCACATGTTAAAACAAAGATTCACATACCATAACTGTTTAGAGGAAATTATCACACTGTATTTTGTAAGCTGTCAGAGTATGTCTCAAGAACAGACTTAATGTTACTCTCAGCTTTTACTAAATATGATATTATCTGTTACATGTCTCCACAATTACACATCTTCATTTTCACCTTCATGCTCTTTCATTTCATAGCATTCGGCAGTGACTTCTTTCATGTAGGTCAGCTGGTGAAAAAGCAACATGCCTCTGTCAACAGCTGGATGTTTCTGGGTGCAAGAACCAATCCATCTCTCTCTCTCTTTTCACATATTTATATAGGCACACATGACAGTTACTGTTTCTTTCTTTGTACTAATAAGCAGATATATAGTGTTTCCTGTATACAGCTACATATCCCTACAGGAGACACCAGTTTTTCTCCATAATAGCCAGTAAGGTGATTATCTCGCTATGTTCTGTGCCTAACTACTAAATGCATCATCTTGCCAGAATAAAGACCATGACACATACCATAATCCACAAAGTATTATCTCCAGTGCTTTAATCAATGTTAACATTAACAGCGCCCATCTCTGGCAAAGCATGAAACTATTGACCCCCCAAAGACCTATGTTAAACTATGACAGTATTTTATCTGGGAATTTAATTTGTGTTTGCTACTAATTAAAATACGTGTGACATGTCTCTGGCATTAACCCCAGTTGTAATCAAGCTGTGGATTGTGCCTTTCTCTTGCAAAAATTCAAGAAGAAACTTACAGGCAATTGTAGCACAGGAATGAATCATGAGAAATCCCATGTAATTCATTAAGGAAGCAAATCAGTGTCACAGGTAGAGAGACATGAGCTGTTTCTGCAGTGTCTCTGAAAGGAATCTAAAAAGAACTTTAGAAGAAAAACATCAGATACGTGCAAAGCAGCAAATTATTCCCACTGGATTTACATGACTCTATGTCTGAGTTTAAGTTCAGAGAGAATTATGAAGTGAAATCTGTGTTTTTCTCTTCTCTCACAGGAACAACCTTCCATTCTCTGTGACCTCTTTACTCTTCAATCTTCTATACTTCAAAATACTTCCTATTTTTAAATTGTATTTTTCTGGAGACTGCCTCACTATTATTCCTGCTGTATCAGTTCCAGTGAGGTTCACACTCTGGGATTACCCTATATTATCCTATAGGGCCCACTAAGATTTCAGCCATTCCAGCAAAGCATGGGTGGAATAGGTGCATCTGCACAGAAAGCAGCCCAGGTCCTGTCCCAATCCACTTTACGCTCTTCCCTTGGCAGATAAACCATCAGTATAACAAAAACCTCCTAACACTGGAACAAACCCATCCCCTCCAAAAATGGCATTAAGTCCTATCCTTTCCCCTCCCACCATCTTTTTCCTTGCTTGTCTTAGCCAAAGAAAATAAAAAGAGAATACATCATCCATTTAAAATCATTATCCGATGATAAACAGGCAGCCCTTAACCATTTCCAAGCATTTCACTGCAAGGTCCATGGATTACAGATCGCCTGCTATGGAAAGTTGGATCATCTTTACATGCAAGTTCCTAAAACTCAACTGAAAGATGAACTTCTTATTTTACAGAGTAGGAAAGAGTATGGAAATGGTCTCAAATAAGTGAAAACCTGAATTTCATTGGGAATGTGTAAATTGAGATGCTGGAAGATTAGAAGCCATTTGTGAAGGTCTTATTTTAGATAGGACTTTACTGTGGAAAGAGAAGACAGGTTGGAGGTTGGCTGATGGGATAAGAAGGTGCTTCCAAGCATCCCCAGAGCCATTGCTTCATTTTGAATTTTTTCTCCTAGGAAAAAAAGACAATAGCTGCATGGAACCTTAAAATACTTCAGGGTGGATTTGTGTTGTGGGGTTTTGTTTTGTTCTGCTTTAGTTTTGGTGGTTTTTTGGTGTGTGATTTTGTTTGTTTGGGTTTGGTTTTTTTTTTGTTGGGTTTTCTGTGTGTGTGGGTTTCTACTTTTTTTTTTTTTTTCTTTGGTTTTGGTGCGTGGTGGGTTTGTTTGGTTTTCTTTCCTCACTGCTCTCCCACCACTGAGTATAACTAGAGCAGTGAAATGCTCATCTGAAGTCCAAAACCACGCAGACTGAAACAGCCTACTGTGAATCTTCCACGCTGTCAGCTTGGCCACAGTCTCTACAGAGCAGAGTCAACATGAAGCCTGACGTTCATGGGGACCTCTGGAGACACCAGCCGCAATCTCATGCTGAAAAACCATGAGACCTTACAGTCAAACTTCTGTAATATCTCCATTCCAATATTTTTTGCCAAATTGTTCCCATTTTCTTCCTCCATTGATCTTCCCTCTGACAAAAAGCATAACAACCCAGTTGAGATGAAAGGCAGTTGTGGTCCTAGGTGAGCTTTAGCTGCTCTCAATTGTGCTGTGATGGCAATGCGGGTGTTTCATGATGCCACCTACAACTTGTGTGACAGATGTGACTGTATTTTGTCTTGATACATTTGAGAGGCACCTGAGAAATGTTGTACGTTTCCTGCTCATAAAACATGACTGCCAAGCCTCTCCAGCTACCTGGAACCAAATCAGAACAAGAGGCAGAGACTGTTCTACTGGGGAGGAAAAGAGTATGAACAGGAGGAAATAAAGAATAATATGTAGTGACTCTCATGAAATGCAGAATTATTTTTTCCAAGAGCAGTTACCACTTCCTACTGAGAAAGATTCTGGTATCCTCTTTTATACTATCCCATTTAACTAGCAAGTGATCTTTATTGAAAATCAGTGGGATTACTCAAGAAGAAAAGAGGAATTTTGAAAAGCCATTGCAGAACCCAGCCCATCATTGCTAAATCATTTGATTTAGCAACACCTATAGGCAGTATTTTTCATCGCCTTGTTTCATCCACTAGGTATATTTTCATAAAAATAAATGTACTTTGTCATTGTTTATACTTTTAAATAACATAATACTGTAATTCTCTATTTGCAACACTGATATTTAATTAGTTAAGTGTGATTAAATTTTATACTTTACATATAATGAAGAAAATAACCACACAACAGTGTAATACTGCAATAAATTTGCCAGTACTGAAACCTTAACCTGCATATTTGGGAATTCTAAACAACATCCAGCAGTCTTAATCAGTAACATAATAATGAAACATACTCATTTGGGGTATCATTCTATCCAAATCTACAATAAGAATTCTAGAAAATGTAATCCTGCTAGGTCACACAAGTTTACACTGAAAAATACTACTTGACAATCCTCTGATCACTAATGAAACATTATTGACATGCATTGGGTGCAATTCTCATTCTGATACAGCTCTAATGATACTGTCTTTAATAGGTTTTGATTTACAAATATGATCAAGATGCATACCCATATTTTAAAATGCAGTTGTTAGAAATATTAAGTATGAATAGAGTGGAAAAATGAATTGTATTAGGCTGAACAAAAGCTATCGAGGAATTCACAAGCACACGCAAGAGGAGATTCATGTTTAAATTATCTTGCCCTTTCTACCTCATCAGATAAAAAAAGGGTCTGGAATACAAGATATAATTTTAAAATGGAACAAACGATTCTGCTGGTAGTATTCCATTGACCTCAGTAGAATTAGGTAGGCTGGGAATTTGCTCTGTGTTGCAGAAGATCCCTGTCTAACTGACTGGGAAGTGTGAGGGCTCAGCTCTTCACGAGAACTTCAAGTGTGGAAGTTGAGTTACTGCCTGGGCAGGGACCACCTTCTGGGTTTAGCTTCTCTCAGGCAATTTCATTTAGTGCTTATATAAGATTGTACCCAGTTATGGCTGTAGAGCCAACAGACATCAACAGAAATGCACATGTAAACTGTGTTTCCCTCCACCTTGCAATTATTAATATTTACCAGCACATCTAATCCAGTCATTAACTTAGTAAGAATGTAAGAGACAAGACTCTCAGATGAAAAGCTAAATTAGTTCCTTGACTTCAGTGGAGCTGGGCTGGTTTAGAGTAACAACGACTCTCTCCTAGACTGAGATTTTTCAGAAAGCAAACAAAGTAAACAAAATATGCTTTCCAGGTCACAACTCTAAAATATATCCTGTAAATTAAATTTTTTATTCTCCCTCAGGAACTGGAACCTTGAGAATACAAACATGTCAGCTTTTAACAAATATTAACCTTTTAATTCCAGTCTCTCTTTCTAGAGGGTGGCTGCTGAGGTGATATGAAATACTGATGGACTATCCATCACGCAGCTTCTGCCTATGGGTCATTGCACAGCCTTAAACAATCACACAAGCCAAAAGATAAATCTTTTGATGAAATACTTGCAATTCTTTAGAGACATTTTGAGCTAATGCCGGTGTTTACCCCAGAGTGGTTTCTCTGCTGTCAGCAGAAGCAAAGTGTGTTTATAATGCAGCTTGCATCAAGACCAAAACACAGTTCTACAGCCTGGATCTGAGTAAAGCACCCAGAGACTATTTTGTCTGCTTTACTTACATAGCAGAAAACAAGATCAGAAGTCAGAGCTCACCAACGAGTGTCCACATACAGTAGAAGGCTCTTTTTGAGACACTGAAATTTCAAGCAATGCATTTATGTCCGGACTTAGAAGCATTTCTATTCCCGTGCTACCAAAGAGGACAGAGCCCGAATCAGCAGCCTGCAGGCTTGCAACTGCACACACAGGTCTGGAGAGAGACGTGGTGGTACAGGGCACTGAGGAAGAAATCCAGTGCACAGAAAGGTTTGCTATGGGCCCAGCTTTTCGAGAAAACATGAGATTTGTTTGTTACGTGATATTTTATCTGCCCAATTCCAGCCTCACGAGTGCCAATGAAAGGTGAGAAGAATTTGGTGGTGTTATGTTCTGCATTTTAAGAATAAATACAAAAGGAGGGATAAAAAGAGATTGACTTTGGCCACTGCCCTAACTGATGCGTGTTGGGGATTCTGTGACAATACAGCGTGGGGATCCTCACTCCGTTTGCCTTTCATCTATTTGCAATGGCTATGTTCCAAACTTCTGTGGGACCCTACTGTCAGTCCAAAGAAACGTTACATTTTGTTCAGGTTTTGGAATGTGTTGTTCTGTTTTTGTGTTTCAGAAATCAAGGAAATAAAACTAAGAGCAGCATACAAATAAAATGGAAATAATCTACTGCTCACTCAAATTTAAAGCAAATGTAGTTTGGAAGACCTACCAATACCTCCTGTCATGAATGTATCTCTTACAACACTATCACCATGAGAATTCTTTATAGCTTCAGTTCACTTATTTGAAAGCTTGCACATTACTCACAAGAAAAGGTACTTGACAGTAAAATATATTACATACAATGTCTTTGTATTATGAATCCAAGTCCCTTTTTTTTCCCCACTCTCCTCTTCCCCCCCATCTTTATCAAACACCACTATTGACTGGGGAGCAAAAGCCCCCAAGATACTAAATCTTCAGACCATGAAGGGAAATGGAATGGTTTTCTAATGGAGTATATCTGAGTGCCTCTGGCTTTTAGAACCTGTCTTTAAAGTCTGCTTACTGAGGCATAGATGACCACTCAAACACAGACAGATTTGTCACTTCGGTTTTCAGGACACCCATCCTGTAAAGATCACAAAGTAATTGCGAGGACTTGAGTGGCTAGACCTTCTCTTGCTATTCATGAGGTTCTTGAATTGGATTTAATTTCATGCCAGATTTGACTCTATCAATGGAAGACCAGCTCAAATGATTTCTTAAGAAATGCCCAAATAACACCAGCCATTGTTACAAATCTTTTTATGCTCCATAATGCAGAGCAAGAAGAGATGTTTTAACTGGAAAAATCAAAGTATAGCTACCATTGTCCCAAGGGCTACTGTAAATATTTTAGAGCGTAGAGTTACTAAGGACATACCTTTAATTATATTTCAGCCAAATTATAATCCAGGTCTTTAAAACCATAGATCTATACAAAAGGACACTAAGCCCTCTAGAATACTATGTTATTAAGGTTTCCTTTCTTTGTCTCAGCCTTTCTGTTTGAGATGTAATACTTATGATGTTGTGACTGCCTACCTCCTCACAGCTCTTGCACACTTGTTTTCATGCTATTGTGAGTAGCGGATTGATTGTGACCTCAGGACAAAAGTTTTAGTATGTAAATGGCTGACGTGGAATGAGCTGATTTGCACTGGGAATAAAGAGCCCATACCATCTCAGGAACTGGGATGATGGAACTTAGCTCAAGAATTCATGTAGGTACTGTGTTTAATAGCAGTTACATATAATGAAGAATTTTCACTACTAAGTTTCAGAGTACTTGTGTACCGAAAGCATTTCAGCTTCATTTTACAGGTGGTCAAAATGAAACAGTTTGACTAAGACCCCACAGAAATGCAATAGCAGAGGTATGAACAAAGAACAATCTGTCCAGTTATCTGACAAAAGAAAGTGAGTATAGGCAGCTGTACTTGCAGCCCCCCACAGAGCCAGTGATGGGAACTGAAATCTTCGGCACACCTGCTCACCGTCGTCCTCCTGTAACCAACCCCCTTCGCCAGCTGTGGCAGTTCCCAATTCAAACGTAAATTGACATTACCAAAACGTTATGAAATAAGTGGATTTCATTTTCCAGTTCCTTTTCTTACTGAAGTCTCAGAGACCTGGTCAAACCATTTGGAAGAAAGTAAAATAAACAAACAAACAAACAAAAACCCACAACAAATAAAACCAAAAAAACAAACCAACACCAAACAAGAAACCACACACAACAACCACTACCACCTCCTACATGGACTGCTAAATGTTAGTCTTTCCTTATTAACATCCATAGTTGGATTGTCTTTAGGCTTGATAAGGTTTCTTCTATTTTTACATCTGCTGCCATAAAAATGATGCAAATTGGTTCCAACATCCAGAGTCATGCTGATTTACACCACCTATTCCACACTAGGAATGTTAATAGTCATATTATTTTTGGTTCCTTTCCTGAGACTGGTTAAAACTCAGAAGAACAAACCTGAGGTGGTGGATGCCCCATCCCTGGAGACATCCCAGGCCAGGCTGGATGGGGCTTTGAGAAACCTGAGCTGGTGAAGGTGTCCCTGCTCATAGCAGGGGTGGCACTGGGGGAGCTTTGAATGTCCCTTCCAAAACATGCTATGATTCTGTTTAATGCTAGTTGAAGACTTCACCTTTTGCACCCAATAAAGTGCTGAATCAAACAGCAGCTGCTGCGTCTGACCATGTTGGGATGCATTCCTGAGTTCCCTTGCCACACATCAGAGATGAGTGATTCCAAACCCACTCACACTGCAGATTTGGAAGCTGCTCTTGAATTCAAATACTTTCAAAGAAGAGCAGAAGGACATGAGAAAATATAAACTCAAATAAACAGAAAGTAAAATGCATTCGAAAGCAAGAAGAATGGAAAGCAGATAGAATATGTGAAAAATAGATCAACAGGAGGGTCTAATTTCTTCTCCCTCATGCCAATCCAGCTTTTACACAAAAATGATGCTTACACATGTCTTTCCTTAACAAGAACATCAGAGAAAAAATGAACTGACTGTACAAGTAATACAAAACAAAGTAATAACTATGTAAAGAAAAAGGGTTCATGAATCTCACCTGGTTTCAAGACTTGAAAATAGCTGAAAAGGTTCAATAAGACTGAAATAACAATAAATTGCAATACTGTAGAGGAAAAATTTCATTCAATAGAAAAGACAGAATAATTCATGTTTAGATTTATATTTAAATTAACCAGCGTTGTAATACAAAGTTACATTTACTCATACAGTCCTTATTTCAGCCTGTGCAAGTCTATAATGAAAAAATAGGTTTCATCAGTGATAAAGCAGACACAGTTATGAGTCTGTTTTAAACCTTTTTTATACAGACTTCAGACTTTAAGCCACCAGAAAAATAAAATCCCATTGGATATCTTCATAAAATCTACCTGGCTGTTTTCCACAAGGATTCTTATAAGCCATTATGAGCTTCTATGAAAGTGAGAGGGTTTTGGTTGTTTGGTTGTTTGTTTTAATTAAATAACAGAACAGAAAGTTCTCAGTAGCTCTTCTGGTAAGTGACAATGTCTGCTTCAGGCTTACTGGAAAATTAGGCAGAAAACTGAAGGCCAAATTATATGCAAACAAAAAGATGTCTCTTCTCTCTGAAAATAATGTAGATTATCAGAATAGAAGGTTAAAATATGTTCCCTACATTGTTTCTACGAAGAGCTGAAGCTACTGCCAAAGACATAGTAAATGCAATTCAAGACAGCTGCATCAAATAATCCATTACTGGCCTGGGCACACTAGTACACAAAAGCAGAGAAATTACTATTATATAACCACCCAGAAATGGAAAAATTACTATTTTGGTCAGAAACAAGTAAAATTCTAATTTATTTAGAGAATATTGGCTGAGATTTTTCAACAGAGTGAAAAGAAGCTAGATGCACACATTTCCCTGAATTTTAATAGCGTTTAGGTTCCTTTGAGAAGCCAAGACAACACTTTCAATTAAACTATTTTGCATACTAATTTCATGGCTTGATTCTGATATGCACTGAGACAATTCCCACTGCATTCAGTGGAAGTTTAGTGTAACCAGCATCTCTCAGCACCTGACTGAGGAAACTCAAACCATAAAACTTCTCAGTTACCTACTTTATGGATTTAAAATACAACAACAACAACCCACCACACCACACAAAACCACAATATGACAACCACCTACCACAACAACCTACCACAAACAAACAAAGGGCAATTGAACTGATTATGAAACAAGGGTAAAGGAAAAACAAAAACATATATATATACACATATACACACAGATGGAAATACTTTCCCAGGTGATTTTTTTTTTAGTATCAGCTACGGAGAATGAACCTTCCCCAGGTGCTCCTCAAAAGCAACAGCTTTCTGATTAAGACACCCACACGGAGACAGAAGTAAGAGACAGTCCTTGTTGCACTACAAATGGTCTCTCTATAAAAACTCTACTTCCCATCACAAACCATTAAATAAATATTTTGTGACATCTACAATTGTACATTGTGATGTTATCAAATAATAAACAAGTCAAAAATTAACATATTGTTATTAACTGCTCACCTAATACGTGGAGCAACTTACTATGTCATGTATTGATGGTGGGAAACGTGAAATTTGATGCCTACAATGAAAGAATTGAACATATTTTTGATTCCTCTAACCCTGTATCTTTTCAAAGCTGAGTAGATAATGATCTGCCATTCAGCTGGAAAATATGTGGGCTGGAAACTCTCTTGGAGGGCTTATGAGTTGGTTGGGCCTCTAGCAATGAGGAGACGCTTGATTTTATGCTTCGTGCACATTCATTTCAGTGCTAAGTATATGTTAGAGTTTTAAGCACATGTTTGAAATGTTCTCTGCATCTGAGCCAGCGATCTCTATATATTGCTTTCAGGTACGATAGCAGTCGGGTAATAACTCTGCCTATGGTATAGTAGGATTCTATGTCCAAACCATGCAAAACTAGCATGTTTGTTTACCATCCAGTAAAGTAAATATGGTGCATAGAGTTATTGTATTTTCATGTGGGCTAGCATTCTGTAGCAAGTAAGTGTCAATTCCCTTTAAATCCTAGAAGTAAGAGACAATTAAGGGACATAAAACTACCACCTGCCACTCAGTCTAGTTGTTAACTCAACCATGATGACATTATGGTTGTGATACAATAATCCTGCAAACACAGTATTGCTGCTCGGCTGCCTAACACGAGCAGCACCTGAATTTAAACAGTTTTTAAAGCACCTGGGTACAGATACGGGCAGTATGTTTTAAAGAGCTTTCTTAATTATTTACTGGATCTGAAGCAGCCCAAGCTCTCAGATGAAACTCTCTGTAATTGCCTCCCATCCAGCTGGACACTGGGTGATCCCAAACTCAGGGCACGTCACTGGAAGCTCTTGGTCCTTTGCAGGTTCACTTGCAGCCATTTTTGCAGCCCTAGAATAATTTCATTCAAAGCACATCTCAGAGAAGGTTTAAATAGCTACAGCAGAAAGACTTTACAATCCTCTGGATTTCTAAATTCAGTGAAATTGTAACTGTTCTCCTTAGTCATTAGTCATTTCCATTTAGTATGACTCCTCTTATATAGAAAAGCTGGATTTCCAGAGGGAATACCAATATAATGGCCAAGCCAGATACCAGAACACGACAGTTGAAACAAAAATCAATACTGAGCCATACAGGTCCAAAAGTACACTGAAAATAAAATTGTTTTCCGCTGTAAATGTAATTTTAAAATCTAACATATTCAATACATTTGATATTGATTATTTTAGCAGTATTTCTGAAGGCTAATAGATACAGTGTGTACTAAATTCAATGTACTGGAGTACAAAAACTGCTTTTGTTGTCCTAGCAACAGCCAGGAAAAAAATGATCTCACAAATCAAATTCAATGGAAATGCAGTGCTTTACTGAAATAGACAAATACATGATTTTAAAATATGGCAACTTAAAAATATAACTTTATGAACTTGAATCTGGCCTTTCCAAACTGAGATCATCCTAAGGTGCAGATAGGGCAGGAACAGCGAACCCACATTTTAATGAAGAATAAGTAACATAAAACTAAGTTGCCAGACTGGAATATTTACGTATGTATCTGCTTGGTTTTCTTTGGCTACCATTGTCGATGGAGTAGAGAATTCCCATCTCCTCCTGTGACCAGGGAATTTCTATAAAGAAGTATGGGAGTAAAACTAAGGAGGTACTTTTATTGGCACTGCAGTCTCAGGAAAGCAGGACGAGGGGCAGAGGGGACTGGGTCTGTGTGCCACTTAATAGGACAGGGACCATCAACTGTGTCTTGTTTCTTGGAGACCATCTCACTTTCTCTGAAGTACAGAAAGGGAACCAGAGGATGTTACTCTAAACCTCCACCTTCATTGTTTTGTGATGCTGTACACTCTGAACAGCCCACTGACCTCCATCACTTAACACCTCACTGCAGAATCAGATCTGTCACCTTGATCCAGGTCCTACCACAACCAAGGAATGGAATGTGTTTCCATTTACATTAATAGGTCTTATAACATGTTTATTTTATGAGCATCTTCAACAGGAATCCTCTAAGGAACAGAGAAAGTGAACAGCTAAATGCATTTCATGATCCATATGGAACTGGAATGAACCAGGAAAAAAAACTAAACCATTAACAGTCTTGAAGAAAATGGGAGGAACAGGCTTCCCAGATCTATGGTACACTGTACTTGCACGTAGTCTCATAAACATTTATGTATCTGAGATGATCAGATCAAGTGTCTATAAACTGGAAGTAATGACACAGAATTAACAATTCTCAAAAAGATTTACTGTTCATTGGTCAGCCAAACCAGGAAAAAGTTCGAAGGAAATAATACTTGAATATTCAGTATGCTCAGAGTGAAATCAGATATGAGAAAACAATGAGTATTTGGGGGATTTCTTTCAAAGCGGATAACCATTTATCATTTCCTCAACGTAACATCTGTATGTACAATTGCAAGAGAGAAGTAATCACAAATAGGATGAAAATATATTTTAAACGAAGTTCTCTTAACTACTTCCATATGATTGTAAAAAAACCCACCACACAAACAAGACTTTTTGTAGATTTTTAGAGTTAAAACACCATTTAGAAAACTCTATAAACTAGCAGAATCTGAAATAGATTAATTCTCTGTAGAGTCTCATGTAATTGTATTATAAGGTAACCAGGTATTTAGTTAAAGAAAGTATACTGCATACACATCTTTATACATCATCGCAAGAGAATATTGACAACCTGGGGGCATTATGTGATCAAGAAATGGAAAAAAAAAAAATCCAAAGTCTTTCTAGATTATTGGAACAGCTAATTAACACCAATAGCACATGTTCTACCTCCTGGAGAAGTTACAAGTCAGTTATAGTTATCCTTTAGACAGGGCTCTGAATAACCTGATCTGGGTGAAGATGTCCCTGTTCATGGTAGAGGCTGGACTGTATGGGCTTGGAAGGTCCCTTCAACCCAAACTATTCTATGATTCTATGATGATTATTGCTATATGCATCATCATCATCATATATGGTATGTCCACTTATAGTAGCGGCCTCAATGATGCAAGTTTGCTTTATTCTATTGTCTTGTATCAACAGCAGATTCCTTAATTACACATCTAAATAATGTGAATTAGCAATAATTTTGTTTAGATTAAACTTTGAAAGTAGAAGGATAATAAGTGAACTGCCACATACATCTAGAAGAGAACTGGTTTAAGAAATCTGTTATCATAGGGGGGAAAGTGTTTTTCTCAGAAAGCTTCTGAAGTTTGGTTTTGGTTTGGATGTTTTCTTTAGTTTTGTTTGGTTGGTTTTATGTGTTTTGTCTGTGGTGGGTTTTTTGGTTTTCTTTTTGGCTTTTGCTTGTTTTTGGTTTGGTTTGGGTTTCTTGGTTGGCTGGTTTGGTTGGGGGATTTTTGTGTATGTGTGGTAAATATTGAACTAAAACTGAACACTCATGTGCAAATTTACCAGCTACACTGGAGCCTCAGTGAGACTGAAATGACAGAAAAGTACGGAATATAAACTTGTCAGGATACATTTGAAATTGCAAGACAGATGCAGCTAGTGAGAGAGTAACATATCAATGCTGTACTTATTCCAGTGTCACTAGAATGACCCATCATCTACGAATTCTCAGAGATACTAAGATACTCAGCATTAACTATTTTAGTGCTAAAGCACAAGACTTAGGGAGATGGAATGGATGATGATGCAAAAAAAATTATTTTGTTCATGGACAGCAATAGTAATTTAGTGTAACCTATATCCCTGCAGACAAACGTGTAATGCAGAATACTTTCAACAGGCAAAACATGATTCTCTGTCTCAACCTAATGTCAGAATCATGTCACCTCTGGGAAAACTCAGCTGAACAAAGCTTTAGTTCGTTTTTTAGCTCCAGATTCAGCTTCATGTTAACACGGCAGGTAAAGACAGACAAAGGCCAATGAAATGTTGAAATGTAATTGTAAAATAAGTAAAGTATTCTTTCACTGAACAATATGTATTTTCAGTTGGATTATGGCTATAGCCTATGGAGGTCACTTTGGAAACATAACTAGAATACGATAGATTTTGCAAATGGCTTGTTCCCATAGGAAAGCTGCATGAAAGTTAAGTGTACAATACAAAAATATTCTGTAAAGAAATGAAACCAACTCTTTATTTGTGAGCATGTCTATTCAATACAAAAGGGTCTCATTCTCACTCAGCTAGTAATGGCTTAGAAGTGATTTAAGCTTAAAAATAAATATCCACAAGGGAGATATACTGTAATAATACAGCTAATTAGCAATGTCAATATTATAATAAAAGTACAATGGAAAAATAAAATTAACCCCCCCACACTGAACAAGCCTGCAGTACCACTGGACATGAGAAATGCACCTGACTGGGGTGTATTTGCAGCCAACTCTGTGGGGAGTAAACCACAGTCCCTTTTTGAAGTAATTGAGTAATTTCTGACACCAAGGCTTTACTGGCTTGTACTTATGATATTTCTGTCGAATTCCTCACTCTCACACATTGTATTTGTTTTTCACCAGTGGCAATTAGGTATTAGACATGAAGAGAGGAGACTGAAGCACACTACTCTCCTTTTAAGCACACTTACCCAAAAGGGAATGTGAAGGGAAAAACATGAGAGGTTTAAAAGAAACAAAAAGCAGATGGCAATTAGAAAAGCATTTAAAGTAGGAAAATTGCTGCAAGGATGAAGTGAAAAAAAGCTTATGTATAAAGGCCCCTTCTCCACCCAGAAAGCAAGTCTTGCTGACTCCAGAGAAAGAGAAACAAATGCACCTCCACTGAGCCCAGAGTCACGGAATGCAAACACTTGTCTTGGCATCTCTGCCATATCACTTCATGTACCAGCTACTTCTGCACAGACAGACAGCAGTAGTAGCCCTCACTCTTCTAAAAATGAAAGACATGATTTTGCATTAACTTAAAGGGAGCAACATGAATCTCACTTTCATGATTCCATTCTGCAGGGTAACTGCCTGCCCCAGATTCCTGGGATCCTGATCTAGTTCTCAAGGTCAATGGAAAGACTCTCACTGACTTCCACTGTCTGCACATTAAGTCTCTGCATCAACAGACACGCTCCCTGCCCAATATTAGGAGACACTGAAATGGTTGATGGGTTAGCACAGGCAAGTCAGTATTTGTTGAAAATCTATATGTATTTTTATAGCAGCTTTTATGACAGGCATCTAAGACACTGAATGGTAAAATCAGACACTTAAAATAATTATGGAGCTCATTTAAACTAATTAGAATACCCAAGTGAGTAGAAAGGTCATGAGTCTCTCTTTGAACATACCAAAGGAGACTCTAATGCTGAAAGGCAGAAAATCTGGGAAGTTTGAGGTAACTTTCTGCTTTGAGCATTTATATCACAAAGGCATAAATCATTCAGGAGCTCACACACTTGTAGTTGTCGACATGCAGAAACACAGGATTTCACAACCTCTGAAGTGAGAAGGGCAGTAAAGGGGGGAGATGCATGCTTCACTCATGTTAGTGTAAATTGGATTGCCTCCTTGGTTCAGTTTAGGTGCAGTATTACATCAGCTGAACAAACGTTTCATGGTGTACTTCACTAAGGAACTCGGCCCAACTTAATGCAATCAACTTCATGCTCTCTACAAGTCAGAGAACACCCAACTGTCCACTGACAGGTGTCACTTTCAAGCCTCAGTGACCTCTTCAAGATTTTATTGGTTAAGAAAGACAAATATCAGGAAAGACCTAGAATATTGACACTGAACACATATCAAACCTGGGGAAAAAGAGAACTAGCTGCTCTGGGTTTGGTCTGTCATGTTCTCTACCACTGGCAGTTGCCTTACTCAGCAAAACCAGGATACTAATACAGCAGAACACAAATAGATTCACAGAAGTGAAACAATCACCCTCTCTGGAAAGCCTGAATCTGCTCCAAGCACATGCAATACAAAGCCAGCACAAAAACCAGATAGTTGGGGAAGGAAAGCAGCAGAATTTGAAAAGTGTATAAGGACAAAGGCAAAAGGTTTAGCACATCAAAAGAACCTACATTCAGTCCTTGTATTGCACACAATGAGGAAGTTCCTATGATGCAATTACTTATAGAGCTTCATAACTCCCCAAATACCTTTTATTCATTTTAGGTCTTGAGCAATCTGGGACAGCTTGGGAGTATTAGCAAGATGGGGAACTGAGTTTATGTTTTTCATAGTTCTTACACAGTAAACCAAATTTCTGATGCAGCTGTGATTTGAAAGAGAATTGTTCCTCACTTTATCCATGAAGTCCACTGTAGATGAAGGAGAGCTCTTGCTAAACCATTATTCATTGTCAAGAAGACAGTCTTAATTGAGCTGGAAATGAGCCATGTTCAAACATCAAGGTTTATATGTTGCATAAAGTAACAGAAAACACAGTATTTGAGCCTTGAACTACGCAATACGTGATTTGCTTAGTTGTATTCTTATTTTTTCATAAAAATCCTCCACAGTTGCCTGGAAAGCAGACAGCAAACTGCTAATCCCACTAGTAGAACACCCAATACGACCACAAATATAAACATATAAGTGGTATTTAAACAAACCAGTTTACAGCACATTTCACATTGATCCACCCACCAGGTCATGCCTTCTTTGGTCAAGTATCTGCCTTTTTGAGATAGTTTAAGTCTTTATGCCATCCTTACTTCTGCAACTGGTTCCAAGGACACAGTCATCAGTTTTCATCGAAAACTTAACCAAGAATTCCTAGAATGCCATCTCTGTCTAAATAAAATCAAGCAATATGCATACTATGAAGAAGGCTGAACAAAGATTTCTTCTTAGGAGTGTGTGTGCACATATGCTGTGTGTTGGAGAGACAGACGGAATACAGAAATCCATCACAACAAGCAGAAAGCTACCATGCAACATACTGTTGATCAAGGAGATTTAAACACAAAAGCAAGAATAAATGTTACAGTGCAAAATATAAGAGGCAAATACAAGTTAGGACAGACTAATGAATACAGCCAGATACAGAGTTCTTTCCAAATAATCAGCTCATTTCCACTAACACAGTTTCATTCCAGCATCACAATGAAAGGAAATAGACCGAGTTCCGTAGATCAGCTCCACAGGAACCAAATAGACTATATAAATGTGCATAAAAGATGAGAAAATGGCATACTGAACAATGAAAATCTGGTAGCACTCAGTGCTTAGCTAACTGTTTGCAGAGTTTAATATTTGCTATAATGAAGAAATAAATTATTAAGTCAACTAGCCATGTTCAAATTGTTTAGAGACATCCACTAGAGTACACCTGTCCAAAATGCAACATATTGCTGGATTGTTGACAAACTAATCACCAGAATTCAAGAACAGATGTAAATCCTGCTTTTGCCCATGTTAGAATGCAGTATTATCAAGGAAGAAGAAAACTAGGAGTTTCAGGAAAATGTATAAAATAGATAGAGTTAAGAAAAAAGCTCCATAAAGTTTTATAGTAGTTGGTATAATTGCTTCTGATCTGACAGTTTTTAGACAGATATAATTCCATTGTCTTCTGCAACATAGCTTTGCTTTAATCAAACAAGACTAGAGTAGGAACCAACCATTTTTTTCCTACCTTCACCTCCTCTCCACAGCATAACTGACTTGCTTTCATTAGAGACGTTCCTGATTTTACACCAGCTGACACACGACAGGAGAATGGTCAGGTCCAGTTGAAAGAATTCTGGAATAGATTGATTCAAAAATGCTTTAACTCACTGTTCAACCCATATCATCAACTACTCATCAGCACTTGACACCACTAACGTATCATGAAGGGCAAAATGATGCATGTATTCATAGGTATTGCAGGCAGTATTTTCTGTCTGTTTAAATGGTAGGCTGATTTTAGGGAATCACCAGAATTGGGGCAGATAGAGTTTTTCCCTCAGAGGATTTTTAAGTCCTTAAGTGAAATCAGGGTCATTGTGGGGACCAGTGGCAAATGTTACAAAGCCATATTCTGGTCCTCCTCCATGCTACTGTCAGTGCTGCAGCAAAAAGCTAAAAGCTTCAGAAACAAACATCATTTACAACATCTAGTGCAAACAAATGATTCAGACCCTTCTTTGTAGCTGTAGTATGACCAAACTGAATCAGAAAGACAAAGAAAATTAAGACAATTGGGACACAGAATGTAGTTCACCCTCTCTGCAGAAGAAGATAAAAGAAGTATAAACTTAAAACAAGCTTCCCACTGTGATTTAACTAGTATGACTACTGGTTTCTGTAACACTGTATTATTCCATGATACTTTGGTTGTTCCAGTGTTTCACAAGGGAGGGCAAATATCCTTATTTTATATTATAGACAGTACAATCTTCTTTTTATATCATTAGGAAATTGCAATATTAATTTCATTCTTCCTACCCAGGCAAAGTGCAAGGGAGAAATACCAGCTCCAGCCACTGACACTCTTGTTTTATAGTGTGAGAATGGGAGAGGCCAGTATTTTACTATTAATAAAAATAATCTGCAAATCACATCTCCAAGGAGGAGACTCACAAATCTTCAGAAGACTCACTGAAAACTGCTTCTGGAGCATATTCTAGCTCCAAGCACTTCCTCCCCAACCCCTCCATGGGAACAATGAATGAATTCCATGAACCTCAATGAGAGGCTTGGACGGCGATAAAGTAATAAGATGTGCAACAGCATGGCCCTTCTCCTTTAGCAACACACCCATTGTGCATCCTCTTCACATTTACCTCTCTCATTTCATGTCAATGAGGAAAAAAAGGGGGCAAAGGGGGGAAAGAGATTTTAAAGGCTGTAGAGAACATGGGTGATTATTGCCTTCATTAAGCAAAAGAGTAAAATATTATTGAAATCTGGAGAAAGTAAAAAAATGTCAAATTTTGCTCTTTTGCTTTCTATGCAAGAAAATATTTTCTACACAGCATTGTCCTTTCTTTGTAGGAACATGTTAAAAATTCAACCAGCTGCCAGTATATCCAGCCTCCACTGAACAACCACTGTAAAAATCCATAGAACAGATATATTCTTTTCATTCTTCTTCATTAACTTGGCCCCCATGAGGGAAAGAGTAAAACCTCCTCTATAGTTGTCTTGACTTCCTCCTGCTTTCCCTCTCTTTAGGAACGCAGACCTGCTGTTGAGTTTGTTGGAACTCCAACAAGTTGCAGCTCCATGTAAGACATCTCCACTCCCTGGAGTAAAAGGTGTTTATCCAGAACTGAATTTTCTGCAAGGTGAGTTGTACTTCTCTGCTGCTGCCCAATTGTTTTTAGCAGCTCCTGCTTGTCATTCGGGCACCTGTGATCAATACAGGTTTTCTAGGTTAAGAGAAGAAAACTCTGGTAGTGCTAAAATGAGCCGAGGATACATACATTGTTTATATATTGCTCAAAACCAATCTTTGTCTCGAAGCTACAATTTTCAGATATACAGCAGTCCTCACGATCTAAATTAGTCTAAGTTAGAACCACTCTCTGTTTCAATTAGCCATAAAGAGATAAGTGGATATATAAGAGTATTCCCCTTACTTTTACTTTGTATTTATTATTATCCAAACAATAATCATCTTTTTATTATACCTCTATATTTGGGTTCTTTGTCTTGTTGTATTGGAGAAAAATAATTGTCTTTTTTATTTTTAGCTTTTGTATTATGACAAGAACTAACAATTTTGGAAGTAAAATTCAACCTTAACAAATCATATTCATCAGGAATTTAGGATCCCTTTCTTAAAGCAGCAGAAATAGTGTTGAGCAAAATACTCCCTTGACTGAGCATTTCATGTTCTAGGAATTACTGATATTACGTGCAACTCATTATTCTCAGTATTTGGTACGACAGTGGATGAAGAAACAAATTTTGATCAGTGTCAATCAATCAATCATACACTTTTTCCAATAGAATGACATGCCAAATTCCTAACGTTCTAATGAAAGATGCTAATAAATGAGGACCTGTCAACTCAATTGCATACTGTAGCCTTTATACAAAGCAACTGCCTTGTAGCCCCCCTGTAGATAAAGGGCAAAAACTCCAGAGGTGAAATTGGCATTAAAGTGTGAAATTAAATCCATGAAAAGAAGATCCAGAATGCAGGAAGCACACAGCAAGAAAAAAAATATTAACCTATAGCAAGACTTAAAGCCCTTCCGAAACTGCACAACAGTGGAAAAATATTTGAATCAGCAGAAATAATACTGAACATGGACTACTCCTTGACAAAAAGAATGGGCTGAGTTGAGACTAGAGTCCCCCACAGTAATACTTAATTTCAAAAGAAAAAATGGGGATTGATCTATTTTTTAAAGGGGTTTCAATTTTAATTTGTGAAAATTGAATAAGAAATATCAATGTAATATCTACTTTGGGGCCATGTTTGATTTTGGACTGTTCAGCTGGCCCACGCATCCCCCAGTGATTGTTCTGATCTGATCACAGTCTGCATTTATTTTCCAAGAACAAGGCAGAGCACTCTGCTGCAGAACCCTTGAAATGGTGCAGGAAGCCAGAAATTACTTAATGTTTGTCCAAAAGCCTGGGTTTGGTGCACGATTTGTAAACATAGGACTGGGAGAGAGGATGATCCATCTCTGTCCCACCAAATTCCACAGCTAAACAACATCTCAATAGACTCACTTCAAAAATTCCCAAAGGCCCAGGTGAAGCCACCATGGGCACTCAGCAACAAATTACAGACTTAATGAACTGTTTGTTCAAGTAGCACCTGGATGCAAGTGTAGCAGTTTATCCCAGTCTAGAATATCTCTATTCTACCTTAATAGTTGTACTAATATTTTGTTGCCATTTTTTGTAGCTCTGCAGTTGTCCCCGCTGTGGACAGGTGACTGACAGCACAATGTTCTGTAGAAGTCAGAGCTATGGAACATCTCCTTGTGTAGGAGAGGGGAACTTCAAACACAGTCAGAAAGGGCTGGTACCATTCTGGTGTTTCTCACAGTGATTTCTTTCTCTTACAATTTCTGCTGTTCGAACCATTGCCAGTGGAAAAATTATATCCATAGTCACACAGTCCCAGGGCACCCTCTTTTCAGCCACATATGCCAAGTGTCCACCAATTCCTGGTGTATATGAGGATGCCAAACTACACAGTAGCACAATCCAGAATTTTTGATGACAGGAACTGGCCAGGTGTGAGGAAATAGCACACTGCCCTTTTCTAGCCAGCAGAGGTCGAGTTGAAACTACGACTCACGCCGTTATGATGCATTGCCAAGGACCCAAGGGCACTGTTTAATTCCTCCTATAGCTCAGAAAAGTTAACTATTACAGCAATTTAAAAATTACTTTGATGCCTGATTATTCCTATTTTACAGAGAGGAAACTTCATTTCTGAAGGGTTTCCTCAGGACCATATGCAGAGATTTTCAATAAGATACTAGCAGCACAATTCTATTTTGCAATCTGGTTCACCATGTGTTAGATATGGAGTTATACACTGTACACAAAAAAAATTATCTAGTAGTTAGGCTGCTTATTTCTTCCTCAAAATCCAAAATACATTTATTCTATTAGATCTAGAAAAAAATAACTACCTCAGAAAGATGAAAATCAGATAAGGCAAAGATATATCCAATACAGACCAGTGATGCACAGGAAATAAATCACCGTCCATCTGTGTTGGGTTTGGCGGGGATGGAGTTAATTTTCTCCACAGCAGCGAGTGTGGGGCTGTGTTTGGGTTTGTGCTGGAAGCAGTGTTGGTACCACAGGGATGTTTGGTTCTTGCTGAGCAGGGCTCACACAGAGCCAAGGCCTTTGCTGCTGCTCACACCACCCACCAGCCAGTGAGTGCACAAGATGTTGGGACGCAACACAGCTGGGACAGCTGACCCCAGCTCACCAAAGGGATATTCCACACCAAATGCCATAATTCTCAGAATATAAGACTAGAGGAAGAAGAAAGGGCAAGGATGTTCAGATTGATGGTGTTTTGTCTCCCCAGGTAACAGTCACATGTGAGGTAGCCCAACTTTCCTGGAGGTGGCTGAACACCTGCCTGCAATAGGAAGTAGCGAGTGAATCCCTGCTTGTGTGCACGGCTTTTGCTTTACTTATTAAACTGTTTTTATCTCAACCCATGAGTTTCCTCACTCTTACTCTTTGAATTCTCTCCCCTATCCCACTGGAGGGGAGTGAGGGAGTGGCTGCATGGTGCTTAGTTGCTGGCTGGGGTTAAACCATAACATCATCTGTTACCTTGTCTTATACACGGACCATGAACTCTAGTGACTTCTTTTCATTTGCACAGGGAGTACTAATTAAGACTAACAATATTTTTAATGTAGATTACTGGTATTTTACCCTCAAAGCTTTTGCATACCTTTTTCTTATCATCATGTGATTCTGCTTTCAAACAGATATATTCTTTGTTAAAGGAATTAACTTGCTGGCAATTCATTTTTATACTACATTGGTTAATGCTAGATTGTAATGGAATACATTAGGGGTGGCTGCAATACTTTATTTCAGTAGTTCATTATAAGCAGTGAGGTTACAATAAGCCTCCAGTACATCAACATCTAGAAACAAGTTAAAGTACACTTTGTCAGAAGTCGTCTTTGTATCATGAGCCTGAAAGTCATGATTAGAGATATTGCAAAGAAAATATGAAGTGATAAATGTGATTTTATTTTACCTACAACTTCCTTACTTCAACTTTTGCATTATTCAGCAGAAAGTTTAATTCAACTTGATATATTTAAAATAAGCCAAGTCAGTGGATAGATTGAGTAGATTAGCAGCTGTGACACTACTTTTACTTTCAACTTTCACTTCCTAAAAAATTAAGATGGAAACTGACGTATTCTTTCCACAGAACAAAGCAGAGTATTATAGAATGCATTTGCCAAAAGAGTAAATCATGATTGAGAAAAAGAAATTTGTTAATACAATGGTTTGAGGCAGTTGACAGAAATTTTTGTCAACAAGAATAGATTAAGGGATTCAAAAAATGAAATTTGCAGATGAAATGGCTTTGATGTTTCTGATGAAAACTATTTTGTTGACAGAATGGATCAGAGGGAAAAATATGCATTTTCTCAGCACAAGGGTTTTAGCTCTTTGACAAAATGTATTTCATCTGCAGATGTTTTGGCCGAGTTGTCAATTATTCTCTATGTCTGCCATTAATCAGTCACTTTGCTGTCGACTGAAAGATTTCTTTAGTAACAGCTCTGTGGAAGCAACCGGAGGTATTGCAAACAGCACCAGAGCTAATCACCTTGAATCATTACTTTTGATGCTATATCTGGTCCAATACTCAAAGTACCAACTGAGTTAAAGATACAAGTTGGTTTGGGGTTAGGGTTTTTTTCCTCTCCTTATCTTTCATTTATGGATAGTGCTTATTACAATATCCATTCTTTGTTCCTTGGATTAAAATTTTATGAGAGCTGCCTTTCATTTAATACTTCATCTTTATAGACATTTACAATAAGTAAAAGGGCTAGCTTGTGTGCCTGGCATATCTTAAGCAAGCGCTAATGTGTAAATCATACTAACTAAAGTCAAGACACTTTCTCCACCCTGTGAATGAAGTGCAACACCCTCATGTGGAGTATCTGCCTTATGCGGCTTTGCAGGTCTACAACCAACAAGTAGGAGGCGTGCAATATTTTCCTAGACTGAACAGCTTCTCCCTTGCACATAGAGGAAGAGTAGCCCAGTTACAAGCTTAGCCTGACCAAGTAGAAGAAGTGCCTAGAAGAAGGAAGGAAAACTAGTTGCTATTTCTCTTTTTTATTTTAGTGGTTAAGTAGCTACATGACAAACTTCTTAAAGTTGACTCATACATATGGGTTTGGTTCTTATACTAGTTTGTAAGATGCTCACAGCAGATGGTGACACCGCATTTGGAGGTGCATTCTGCAGCCAGGTCCCAGCCAGGCTTACCTCTGGTCACCAGCAAACACCCACAGAGATTTACACCCTGTAAGACAGTGGCATGGATATTTCCAAGGTCACTCAGGACAAAGAGTTTTGTCATGTAAGTCCTACACTGGCACGAGTACTTCAGCAATAGGGAATGCGGATTATTTTCTTCCTCAAGAGCTGGCTTTCTTTAGAAATAAGAAGGTGGCTGGTGACAATAGCAAAATGCCAGCTATTCACCTGGCCGCAATGTTACTGTTGGGAGGAACAGTAGAAAGATGAAAATAAATACAGAAGAAACAGTCACACCGCTGTCAAAAAGTAGGGCATGATTCCAGCTGGATGCCGCATAAGCCAAAATTTCTGAGAGCAAAGTTTAAAGAGTGAGATCACAGGATAAGGAAAAGCACAATCTGGGGGAAAACACTGAACCAGATCACAACAGATGAGGTGGAATCTGCAAAACCATTAGCAGGACAAGGAGGTAGAGACTCCTCATTCCATCAAACTGTTCCAAATACACTTGCATCAAACTTGACCTTGCCAGACCTCCATCATCCACTTGACTTAGGGACTTTTTTGTATGAACGGGTAACAAGTAGTTTTGATAGGGGAAAAATCAGACAACCCCCCCTCAAAAACCCAGACAGAAAAGATCAGCTACAAACTACTTCCAATAGATTGTGCTTTTGCGTGTCCCATTGCTTGAAGAATAATCTAGGATTTTTTTCTAGGATACCGTATCTTATCTCACAGCTTTGTGCAAGGATGAATCATGGCTTACTTCAGAGAAACTACACCGGTAAGACAAGCCTTTCGAGATCTTGCTGAAACCTGAATGAGGGGAAATGATGAGCCAGGTGAGAAGAAGAGATGGCGAAGCTCTCTAAGTTCCTGCTGGAAACAGGCAAAACTGGACAGCTTTTGTCAGATGCTGCATAACATGACTACAACAAACTGAAAATGAACCCTAATTAGTTATGATCAGTAATAACATGTCGTGTCAGCTTAGCTAATACAGATTCCTGGAGCCCTCTTGATGCTGGGTTTAGCCTTACTCTTTTTAACAGCCAATCCCCATCTATTCCTAAGAAAAGGTTTATCAGAATCTGGGGAACACTATATATTTTACTCGAAATACTTTGCAGAGTTTATTATGTTCCACTTTCTAAATAAAACTGCCTGTTTTATTGTCACTGTCATTGCAGAGCTTCATTGTGTTCCCACTGTCTGCAGGGTAAAGAACTACTACTCTGTGCAGAGCATAGACAGGCTACAGAAGCAAAATTGCCCAATACACAATAACTACATAAATCTAATTATCTGAGAGGATAGTCCTCTTTTGTAAGCTGAGTCCTTATAGTTAAACAGAGGTTAAATTGTTTTTTTTTCCTCCCCTTTCCTCTTCATCCAGAGTGACTCTTTCCCTGGTCACTGAAATAGTGGGAGTTAATTCATATCAACACAGCCAGTCAGTGCTGAATCCAGTACTCCTAAGTTACCTTTTTAGCACCAAGTAGTAAGAACATTTTTCTAACAGGCTCATTTCCCAATGCTATTACAAAATATTTCTTGATGTAGAAGTTTCTAGATAAACACCAAAGCTGTTGATAGCAAAGTTATTGCACCTGCACATTTTAATTGGCTAGGGAGGCATATCTTCGTAATTGGTATTTGCTAGCTTTCAAACAGAGAACTTTTCAGTGCAATGAATTTGGGAATTAATTCACACTAAAAATGCAAACATTCCATGCAATGAAATGCAGACAGAAGTGATCAGCCAGTTAAGCTTGGCTCATGTGGGTGTAGAGCAGTATATTTGTAACAGGGGTAAAACAGTCCTTATTGTTTCCATCTCTACCCCAGCAAACACATCAGCATGATTCGGAGAAAACACAAATGACTAGTCGGTCGTGCAAGTATACAGTTCGCAAAATAAAACTGTTTTTCCCCATCCATAAATTTGCGGTTTGGGGAAGCAATTAGTGCATTCACAGAATAGCAGGCATATCCTGAGTGCAGATTTTGAAGTGTGGTGTACAAAGCCTGATCAATCATGATAAGAGCCCAAGTCAGAGCTGCAAGGGGGATGAGTTCAGATCTCTGCATTTTAGTGAGGTTCTTGAAGAAGGCCAGAAGGGTTTTAAACTGAAAAATCACGTTTTATTAGAATGGAAGCACTTTTGGAAATCTAGCCAAGGGCTTGATACTACTTTGAAATAAATCATAATTCGAAACTTTCAGATGATCTGTCCAGTATTCATGGACACAACTACATAACATCATACTATCAAGACATCTTACACTGACCTTACTTTGCTCCTGCTGAATTCAATCAAAGCAGAATAATTTTACTCCTTTAGGATTCTAATAATGACTCCTTTTGAAAAAATAAATAACACCTTTAAAGGATTTGTTTCAAATGTAATTGCTTCATAATTTGGTTCTTCTTTTTCCCATTTTCTCTAACAGTGCACAACTGAAATAAAGTCATTTATGAAACTATCAGATAAAGTATCTGTGAAATCATTTATGAAACTATCAGGTAGATGTTCTGAACAACTCCAGTTGTAAATATGCAATATACAACAACAATTCTGAATATTTCAAATAAATAGCCATCTGTTTCATAATGCCTTGGTGGGGGGAAAAAGAAAACAGAAGTTTTAGATTATGTTGATTTATATTTTAACAGTATTAGAAACAGCTTCCCATTCTACAAAAGCAAAACTCTGATATTACCTTTGATGAACAAGGCACTGTCAGAGTCTGATAAGGATAATGGCTGAAACGTTGTGGCAAAACCAGTTCATTCAGCCACAGGAGGTGATACATTCAGTATAGGGTGAATTGCAATTTACGTATCAACGGTAAGCTAATGAGCCACAGCCCGGCTGGCCCGTACAGGAGGTGGGGAACCTGTTGGAGGGCACACAGCTCCACCTTCGGATACACCCAGCATGGCACAAAGGGAAAAGCTGAGACCCTTCAACATGGCCTGAGACTTGCCGATCTATCACAATCACACCCTGACCCCCCTGACTTTTATATCTTTTGCAATAACACCTCCACAAAAGACCAAAAATTACACAAGCAGGCAACCCAGTGGGCTATAAAGGCCCACCTTGTGCAAGCACTGGGGTGCCCACCCACCATCCTGAGGAGCATTCTGCCCACCAGTCTCACCACATGAACTCAACAAGACACTGGATGATGCCGAGCATTGCTGGATCTGAGACTGCGAACTCCATCACACAAAAAGTGGAGCCATAGGAATGGTGAAATCTTTCTCTCTCTTTTCTTTCTTTCCCATACTTCTACTTTTTTACTTTCCTTTTTATATGTAACATAGTAACATAAGATTTACAGCCTCGCATATGCCGCAAATTTTCAGTGTTTACTGGTTGAACCTACAATAACGTAAATGCTTCTGCCACTGATTCATATACCATTTGGGCCAAGCTGCAAAACAAAAGCCTTTTGTTTGCAGACCTTAAGTTCTGTTTCCAACCAAGGGGACTGATGAACCTGAGTGACTACTCCCCCCTCTCATAACTGAGGGTGGGACATGACAGGCACACAACCAGAAACTGAATAAAGAGGATAAAGAACTCTAATGAGATATCAGCTATCCCTCACATTACCCATGCACTGCCTTGGTCATCTTCTTAGGTCTCTGAATATAAATCCTTCCACAGAACATCTCTGCACGATTTCCTGAGCACTGGCCTTGTTTGGTAGCTCCTACCTAGCACTTTCGAGGACTATTCACTTCAAAGAAATTATTTCTGAAATGCAATTACATAAGAAATATGTTAATACACAATTAGCTGGCATCTTGTATGTCATGTAATGTAGCTACACTACTCAGCATCGGGATAAAGCAAACTTATCTGGATGAACACATTTGCATGTTATAGTGTGACATTACTTTGTGATATAAACAGACAAATGGAGTAACATGGGAGACATTTATTATTACAAAGCGGCTGCTGATGGATATGTATATTTAAAGAAAACACTTTGGCAACCAATCAGTAGCCATTAAGGCATGTCATTTGCGTTAAGTAGGTCACAGCTTCCACTGCAGAGGATCTGGAATCCATACAATGAGAGACAAAAATATATGACTTCCCAGGTTGCCCATCTAAAACTGTTCTACCTGTGGTCTCTTGACTGATTGCAAATCTTTCTAAACACCCCAAATCCCTGTCCCTGCACAAGAAAACCTAATAAATAAATGGACTTGAATAGATAGTAAGTGAATAGTAAATGTTAGTCCCCTTTTTCCATGGCTGCAAATGAAAATCAGTGTGGCCACACTCCAGAAGTTAGTCCATGATTTTTCAGCTTTTTCTTCCAAGAAATCAGGGGAGAGGGGAAAGGAAATTAAAAAACAAAACAAAACAAACCAGCTGATCAGAAAGAATGCAGAAGAAATGATCCAGAATCAGGACACTTGACTTAGTTGATAAGGTTGTATTAAATTGCACTTTCAATGGAAAAGAAAGCCTAGTTTCCTGGTCTTACTTGACATCTGTGCTGTTAGAGTAGCATAGCTTACTTAAATAATAAGTTATAAAATTATCTTCATCTTACATAGAGCTTCACAAAGGAGAGAAATATCACCATTCTCACTTTACAGATAGGTGCAGACAAGCAAAATGATTTTATTTTTTTTTAAGGTCATTAGGAAGTCCAGAACTCAATTGTGCAAGAACTCATTTTCCAAATGGACTGAGGTCCATGTTGCCCCACATTATCTCTGCACCCATTAAATTCCCTCTCTGCAGTGCACATGCAGCTGGTCTTTGTTGTTTGTATCATATCACACATGTTGGGAGATTTTTCAAGCGATATCAAGACCACATCAGATTACAGAACTGAACAGCATTTTCTGATGATGCAGTCAACATAAAGCACAGGTGAAGTTACCAGACAACATCTCTCCCAAAATCTCTATGCTCTATAAGAGGTAAATATTTATGTTCGTGCTCAAATCAGTGTTTTATGGTAAACATAAATATCTGCAGCTCATGTTATGTTTTCAGCTTTTCTTTCATAGAATAAAACACAAATTTTGCAGCTTAGATTTATGAAACACAAGGATAGGTATATATTTAAGTTCACAGTTTAAGCCCCTAGCCACAAAGTTTGGACTAAGTAACCTAGAAGTACTGAAATGTTTAAGGAGGATTTTGGGCAGAGGATTGTGGAGGAGGGGAGCAAAAATAACGTTAAAAAACTGTTTATGTCTTAACCTAAAGTGGGACATGGAAGCGCCTCGATTTTAAGATGTCAGAAATTTATGTCAGCAATAAGAAAGGATGAGGCCTTTGTTAGCTCATTAACTTTCCTGTTCAGAGTCTTCCAGGGAGAGTCCTCACCAAGCTGGTCCTGATGCCAAGCCCAGCTTGCAGGACCTCATAAATTAAATGGCTTCCCTTAGACCACAGAGGAGAACCAATGTACGAAGGACAGAAAGCTAAGGTGACGGTAATTCAAATGGGCACAACTTACATTTGATCCATCTTTTAAAAGTATCATAACTTTAGTGTGCCAAGATAAGAATGTTAATTCCTTATAAACCACTTGTTAGGTGAGGTCTTCTAAAGCAGAACAACAGCAATGGCCACATGAATCGTTTTAGGGAGGGTAGAGAGGGACAGCATGAAAGAACATATAACATGGGAGAAGCAGACAAAAGTTTTATTTTTGACAAAATTGAGGAGTCTAGACACACTTGAGTAAGGGGGGAAAAAGCTTTAGCAAAGAGCTTTGAGGAAAAAGATTCAAAGAGCACCTTCAAGAAGATGACAGAGTTTTAAATTTGCGATGGAGAAGAATGAATCAATGGAGACACAAAGCAGCATTGTGCAAAGCAATGACAAAGTTATCTCTGTGATCGTGATTTGTACCGGTGTATAGTCACCTGAACCTCAGGAGATAGCAGAAGAGGGGGTTTTTAATAAAGAAAGCCATTGAGAAGCCACAAGGAACATTGTCATGGGTTCAAGGATTTTGTGGGAAATAAGAAATATTTACAACCTGCTCAAACTCAGCTGAAGAACAAAACTGAGGAAGAACCAAGGAATTAGTAATATCTAAAGGCTATTGCAGGACACTAATAAGGGTCATTGGGTTCAAAACAGGGCAAGTGAGTCATAATGATACAAGGAATAGATCTGGAGGGAATTCTCTGATCCTGAATTAAGGCTATGGTGAATGTCATTAGAACAAATGGGCTTTAAAATGAATAAACTACTAATGCTTAAAATGCACTTAGCATATACCAGGGAAATGAATTAAAAATCTCAGGTTGATAAATAATGTCTTTTTAGATGTTTTGTACAGTTTAATATAGTAACCAGAATTTTTAAATTATCCAAATAGACAACTTCAACAAACAAAGATAGAAGGCTTACAGTACTGAAAATTTACATGAAAATACAAGATTTCTGCCCATAATCAGCAAAATTATGAGCTAATTTATTCAGATAAACCATTTTCATTCAAAATGATGTTCCACTAAGTATACAGGGAGATGATCTTTGTATGCCATTCAGAATAATATCTATTCAAATAAGTATTTGATCTGAATATAAAAGTTACTATGTATAACCAGCTGCAAACTGAATATTAACTTAGTGCTTAATACAGCACACATCTTTAGAAAGGGTTGTGTTTGTTCCTATGGTTGCATGCTTTATCTCCTCGTAAAAATCATGCCAAAGACTAGAGTCTGATTGTGACCTCTCAAGAACCAAAACATGAACCCTTCTCACACATGGTGTCTCATTCAAGTCAGAATCTGTCCTCTGTTCTTTAAAAATCCATAGATATGCACAATCACAACAAATTGCAGCCCTGGGGTTTGCAACACTAGTGGCATCAAAGGTATTAATATGCTTTGTTCATTCTGATATTAAATACATGTTTTTATATATATTCTGTTGGATTGATTATACATTTTAGAACAAGAACACCCACAAGAAGACATCACAAATATTCTAAGAGATTACACTTAATATAAAGGTTCGCTTTCACCTTCAGGATTATTTAGTTTCTGTTTAGCTCCCATCATCTGGGAGGACAGATCTGGGCTGTCAAAACCCCTGTAAGCACAGCTGCAACATTATCACATGGTCATGGTACTGAAGTGTTCATCACCAGGAGTGGGGCAAGGGAGCAGGAAAGAAACTGAAAAGATTCTTAGTTTGTCATGGCCAGCTTAATTCCTGACTTTTATAGACTGATTCATTAACTTCTGTATGTAATCCAGTTGCTTGAGGGAGAAGGCAACCTCCTCTTCAGCCAATTTACATGGGCAGTTGGTACAGACTCTTCTTCATGACTCAGTAAATCCACAGACCTTTGCTGGAATCAACACAAGAACCTACAGTTCTCCACAACTAATCAATCAAGTTGCTTGCAGCTTTCTTGACTGATTTGTTTCCCCTTTCTGGAGCCAAATTATCTCTCTCTGCTCAAAGAAAACATTTCTGAAGACAAACAGCCCTAGTCAGCATTTGCGTATGTATTTCCACCAAATATTTTGGTAACAAAGACTTTCCTTTAAGACTATTTAACTCACGAGGAGGGCAGCTACATTTTTGAAGCAGGATATAATTCATCTGATAAACTTATCTTATTCATGACATTGTAAAAAGAAACCTGTTCATTAAAAAAAAAAACAACTTCAATGACTGTGTAAGTTTTAACACTTCCATTATCATGCTCTTTACTGCATGAACATCAACCAAGATTTAAGCTTACCTACCTTTCAGTGTTTATTGAAAAGAACACCTAATTAGTGAAAAAAGCAAACTATAGATGCAAATCATATATTTGTACATTTTATTACTGCAAAAGAGAACTTCCTTAGCAAGCATGGAAAAAAATCTAGGACTGATGTTTACACTGAAAGAAAGATTTAGACTTTCTTATTAAAAAGGTAGAGACAAGCACAAGCCAATACACTCGCTTTCAATTTGGTAAAAAGATTGTTTAAAGAGCACAAATCAAGTTATGCTTTCAATTCTGTTATATCCCAGAGCAAAAGCATAAGTACAAAACATTAAGTGTCTTTGTAACACCAGGATGAATTTAAGGTACATTTTGGCATCTAAGTGATATGTAAAATAAACAATCTGCATTTAGAACTTGACAGAATTATAATTGATCATCACGCTATAAATCTTCAAAGAGTCAATTAAAGAGTTGTAAAGCATCATAATGCATGATAAAAAGTATAAAATACTTTCAAAGGCAATAGAGATTGCCTTCATAGGGCAATAGAGATGACCTGGAGCAGAAATAGCCACTACTCAAATATAATCACCGGCAATGGAAAAATACCAGCTTCTAATGTACACTCTGACTTGGTAACTGCTATTTCAGGTAACAATCATTAAACAAGCAAAATAACCAGCCCATAATATAGAGATAAATATCTATCTATATACAGTACACAAATACATTTAATGATACACTGCATATTATTAGCTATGTGCCCTTTAGCAAGACCAAACATGCCAGAAATTACTGTTTCAACACAATCTCAAGGAAATTATCTCTGCAGTTCTAAATATGATCACATTATTTTCTACGAGTGTCAGTTTTACTTGGCATTATTACATTTTCCAACATTTTGTCTTCTAGCATTTTTCCATGACTATCTGTGTAGATTAGAAAGGTTCTTAACTGTGATCTGTAATAGATTTTGCCTGTAGCAAAATTCATGCAGGCATAATAGAAGAACAAAGTGTACTCTGATGAAATTGCAACCATAATTTCCAGATGCCTGACATTTATTGCTTATTGCTATTAGAATTCAAGTGCCTATTTGTTTTGTACTTTGCTTTTATTCTTGCATCACAAATGTATAATGGAAAAAAGATATTTTAAATGCTGGGTTAAGTATCACAGATCAACAAGAGGCACCAGCATAATCAATATTACTTAAACACACTCCTAGGCAATTAATTTTTAAGGAATCAAATTGTTGTACCACATCAAAATTTACAATACAATAAAGGTTGTTACATTCTTTATTGTTTAATTAAAAGCAACATTTAGCACACATGCAGCTAACTGTTCAGACACTGACATAAAATGTCCTGTTTATCAGAGAGATATATAAACAGCATTTACTGTACATTTTATTACACTATGTTAATTAGACTTTATTAAATTTCATATGCTTATCAAATTATCAAGCATAAGACTTCAGAACACCAGAGAAACGTGCTGCCATGCACACAGCTGTATCCTAAGTATCTACGATACTTCGGCTTTTCTACGTAGTACAAAAGTTATATGCACAGTACTTAAGCACACTTGGTGTAGACCCACTCAGATGCTACACGCCTTTGAAGAGAGGGCCAGTCCAGATTTAGCCTATGCGTTTGCCCTTAGGGACAAATGCATTCACTATGTAAGCAACACCTCTTAGGTAGGCTCTGGTTTTGACAGACAAATCCAAGTGGAAAGGCAGCAGGTTAACGCAATGGAAGGCCCAACACCCACGTGCATCAAGCAGCACCTTAAAAAAACTAAAAATAATTTATTCATTGCAGACTCTTCTTGCCTATACAGCCAAAGTTCAGCCTTTGGCCACGCTCCCACTTTTCACGCTCTCCTCTTGAAGCACATCAAGAGGGGAGTCTCTCCCTTCTATTTTTTTTTTTTTTTAATTATTATTATTTTTTAAAATGTGAACAAAAGAGACCTGGATCCTACTCCTGGCTCTGTCTTAAGCCTCCACTTCAACTTGTTCTCACTCAGGTATCTGAAGCAAGGCCTGGCCTTTTAGGAAACAATTAAATGTCAGATGTCCCAGAGGATTCAAGCCATCAGGCAAGACACAGAGTCAGCTTTAGCAGCCCGATTTTCAGATGGTTCAACAGGGGTCCAATACGGTTCACATGCATTAAAGTTATTTCAACAGCACCATTGCTGATTTTTGCCCTTGGGCTGTTTGGCACCACGTTTTCTGAAATGTGTTCAACCTGAGTGAATATTCTGAAGGGGTATTACTTTAAACAGAATTTCTTAGCCCTCTGAGTAGTATTGATTTTCCATCCACTCTCCTTCAGAGATTATTTAGGAATGTTTGATGACACCAACTCATACAATGCACCAGCAAATAACTCTCCCTACTCAAAAGACTTGATCCTCTGCAACAAACCAAATGGGAGGAAAGAAGAGACCAGTTTCACCCGCTGGTTTTTGATGGTGTTTTTGTTTGTTTGGGCTTTTGTTTGATTTTGTTTGTTTGTTTTGAGTGTTATTTTTGTTTTGTTGGGTTTTGTGTCTGTGTGGTTTTGGTTTTTGTTTCGTTTTTTACATTCTGCTTTTTAGAGATTATTAAGGCCATTTGATCATCCTAGTGAACAAAATGCTAGTGTGCTGGTGACATAGCACTGGCCTCTTTCCCAGCTAGAAAGAAAAATGGGCACTGATAACTTCTTCCCAATAGGCAGCTTTTAAACATGTAGAATACTTTATTCTATTTATTTTATTACTTCCTGAAGAAAACACATGTTCCAGCTACTGTAAATGGCATTCTCGGCTACAGTAACCATAATCATTCAAACAGGGTAAGAGCTACATTAACTTATGCATTTTTTTAATACCTGAATTTTTTCCAAATTGTTGTGCATATCTCTTACTCAATACATTCTTTGTCTACTCTCATTTTGTAAAAGGAAGCCAGAAACAATCCTCGTGCCAAGCTGTGGGGGTGTGACATGGGAGCAGATCCCCAAAGGAGAGCTGGGTTGGCTTCCGTGGTCTGTTTGGTCTCTGCTTGGGTGTTTTGACCTGTCCTGAATTCCAGGAGGGGCCTAACCCTGCACCTTGTACATAAATCATGTGATTTTGAGGAAGAAAACCTCCCTAGTTCTATTTTCTGGATACCTAATCCAAAAACTTTACATAGTCTATATGTGAGCTGCTTCTTGCAGAGGTGAACAAGAGTTCTGACTTTAGCCCAGGAGAAACGTGTCCTACAGCTCAGAGAAGCAGCACACTCCTTCAAATAGTTGTGATAAAGTATGCTGTGAAACACAGACAGTCCCTGACATCTACTTCTAGTCTTAGCAATAGTTTGCAATGTGATTATTTTATTATTATTTTTAAACAGAGTAGGTTTTATTCTATTTTAAGATTCTATTTATACGCAGGGGGAAATCTCGTTCCTCCTCTAAACAAAACAGCACAGGAACAAATCTTTGGAGGGGGACAAAGACAAAGCAGCTCATGACATGAGCAAATAGTGGTCTGAGGTTTCTGAAGAGGCTAGTTTTAAAGATGCAGTAAACTATAGTGATCCAGCTGACGTAACCACCATTCCCTGAAAGACACAGATAACCCCGACCCACGTCGGGTATGGAAAGGTTCCTTGATTTTTATATACTTTTACTGGGCCATATATTAATACACAGCTACTTTATGAAGAAATAATGCTGCAAAAGTGAGATATGATGTACTGAGCTGCCCTGTCACGTAGCTACAGGTTCCTCCAATGTTAGACTCTAGTCTCTACTTAATCTTAACCGATAGGAATTCATAATATCTCTGGGCAATCTATGTACATGCCCATTTTTGCTGTTAGAAATATTTTCTTAATGTCTAATCTAAATCTTTCTACTTTCAGTTTCAACTCATTACTACTTATCCAAGTGCAAATGGACATGAGGGGCAGTCTCCCTGGTTACACAGTACCATGAATAAACCCCGGTCTCTTATCCAAGCCATGGAGAGCACCCTCATTGGGCAAATTCTAGAGTTATCTCAGAGTTTGATTTACCATTCTCAGATGTTCCCACAAAAAAATAGATATATGAACCAATTAATAAGTCTACAGTTTCCACTCACTACGTTTTACATGTCTGTGGTTTTTTGGTTGTTCTTTTTTGGTTTGTTGGTTTGGTTTTGGTTGGGGTTTTTGTGGTTTTCTGTTTGGTTTTTTTGTGTGTGTGTTTGTTTGTTTTCTTAACTGACTTACAACCAAGTCAGGGCCCACAGATAAAACAAGAGAAAGGGTTGACAGAACTCTTTGCAATCCCTGCAGAGCAACGACAGACACCTGCAGCCTTGCCAGTTTTGCAGAGCACTGACACATGTTGTCTAAGCACAAAACAGAGGGATCTGGGGAAGACTGGATAAGAACAATATAAGGCGTGCAAATCATGCGTTATGTATTGGCTACTGCTATGTGGAAATTCAGAAAGCACTGACAATTTGGAAGCCTTAATCCATAATCTATGCTCCTGCAATCCAAGACAGAAATATGCCTCTATAAACATTAAATGCCAGCCCCTCATACTGCCGCATTATAGTCCATTCCAAAACCAATTTTAATGCATGTTTATGTTCCTACCTCATAATTACAGCACAGAAATTTAGTATCTTATAAAAGGAAAAGGTATAGACTTATATACCTTTATATAATGTTTGGGCAGGATCTCCTGCCCTGAGTAGGCCAGTCATACCGGAGACTGAAGGAGGAGGAAAACTGCTCTGACACAGATAACAAATGTGTTTGTATTTCAGCCGTGACTCTGATCCCCCAAAATAACATTGCTTATTTGCTTTATTTTTTCTCTTCTTTTAAAAACTGCCTTCCAGAGCTCTTCAGTAAAATAAGAAAATGAGTGGGTTTTTTTGTTTAACGTAAAACAAAGGCTTCTAACTTTCAAGCGTGTAAAGAAAACACTGTGAAATGTAAACCTGAGCGGCTGAAATAAGATGCCAAATAAAAAGAAATACTATAATAATTATATATGGAATTAGCTATTGTATAATTCGTGTCCATGTGAGGATGCGTTTATGGATCTGCATATCTACATAAAAACTCTTGTGATTTGAAAGTTAATTTCGTAACTTTTGAGTCATGACTCATGAATTCTCAGATTTGACAATGATGGAGCTTGTCAGGCAGCACAGCTGATCCAGCACAGACAGAGATAAGCTGTGAAAAGGTCTGGCAGGGCTCAGTTCCCTGCAGGACTGTGGGACCACAGGATGAGTCACCGTTTGGCAGTGGTGTGATCTTGGAGAAGTTGTGCTGTGTGCTGCCTGTAGTCATCAAGCATATAGGCAGTTCATAGTTCCAAGACACTAGAGTAGAGAATTTACTGAGGGTTTAAATATTAAAGTGGAGTGGGTTGTCTCTTTGTTTGTGGTGGTTTTGGTTGGGTATGTGTGGTTTTTGGTTGGTTGGTTTTGGTTTTTGTTTGGTTTGGGGGCTTTGGTTTTTTTGTTTTGGTTTTTAAAGGAAGCTTGTCAGACAGTTCAGGGCTCTGAGCTGAGGACTTTGTAATGGGAGAAAGAAACAAGGGTCTAGAACACCTGCTTCATGCTCACCACATGCAGATGTAGTCAAAATACCAACATTGTAAAACAACAAGAAAAACAAAGAATAATTCCTTCCTCTGTGAGGCACAATGTCGTTTATGTCCATATTTGAGATGTACCTTTTTTCCAAGCATATCTAACCTCTCTATCCCAGAGTTCAAGAGACAAAGAAGAAAATCAGATAACCTTGCATACAGAGTTCTACATGTGCCTATTGGGAGGAAATGTTCTCTAGGATCTCCTCTGCTCTGTGGACTCAGCTTTTTCCTCAGACTTTGGAATAATGAGAGTTTAGGCTGATATATTTTGCTGGCAGTGCTAGTTTTAGCCCATGTAGGCTTCCAGGGTAAACAGAGGCAAAAGCAGCCAGCAAAGCCAGAAGCCATAACTGCTGCCTCTGACAGGAGCAGGTTTAAAGAACATCTATAGAAAGAAGCACAAACTCTACTCCCTAAGGACTGTGAATTGTGGAGGTAGGAGGGGAAATGAAGCAATTTTTCAGCTCTTTCTCCTCATTGAGAATCTTAGTGGTTTTTTTACCAGGTTCACAATCTCTTCAATTTGTTTGTTTTAAAGCTCCAGCTCTTGGAGTCAAGTGAATCTCATCCAACATTTCAGAACTTCCTTAAGGACACTGCTAAAAAGAAGGGTTTAAGCTTGTGTTTAATATTAAATTTCAACACGTGATTAAGTTCCACTTACTTCAGATGTATCACAGTGGTCTGATTTGCAATGTACATCATTAAATGTCTGCCCTAACAAGAAAATTAACAGCCAAGGGAGATATTTTATTGCTACTCTATTCCTCTGGGCCTCTGCATGATTGATCTTAAAAACCACAAGCTTTATGTGTTAAAATAAAAGGGCAGAATAGGTTGAGTTTCAAACTAAACTTGAAGCTCTGTTTCTTTTAGGTAAGCTTAAGACACAACCCAGAACAAATGTAACCCAGAACATTCTCTGCTGTTATTTTCCCTCAGCATATTTACTATATAAAGAGACATGATGTTCAAACGCAATACCTAAACCAAAGTTTGACTGTGTGCTCTGGACATTTTAACTCTTATATGCATATTCTTTAAATGAAATGGCTCTTTAAAAAAAAAATGCAAGCAGCAACACAACATTAAATAAAATAAAAATGCTAGTGATAAGTAGAGCCTCACAGCTAAAGAAACTTGACAAAAAAAATTCACTTTATCCATGTAAGGAAAGTCTGTTTATGAAAATGCATAAAAATATAAAAATTACTTCCTTAAGATAACCTACATCCTGATGGGACTTAGTCCAAGTATATCTATATTGTCCAGAGTTGAACCTCTGCAACAAGTTGTGCAATCAGTTTCTGTGTATCTCTGAGCTCAGATTTGCTCAGTGTTTGCAAAGTATAGATAGCATCAGACAAGGTCCTTTCCTTCTCTCCCAGTGCTTCCAAGCTGGTGCTCGGCTCTGTTGCCCAGCCTCTGCATTTCTCTGCTCACACAACCACTTCTGCATAGTTTTTAGTCAGGCAGACCAAGACCATCAAGTTACAAAAGATTCTCCACTGCAACTGGCCTGGCACAAGTGAAATACAGCTCCTGTTAAGAAATGGTGCTTTCCACTTCCATGTGTATGCATCTAATGGCAATGCGACTTTATGACCTCACAATATTCATGGCATCCATAACTTAGGTATATATTTCCATAAGCATCATACTTTCCTCGTCTGGAACATAAGATACCACGTTCCAGTGAAGAACACAAGGGAGTAGCTATTTGTTTGTTTTCACTCTTTGTCTGGCGCCGCAAGCTAAAAGGCACATCAAGTAGAAAGATGCTTTCTTTACAACAGAGGAAAGCTAGACTCCTAAATATATGAACAAAGTCTACCATCTTGAGCTCAACTTCTTCCAGGTTTTGCTAGGAAACCGAAAAACTTCCTTCTTACTATTCCTGAAAAATATCAGGGTGTACTATAAAGCCATCCATGCAACTTAGAAAGAAGCTGAATAAGGACCAATAGTCATTTTAAAAATAATTTGCTGTATGTCCTTAACCCAGTGCTTTCAGAAAAACAGCATTAAGCAGTTCAGGTAAGAGTTCCAGCTCTGCTGAGGAGGGACAGTTGAAGACCCAGGAGGGGCCTTCATTTAAAGAAAAATGAAGCTTAATTTTTAGACTATATTCAAAAATGCACACACATTCTCTCCTGCACATACCCATAGTTGCAGACAGTACCTACTAAGTCCTGGAACACAGTCATGATATGAACAGGAAGGTTTTCATGTCTTGTTTTTTTGCATGCCAACTTTCTGCAGATATTTAAGAATGAACGTTTCAGTCTCTCTGTATTTCCCCACTGTAACATCAGTAGAAATTGTTCCAGAGCTTGTGTATTCACTTGTCTTTTTTTTTCCGCTGTGAAATCTTAAACCACAATGACATAGAAATGTTAATTTAACAAGATCTGAGAAATGCCCTGAACAGAAATCTCACCACTGCACAATGGCAGAATTTTTCATTTTACCTGAAGTTTTCTCCATCCATTAATTTTTAGTCCAGCTATTGTTTTTAATTCTCCACAGTTTTCGCATGTGCTTATCTTGCAGGACTAATGTCCAAAGTTCTATTTTACCTCCTTTTGTCTCCAGCTTACAGACAGAATGAAACTCATCTACAAATACCCAACAGGGAATTTTTTTTTAGAGGGAAATAATTGCATATCTGTGTACCAGCTAGTGTCCACATTTCTGTCGCCCGACTTCTGCAAGAAGAAATGAGTCTGAGGTACAGTTTACTATATTATATTCCATGAAAGACCTTACATCAGTAGCATAAAGATACTTATTAAGGCACTAAAAGGTTCTCTTGGAGCTGGGATCTGGGCAGGGGAAAATCCGCACAGCAAACTTTTATGCCAAGATCCAAACAAACACAATGTTTTTGCTACTTTGATGTTTGAAGAAAACTGGTTATAGCAGAGGAGTCAGCAACACTGTGGTAACATATTTCAACTGTAATCCAACTAAGAGAGCAAGAGGGCAGGGGAGAAACCTTCCCAATTTCTGTGGAGACGGTAAGTCAGTCACAATTTTTCCTCCAATGAACAGAAGGGAAACTGTTCTAATTCTCCAAATAGGTTTGTCTTCCAGTCATATGTTTAATTAAAATTCCTCTCCTTTCACTTAAAAAAAACCCAAACAAACACACACACGCAAACAAAAAACACCACAAACCACCAAGAAAAAGAAGTATCTGATTAAGAAAAGGTTCATTCTGCGACTGGTAAAGTGTAGTTATTAAGCCATGATGTCTTGCTTTAAAACCAATTTTAAATCAAAGATCATGTACCACTGCCACTTACGCAAGTTTGCTCATAATTGCTGCATGCAATGCTTTGATTAATTAAATCACACTAGAGATTGTTTCTTAGTAACACACCTGGTACACTCTTTGTTGTTGGCGTTCATTAAAACGCTGTGCTTCATGCTGCTTTACAGCATGAAAGGATATTAATCAGCTAAATTGCCATTAAGAGTCATATCAATATTTGCTGCACACTGATTGTTTTTCTAAATCTTCAACAAAGGACATTTCACTGAAATCTCAGGTTGGTAACTAACCATATGACAGTGAAGTCAAATTAAAATGTTTTATTTTCTCTCTGGAAAAAAAACTAAAGCACATAAACTAGAAGGCAAAGACAGGGTGTTGAGGGTTTTTTGGTTTTGTTGGTTAGGACAAAGAGTGGCATGTTCAATAAACTAAACTTCATGTGCAGAAAATCTGACAAAAAAAGAAAAAAAAAAGCACCTCTCATTAATGTCTGTTCTGTTCCCTAAGCAGAGAAGGCTCCACTTTGTAATGCAACATTGATAATTAGGTTCAGTTTCAGAGCCTGAGCTGAAAAAGTGCCCAGGGAATCAAATGTTACTTTTCATTATTAATGTGAATGAGAAAGTGCTTCCAAATATTTCTCCTTCTTAGCAACGCCCTGTTTGCATATGATCAGCAAACACGTTGATAAGTTGAAGGTAAGCCAGTAAGAAGGGGAGTGGCTATAATATTAATTACTTTTGCTTTCTCTATGATTTGTTCTTAGATTCCTCTTTTATTCAGGTCCTGCATACCAGCACAAATTCATTCTGCAGGGCACATAATTTTCCTGTGCTCTGTTTTTTTGTCAAAAGCACAGTGTGCATCACCTCAGCTTTCTCATGGTCTTTGCTACCCTGTACTAGGGTCCAGTTTGTGCTGCTACTGGACTGGGTCTCTCTTTTACAGCATATTAAAACACATTGTATCACACCAGAATAATGTATGCACAGATAACTGCACAAGATACAAAAGAAAATGATTCCACAATTTCCTTGTATGTTCTTCTCATGGAGTTAAGTTGGCTAAATTTACTGTTATACCTTCTCCCCTTTAGCACTATCAAGACCTATGTGCTGGTCAGCACTTGCACCGAGATCGATCCCATCACTCCTCAAAGAGCAGCAACAGGTTCACAGCTGCTCTCTGGACTGAAAGTCAGCCTTAATCCAGGCAGAGCTCCCCCATTCTCCCACCATGCAATTTAAACCAAAATCACACGTATCTGGGAGATGTACTAGACACTGCACTTGATGTTAGCCAGAAGGCTGAGGAGCTGCCTAAGGTCATTCCTCCAGATCCTTCTTCCACAACAGTATCTTAAATAATTCAAAACTGCTCATGCCCTCCAGGAGCAACCTTTTCTTTTGGGATCATACTTTCTCACTGATTTGTTTCTTTTCAGAGAAGATGGCTATGTCCTCCTAGGAGGTGTCCTGCATCACAGTGAGGAAGCCTCTATTCCAGATAGATTCTAGTTACATTTTAGTTGTAATTTTGGGGTTTTTTTACAGCTGTTTAACATTCAAGTTTTAGGGCTACAACTTGGTAAAACCACACCACGAGTAATGGCAAGAATTAGAACTAACCACAGTTCTAAAAACAAAGGGGTGATAGTTTGGTGGTGCCTTGCCAAGGGTGCCCAAGCTCTGCATCTCCCCAGGCAGAACCCACAGTTACAGCACTGCCACACTCATCTGTTTTCTCTGTATTTTCTTGAGCATTAGAGACAAGAGAAATAGTTTAGTTTGCAAAAATGGGTTATTATTTTGCTACATGATTTATACTTAAGTTGATTTAGATGTAAATCACCATAGTCTTGGAAAATGTATTCATTTTCCGATATTTAAAATATGGCATAAACGACCAACACATCTTTATATTATAAACAGAAAAAAAATGTAGGCACCATAGGAGTTTTATATAAACCATGCAGAAAATACATATCTTTACAGTACTTTCTGCTTGCTCCTCTCTCACACATGCCAGTTTGTTCTGCCTAGTTGTGTGCAAAAGGAGCATAGCTAGTAAGTGATGAGGCATGCTTGAATTAAGGCTTGTAATTTCTCCTGCTGAAAAATGTGATTGTGTTATTGAAATTTATGAACCATAGTAAACACTGAAAATTCACCCTGAAATGCAAATTCATTTTAAGGACTCCTAATACTTTTCCTTGGAAAATATTCTGAAATATCTACAAATTCTCACTTTTGCGATATTTTTGTTCAAGTTAGGAAAAACAAACAAACAAAAAACCATTTTTTTTAATTTTTTAAATACAGAAGCATTAAGGAGATTATTAAGTAATCATTCAAGTTCCTTGGAACATGAGTGTGCCCAATTGCAGCTAAGTAAATTTTTTTCATCAGGTAAAAGATTCAGGCTTTAATCATTAATTCTGATCTTTATCATATCGCATACGGCAGCAGATGTTATTTATGTTTGGGCTGAAGTTATCGATGCTCAAGTCCTGCCTGCATACACCTGCTCCTTTATGCACCTATGATACAGTAATGCAACTCTCCAGGGTATTCTTTCCTTGGAGGAAATATTTCTAGCCATATGGTTGCTATAAATCCAAATAGTCTCAGTGGAAGCCATACTGTAGAGAAACAGAAATCACACTACTCATTTCATGTTGCCCACCATCTCATTTTCAGCTTTTCTCAAGGAGACTACTAGCAACAGAATTCACTGGATCTCCTTCATGAGACCTCTCAGCAGCAGATCCAAGGCACACGTGTACACGCCCATCACTAGAATTGTCATAAGTATCTAATTTGCAAAACTGTGTAAACATGAGAAGCACAGACATCCCGTCACAGGAGGTTCACAGAAATAAGTGAAGCATCCTCAGATGCTCCTGGCAAGCTCACCTCAGCTCATGTAGCAGCATTTACAACGCTCAGCCTTTCTGAGCTCTTGCACTCATTCATTATTCCCATAATGTTTTATGCCTAATTTCATTTGTTACTGACTTAACTGGTTAAAATACACCATTAGTGGTATGTTATATAATCTTAAGGTTCTGGGCAAAATCTGTTTTTAAAAGAGCTGAACTAAAACAAGGGAAATACAAAATAGCTTTGAAATGCTTTACCCTTCATTTATTTACAGCTCTTTACTGCTCAGGGTTGCTAATAGCTATTATAAAGCAAAAATGCCTTGCATTTATTGATGGGAAGATTATTGCTTCCAGTTTTTCTTCTTATCCCCTGTATCACAAATGAGTAAATCATACCCAGCTAAACCAAGGTTAAAAATCAGAAGATGCATTTTAACAAGAACCTGAAAAAAATTAAAAATAACCTTCCATCTATGGAAAAGAATTGTTAATTCATTGAATTTTGTGGATTCCATGAACTGATAAGCTCTGCAACTCAGGCAACTCTGAAATTAAATTAGGTTTCAGAAATGAATATTTCATCTTTAAGATACTGTTGCTTGGAGACCTGGGAAAGGAAGGGTGATTTAACTGAAAGACATGGGAGTTAGTTACAAGGGGCATCGTTTTCCACTCCAACTGGCTCTGGAACATGCTATAAAACACTATGTCACAAATGTAAAAGAATGTATGTTGCACGTATTTTATCTGAAGAAAAAAAGAAGGAAAAACCAAAATAAAACCACAAAACACTCCTTTTTAGCCTGCCTACTTTCAGCTCAAGTAGTTCACTGAAACACCTTTTAAATACTTGGGAAAAAAAGCAAAAAAAAACAACCAAGACAACAACATAAAGGCACAATCATAGAAGTTCTTCAAATGAAAGTTCTGTTAACTCTTCAGTGAAATCTCTTTCCAAATAGAAAAGAATGTCCTAACCTTTCCAATTCTTATCATTCCATTAAGTCCTGATTTTAGTCTTCCCCCATATTTTTCTGGAGCTCCGATTAAAGCATGCTGGAATTCCCATGTGTTCACTAGGAACAGATCACTAACTTTCCACCTCTATTTCCCCAAACTGCAATGCAATTAAAGAACCAAGGTGCAAGTTCGTGGTTTATAAGCATGTCAGGAACAAAAGGAAAAAATCTTCTGATGAACCAGATGAGGAAAAACAAGGATGATGCAAGGACTGGGAAGCCGCCATGTGAGGAAAGGCTGAGAGAACTGCACTTGTTCAGCCCTGAGAAGAGACTGCTCAGGGAAGACCTCATCACCACGTTCCAGTATTTAAAGGGTGGCTGCAGAGACTATGGAGACCTGCTTTGTACAAGGAATCCCATGGAAAAGATGAGGGGCGGTGGGTACAAGTTACTCCTGGGGAGATTCCGATTGGACACATGAGGAACATTTGTCATAATGAGAACAAGCAGCCATTGGAATAATCTCCCCAGCGAAGTGGTGGGTTCCCCAACATTGGACATTTCTAAGATTCAGCTGGACCAAGTGCTGGGACAGCTTGTCTAGACTGGGCTTTTGCCAAAAAAGGTTGGACCAGGTGATCCTTGAGGTCCCCTCCAACCTGGCATTTTGTGATTCTGTAACTAAAACAGATTTTACTGGCGTTATCCAATATCCTGGAAAACAAGTGTGCAGAGTATCCTGCATTTGTTGCAAGCATTAAGCATGAGTCTTCCCATTAGTGACCCTTACACAATGCGGTTGTCATTTTATTTCCAGTTTGCAGGACCAAATAGTTCATTTTAAGCAGAAACAGGCAAAAAGAGACAGATACTTTCCTGTGAATAATTTGTACTCACTGTATAACATTGAGGGTAACCGCCTTTTCGAAAGATGAAATGGAGGAGGAAGTAGGAGACTACAAGAATTACTGTTCTCTACTGTACATCTGAACATTAGGATAGGAGGTGGATAAGCCATCTATTCACAAAATGAGTGCCATCTTATGGGCTGGGTTTGATTACAGAATCAATCTTAGATATCTAACTACATAATTTTAAAAATAAATTGAAGAAGGGGGGGCAGGAGGGAACTGCAAGCACTTCTAAATTTAGAGTGGTGTGCTGCAGGAGTCTTATGGAGATGGAAGTGAATGTCTGCATTAATGGAAATATGTTGTTTCCATATTGCAAATGTAGTGAACTGATCACACAAGACAAGGCAGTCTCTTGGAATAAATGACAAACAGTAATTTTACCTGGCAGAAGGCAACTTAATTTTTGCAAAATAAGATTTCAGCTGAAGAGGATTCAGTGACCAATACTGATATGTGCATTTGCATGTACATTAGAAATCTCAGTATTTTTTTCTGAATTGCTGCATTGAAGTTCCTCTGGGAATATGGCCATTTTCCCACTCTGCTATTTTCTCCCCACATCAGACTCCAATTTCAGTTCTCCCAGAATGAGTCCTAACCCCTGTGCAGTCACTGTTGCTTGCTATGGTGCTTTTATTTATGTTCTGTGCCCTATAAATTGGGCACTATTCTTCTTGGGGATTTCAGGCAGTGAAAGTTTGAAATTTTTTAAAAATAGCTATAACAATTAGTGAAATAATAAAGAGAATATTAGATATCATCAATGCAACTTCACAGAAGACCAAAAACCAAATTAAATGCAAAGACGTGATTTCTAAGAAAACAGTCACAGCAAAAAATGTCTCACCAGATTCCAGTATCATTGTCCAGGTGTTTCTTCTACCCTTTTGACACTCAAGGATTTCAAAATATGGTATTTAAATAAGGATGTGACCCACACAGCTTATAAATAAGTCAAGCCACACTAAGCATCAATATACAATACTTAAATGTTAAAACTAAAAAAAATATACAGTGTGTATTTGATCTCCTACTGCTAGTCAAAGACAGATGAACCCAAAGAGAACTTTAAGATTAGTCCTAGTTTCATCTTGTTTAATTTGTATATTCATAGCACTTACCATGGCTATTTTATACATGTCAATATATATACACACACCCCCTAACTCTGTACCGCTGAATCGGTATACAGATATCCAATATTTCTCTAATTCATGAGAAATGTTGCTACTAACACACTGTGGACTCAGTCTATTCTGCAGGTGTTATCTCAAAACATTAAACTATTGTGATATGCCAACAAAAGCAACTGAAGGCACAATTCTAGCATTAGACAGATTGTATTGAAACCAGCTGTCTCCGGGAGCCCAGATGGGATCTGTCAGTGCTTCATTCCTATTCTTTTCTTCTACTGAAAACCAATAGGCAACCCCAGGCAAAAAAAGTGACCCCACATAACTCTACCCAGCCTCAGCTCTAATAAAGCTATTAAATCAAAGAAGTAGTTTACGCTTTTATCAGTTTCAAGTATCAGGGCAAATTGCAAATCAATACACATTTCTAATAATCATCTACAAGTTAAAGCAAAAATAAATCCTGTGGCAATCCTATTTAGTTTTCACTTCTTTTCTTCTTTGGATGTACTTTTTTCCCACTAATCTGAACAGAATTTCATTATAAATAGAAACCTAGGCAAGAAAGTCTATTATTGGGGCTTCTGATATTCATCTCTTTGCCATGAACCATTGAAACCACTAGAAATTACTGTAAGTAGTCAGCATTCAGCCTTGCTGTGATATCACCCTTGGGGATGTGCAGCAGTGTAATGGGTTACAGCTTTCTTCCCTCTGATATGCCTTTATAATTGGAGATTTGACAGTGTAACTATTTCATAGTATATTTTTGCTGCCATACTATTCTTTCTTCTAGCAGTTTATGAATGACATGCTGTTCACGCAATTACGTCCATACTAACTTCAGCTCACAGACACTGGTTACAGCTACTTCTGATTTAGACAAATAATCTTTTGTAAAATTCAAAATATATTTTTTCTAAATTCCCTCTTGAAACCTGTTGGATTACATATTCCAAACTCAAACCAACCAGACCCAATACCATAGATCATGACCTAGTAGAAATCAATGGTGAAACTCTCCCTGGTTCCAGCCAGCCAGGTTCAGGCACCCAACATCTAGCACCACTGATGTACATAAAGCGAGTATGTAATACTGCTCAGTGAAAGGTTAATCACGACTCAGGTCTGCCCTGTAGACCTTCACCTCCACAACAATCACATTCATTCATGCAATGGAAAGTAGCATCCAATTTACTGAGCTTGACAGAACTCTACAAAGCCCAACAAGGCTAGACAGAGCCTGACAGAGCCAGAACGGGCTCCATAAAGCCCAACAGGGTCCAACTGAGCCCGACAGAGCTTGCAAAGCCCAACAGAGTGCGACGAAGTCCGACACAGCCCAACCACAAATGGAAGCATGAGGATGTTCTTCAGTTAACATCCTAATGTGACAACTGTTAATACCTTTACAATTACGGAAGATAGGCAATATTACAACTAGAGCTGATTAGTGGAGATAAAGGACTACTCCCTAGAGCCTCAGTACAGCTTCAGGGATTTATTTCCAGAATGGCATCTATTTAGGTGCTCTCTTGCTGTGATAGACTAGCAAAAAGGTTCTGGAGCTACAAAATGGTCTTTCCATCTACACACTTATTTGTTCTTCCTGCAGTTCCAATTTGCCCTAAGTCTAAATTATAGATTCATTTTTATAATTTGAAGGAGCCTTCGTTGAGGTATAGAGGACTTAAATTCCTGCATTTCCTCACCTGTTTTTCTGGGATTCGAATCTGTTTCTGTGGGTGACCTGAAGCCAAATCATGGCTGTCCTACAGTGAGGTGCTGCTTTGCCTGTTGTTTTGACTGCACTATGCTTTGGAACATCCCTGCAAAGCTTCCAAAAGCTCCTGAAAAATCAACACGTACAATGCAAGTGCACATCCCTTTTAATCCTATTCTTTTGTTCCCCATGGTTATGTCTTTGTCTTTTCTCCAGAAAACATACGCAGATATTGGTCTCCTGCTTTTTGCAGAAGTTGATATTGAGACATTTTCATTAAACACACATCCCGATTTTTGCTGTTGTAACTATGGATGCACCAACACCGGAAAAGCAAATATTATTTCTTGAAAGAGCTTACTTTGTTTACAACAAAGAAAAGCAACACTGGTTGTATCAATCATAATAATGACCTGCAAAGAGAGATCCAGGTTTTTAAGTTGTATATTAATATGTTCTCAATTAGAAGAAATAGCCATAAGAATATTTTATTTTTGAAGCATAAAATATTGCAGACCAATTACTGAAAACAGCATAGCTTTCATCTACTTTTGATTATAGGATTATGGTTTCACATTGCCTAGAGACTTTCCTCTCTCAATGATACTGGAATGAATTTTGTTATCACAAAGCATCACATATTGAGAAACAGAATCAAGTCAGATCCCATTCATTCTTTGTTAAGGTTGATCTGGCAACAGCTAATATTTCTGATTTTAGCCCAGGAAAGTACTTGCTTGGTTCAGTTCAGAAGTTAATTAAGCTGCTGTCCGAATATGTAATTTCCAAATGCACCAACTAGGGAATAAAGGGACAAGAGAGTAGTTTATCATCTCAGTATTTGTTTCATAACTACCCAAAGATCTTTAAATTCCCATTGTTTACTCCACCCTATTCCTAGGACTAAAAGCAGGGAATGAAGCGAGTCACATTTTCACTTCCCTATATCCATCCTAAATATTTTTCTTAACTTCACTGTTTTCTTAAATATAAGTACAACTTTCCTTTTTTATTTACCAATATTCAATGAAACTCGAACAGTAAAACTTTAGGGTTGTGAAACATACTAGAAATCTACAGTGTTTTCAAAAAAATAAAAAAAAAAGAAGAGCATCTCAGAATGGTGTTCAACATTTTCATAAAATGTGATTCAGTCAGGCCAAACTATTTAAGAATTACCCTTTTACATAATATTCTGAGGTTCTGGAGATACCTCATTGCTTGATGCCAGCTGAGGGACATTTGAAAACAAAAGCAGAATAAAGAGGAATTTATTTGTTTCAATGAATACTAATGCATGTATTACTAAAGCATTTCTGTTCCTGCAGATCCCTTTGGGAAGGCTGACCAAGAACTGGTTATTTACAGCCAAAGCCCCCCGGGGGGATCCTCCCCTCTGTGATATGGTCCTTACTTTGTTAACCCAGCAGCTGCTCCTGCCCCACATGGCACGGCCAAACCCCACAGGAGCAGTGATTCCAGGGATGCTACAGGATCACACACATTTTCTGAGCAAGGTTTTAATATTATGTGCTAAGTTGTTAGGACTGCTTTATAATTCTATCTCTGCATTTCCTCCCAAACCCCCTCAGTCTTAAATGAAAAGGGTCCCCTCTACCTGGTGGCAGAGGACTGCCCGCCACTGGCACTTTCTCAGTATTCATGGGATGGCTTTCTCTCTCGTACCTCAGTAAATCTCAGAAATGAAAATGAATTCATAGAAACACCTAATGTGACATAATGCAGCATGACTGATGAAACACTGTATGCTGCAGTGCAACCTCATATCTAGCCTTCTGAAAACTGTCCTGAAATCAATCTCTCTACTCTGAAAGAGAAAGGAAAATAAATAAAAGCACTTGGTTTTACTTACTTGTATATTTTTGACTTCTTAGCAAATTGGATTAATAACTGCTAGGGCCCAAAAAAGATAACCTGTTATCCAAAATGAAGCTGAATATGTGGCCAATATGGACAAGAAACATGTATGGGCATTTTGTGACAGGTTAAGGGGGAGTTGTTCTTGGGTTTGGGTTTTGTTTTGGTTGTTTTTGTTGTTGTAGGGTTTTTTGTTCTGTTGTGTTTTGTGTGCTTATGGGGGGTTGGTTTGGGTTTTTTTGTTTGGTTTGTTTTGGTTTTGTGTGGGGTTATTTGATTTGGGGGCATTTAGGGGGGGTGGGAGTTGGAGAAGGGTGGGAGTTGTAGTGGTTTTAGTTGGTTTGGGGTTGTGTTTTTGTGGGTTTTTTGTTTTGTTTGTTTTCAGTTGGGACAAGCCTGCAGTACATGGACCATGCCTAATGTTTTGGGAGCATTCCGGTTTTGAGTGAGGCCCAGGGTCATCTTAATTTTTAAAGATATGCACAACATACCCGAAACAAAAATATTTACCCTGAATAGGTCAAGCAAACAAAAAGCAGTTTTAAAGACTGACCTGATTTCTTCTTAAGACTTGTCAGCAAGTGTATATTTTTCCAGCCTCTGAGACTAAGACAATACAAAGCCATCAGTTCAGCTGCACTTCTATGTACAGTGGTTTTCACCTTTAGATTTTCAGTAAAGCAATGTATGGTCTGCAAATAATATAAAGTAATCCAAACTGCTAAAAATAGTTCCCATGAGAGTGTACATTTAAATATCAAGGAAATAACTCTGTTGATCATGATATGAACATACATTGTCTCATAATCTCTAAATTGTATGCAAATTTGAAACATTTATTTCAAGAGGTTTTCTGCTTTGTTTACAGTATCATTAACATCAAATGACAACAAAAAAGCAACTCTTCATTGCCTTTTTCATGCATCAGTGGAAGGTAAGGGAGGTGACAAAAGAACAATCACTGCTGCCAAAAAAAAAAAGAGGAAGAAAAAAAGAAAAGAGGAAGGAAAGAAATTAAGACCTCCAAATATTAATATTTTAGATTTTCTTGAAGGAGAAAATTTGAAGACAATTATTAAAATTCATGCATATTTCTGGACTAATTAAATACATGACTAAGTAGCTATTAGGGTTGGTTTGACATGGTTAATTCAGGGCTTAAAAGACAGCAGACACCTTGTGACACTAGTAAGAGTGTTGTGTTTGCAATGGAAGAGCAAGAATCCTGAAAGGGATTTACACCTCTAACAAGATTTGCCTTAGATCTACCCAACACGTTCTTCATTGATAGCAAGCTGACAAACTTTACTCAGTGTCTACAAGGAACAAATGAAAACATAGCACTAAAGCCTGTTTCTGTGCCACAAGACATTTTGTTGCATCTCTCTAAGTGGTTCAGTTACATTTTTATCTTCCATCCATTCTTTTCCCCCACCTTCCCCATTCCTTCTTGCCCTATCCCAATAACAGAGCAAGCCCAGCACATTTACGTGTATGCTTTGGGGATACTTATTCTTTTCAAGTTCAAAACTTCTCTTTTCATTCAGTTGACTTCTATGCACTTTGGACTAGGGCTGTGCAAAGCCCAGCAGAATTAAATCCCTAGATCAGCTCGGTCTAACAGGATGCAATGGTAAAGCTCACACGTACTTGCCAAACAGCCGACAGAACTACTCATCCTCAGCCTAAAGTCAGATTCAGCAGCCTGCTTGTGCATCTAAGAGAAAGTTGGTATCTGGTTCTAAGGGAAGTGTTTGGTGCCAGAAAGAAAATTTGGTTCATTCCAAGTGTAACTAGGGGAAGGGAGGATGCAGAAGAAAACGGGGGCTGTTTTCTAATAGAAGATTTTCACAGGCTCAGTGTTTCCAGCTTTCAAGATAAACCTCTCGACTTTGCTTTGACATTAATTTCTGATAAATGCCTCAGGTTTACCTTGGCATTTAACAAAGCAGCAGGAGACCATTATCCTGTGACAACGCTCTATTCCACTGATACTATCTCTTAATTGGAGAAAATTTCTCTTCATCTGAAAATGTTTGGCAAGGTTCCCCATAAAAAACCATGGTATATCTAAGTTGTAAGCTTTAATAGGATAGGGAATAAAATACCCAGAGCAGATGTAAATCAAATCTTTCCTATCAAATTGCCGAAAACAAGCCCATTGTTGCAGACACCACTGTGAACCCCAGCTTTTAATTATTTATACAAACTACTTACATGATAGGATGGTCAGCGCTACAGATAATGCTGCGGCTCGTTTGTTTGCAAAACAAAGCAAACGGGAACCAACGTCAGTTGTCAGACCAGCAGAAATGATTTTAATTGCTTTTGCACATAAGTGACAGCAGTAGCCTCCCCGTCATAAACAGGAGACACACAACTTAGAGGCAAAAATAGAACTAAACCAGCTGACTTAGATTTGCAAGAGATTTATACTCTAGCTCCAGGTTCTGTCATTAATCTGCTTTGCTTCTACTTGGTTCTCAGCTAAGACCTTAATAATGTTCTTACCTCCACACTAGCACCAAGCCCATGAAAGCCAATTGCCCTGTCCACAGGGTTAAATTCAGAGCCAGCGTGGGCATCTCTGGCCATCCAGTGCTGATGTACTATATCGGTGTGCTTTAGGTCTTCACACAACGGAGGCCTCTTCTTGATTGCACTGCAACTTCTACCCTCCTGCTCAAACAGCTGAGCCACGTAAATGCAATAACCAATATAATGCCTTGTAAAATATTAACATTTCGCTCAGTCCCGCCTAATATTTCATTGCCTCAGTTCTGTATTTTGGAATCACCTTGTGATAAGCTCATATACACTGTCTTTCTCCAGTGCTGTCATCTGCTGAGCAGGAGCCCCTTCTATGTAACAGCTTGAAAGGCACTTGGACTATTTGGTTCTCAGCCTTTTTACTGCAGTTCACAGTCATCTTATTCTACCTGCTTAAAATTATGATCCCTTTTGGTGTTCATGATGCTTTCTCAGCTATGCCTCATCTAAGCCCTCATTTTTTTTCCCCACCCAAAAGCCACTAACAAAAATACTAAGTAGATTAGTTTTTAAACATCAAGCACCTTGGCATATTCCACTAGTGACTCCATTACACAAAAATTCCACATTGTTGTCCCTTCCTTACCATCTATTTCTTCTACAGGTTAACTAACCATTTCAAAAGTGGTAGCTTATCAAATGCTTTACTGAAGTCCAGAAAATCAGATCTACTGCATCTCTGTTGTCTGAATTATCATTTATCTTCAAGAGCAGCCTCTCATTCTGTTTAGGGAATGTGCTTTTATCGGTGCTCATAAGACAGCCTTTACACCTACATTGTCCACTTCCATAATGAAAAATAACATAATTCGAGAAGTATTGGTGACAGTTATGTACCTGCTGATCAAGAATTGCATCAGTAGCCACACCAAAGCAAGGGCACAGTTTTGTTAAAAAACAATAACATTTTACTTTCCATTTCTCGAATTCCAACCCAAATTTCGGTCTGGGGAAAAACAAACAAACAAACAAAACAACAACAACAACAACAAAACAGAAAAAAAACATGCCACAATCATCCATAAAATTGATTATTTTCCAACCTTATTTTCTGTTTTGATGAATCTTTGCACTTCACTCACAGATGGAATGCTTTGTAATATATGCAAAGGATAGTTGAGAACACATGCCTTAATCTCCCAAGGACAACTGTCCTTGACCTAAGGACAATATTCTGATGTGAACTGATGATACTTTTGTTCATGCACAAACTATATACATGGAACCAGCTTCTAGTTCCCAAAACCAGCCCCATTTTTTGGGCTGGGATGACTCAGTAGGACAAAGCTCTGCCATCCCCTTCCATGGCAGCAACCAGCCCCCTGCCCATTCCTTTCCATCATCAACTGTCCCTCCTGCTGGGAAGGATGAGCAGAAATGTCAGTCCCTACAAAAGCTGCACAGCTGCCTGTGCGCTGCAGCTCCCCCCTATTCTGCAAGGGAAAGCAGTTCCATATGCGGCCTCACATGCAAAAGTAGTGACACTGATAATGTACTGTTATTCTGTTTCTTCCAACATCAGGGACAAGTAGTACATAAATGGAAGTGAATATAGGAACGTGAGTATGGAAAAGGAAGTTTCCTACCACTACCAGTTGCAGGGAATACAGGTCTTAAAGTAAGAGACCTGCCTGGATTAATGGTATTTTTAAATAGCAGGGTAGGTTTCCATAGTCACCCCAATGTCTCTACACACACATCCCCTTGGAGAGATGGCTAATAACTGCCTTAGTGTACAGTCAATCTTCTGTTCTCCTGTCTCATCTTCCCTTGGTCCTCAAATCTCATCCTCTTGAAATAGAGTTCCTCCTTACAAACAAGATCATTAAAAAGCTTTGAGCCAGTTGCTCATCTGGTATCTCGATGGATTAGACTGTAAAACAGGGCAGGGATGATGAATATCCTGCTTCCATTTGCTACTAAATTCAGTTAGTACTACTCTGTTGGCCATATTTTACAGTGTAACATTTAGTAATATCTATATTTTAGAGTGCACAATACTTATAGCTTAAGAGTGCCATGAACATGCTATTTTATAATGAATGAGCTGTATTCATAAAACAGAGTCTCACAGATACAATTTTTCTATTTCGGCTACATTTAACAATCTGGTTTACTTAATATTCACATTTCAACAATGTTAAAAATGAAAACTGGACTTCACCTACAGGAATTAGCAGTTTTGGGGGTTTTTTTCATGGGAGATTCTTTGAAATCGCTAACCCCAAAAAACTCCACTCTGTCAATTTATAAGCATGTAAGTTTGTGATATTACCAATGCCGATGAGCACAACTTAAATATAAACAGTATAAATCCATGTTGCCACTGTGGGCATATGCAGCACAAACATCTCATCTAGATCGAAGTTTGTCGACTTAGCACATTGTACTTGATGCTGTGTGTCACCTGTCTCTTGTTTGTCTATAGATTAGCACAAAAATGTCATTGCAAACTAAGTGAATAGGGCACAGACTAAGCACCTGCCACTTTTAAAACTCTTTAGAAGACTCTCTTGTTTATTTTGTAAGCACCCAGGGGTGCAGTTAAATAACTGCATTGAAACAAACAATACTGGTGATTATTAAGGAGGCTTTTCACATGAAAATTCACTTCAGAAAAAAAAATGTTTTGCAGATGCAGAGAAGAAAACTGTATCACTAAGAACCACTCAAAATACTTTGGTGGACCAAAACACCTTTATTTTTCTCTTGGCGATCTGCCAAGTTCACTGTCGGTTTGAAAAGAATTCTATAGCTGGAGGCTAAAGCAGAAACTGCAATGATTTAAAAGAGAATTGGCTACAGTAAGAATGATAATGCACCATATCGTTAAAATGCAACTGGCATCTTAGCCTCCCTACAGCTCTTGAAAATGTGCTTACTCCTCAACTATTTACCAAGAAAGGAGCAGAAACAATTGAAATCACACAATATAGAGAAATGTTTAAAGAACTTAGAAAAAGAAGTACATGCAGAATAATTTGCTGGTAGGGCTGTTAAAATAACGATGCATTATACATGGCCAGATTACAAAGCAAAGCATATGGAAATATATAGCTGAATTTAGTACTACATTCATTTATCTCAATTAAACATATAGTAAATGAATTAATAATGAAGGTCCATTTACATTTAGGAAATGAAAGCTTTATTTGCAGCTTGCGGATTAAACATTTAAATGTTGTAGGCCTGATAATATTCACATTTTAATGCTTGGAGGATCATCAACTGCTTTTGAAACTGCTTGGGAAATTAGATTTAGAAAGTCTTTGCATCAAAGCCTTGTATAGTGGTCTTCTCTGAAAGGCTGTTTTGCAAGACTAAGACTGTTACAGAAAATAGCAGTAGTTTCACAGTGAAGGAAGAGTTCAGAAAGGCCTTCAGCAGTTTCAGATAACAGAATTTGTTATTCAGATGTTGCTCACTCTAACAAGATAATAATATGCAGGCTTGAGCCAGAAAACTGCGCAACTGTGTTTTTCAGGTTCACAGGCAAGAATTTATTTACAACTAGATGCTTAACTTGCAAACTGTGTTGGCAAGATTTCCCTCACAAAATTCAGTTTGACAGATTTCATTTGTTCAATAGTTGTGTCCAGTTTTACAATTAAATAAAGCTGCTTCACTCAGCATTTATAAATGACATCAGGTGCCATAGCAACATGATTACAAGTTTCCATCAATTTGTAGAGCTGAGTAAATAATTATCAGTGAATAATTAACTAAACAGAATTAGCCTCTTTTTCTGCTTCCAGCATGCCCACAAGCAGATTGTATTTTCTCAGATGTATTCCTTATTTAAGCCACATGGAAGCACTCCAGACCCCACAGAATCAGATCTTCAATATGCCATAACTCCATATGAGGTAGATGACTAGCTACAGGAGATGCACAGGACTTCCCAGGGGAAGGAAGTGCAAAGCAAACAGGGTCAAAAGTGGGGGAGAAAGTACCACTGAAGAGTGGATTGTGATTTAAATATGTAAGTACTTCAACATTTTCTTTCATCCAGGTCTAACTATTAATGTATAGGCCTCCTAATATCAAGTTACTGTCAATTATAAGAAAACTGACTGTGTAGAACGCTTGAATCAGAAGTCCCCAAACAAGGACTTTCAGAGAAGGCTCCTGTCTAGAGTTCTCATGTCCAATTGGACAATACTGGCACCTGGATGAATAACTCACTTAAAAATCCCCATCCCTATGGAAAGGAAAGTATGCATCAAAGTTCTTGCCAGATCTTGCAAGGACGCTTCCTCAAATCAGCCAGACCATATTTCTAATATTGGAGCCCCAGAAAGCTACCGCTTGCTTTGTCATAGGACCACTAACATGAAGCCTAGCTGGTAGTAAAATATTTTTCACATCACAAATCTGAGAACAGAAGAGGGTCCTGAACTTTTAGTGGCAGCTACAAGCCTGGAATCATCAGTTTGTATCCTTCCTGCAGGCAGTCAAGTACCCCTAAATTGGGATGCAGGAGTCCTGCAGGACAAGACCAGGCTGGATGTCTCAGACCTGTCAATTGCATTGACCAGTTCTTGTTTCTCATAGGCATTTTCCTTGGGCACTAGAAGGCAGTGAAACAGCACAGAAAGAGACTTTGCCTTTCTTTACAAGAAAGGTACTAGTCACAGAATTGGTTTTCACAAAGGGAAGACAAATCAGCAGGATGTTTTCATTTCCTATCCTTATTAGGAGGACACAATGAAGATTTAAAAAAAAACACCACGATTTTTTTTTTTTTTTTCAGAAAAAAAAAATATAAAGCTACACCAAAAAAAAAAAAAGGGTTACAAATTCTTTGGCCCAAGTAAAAAGTTATTCTTGTTAGAGCATGTAATAGCAGTCATAGGTCTGCTTTAGCACAAAAGGGAGCAAACACTGTAGTCTGGACAAATTTCATTATTAAGCCTGGCAAATCTGAGAGCAAGGTTTAGGTTTCTGTGTTGTTTGCAGGCCTGTGTGTTACACTGAGCCATTTCCACAGAAGCTGAATGACTGTTGGGAAACCTTCCGCAGCTGAAGCAGCAGAGCTGCACTTCAAAATTCAAAGAAAATAGTTTACAGTCTTGCTACGAAATGCCCCTTACAGCCCTGAGCATGTTTCTTACAACTGGGAATGCATTTGGTGCCTCTCAAATTCATCTCTTCTAGGCTGGTTAGAAAGCAAAAAAAAACCTGAAACTTGTGTACCTCGGTTGCAAGTTGCTCCCATATGCGTTGGTTGGCACCGTACGAAGTTGTCCTTTAGAAGTGTTTTAGAATTAAAACAAAACAAAAGAAGAAAAAAAAAAACAAACAACAGAAGTGGCCCTGGACAGTAACAAACAGCACAATGTGTAAAGCTTGGAACCAGTTTGCTAAAGTTATAGAAGGTACATTTCAGGGATAACCTGTCAGCCTCACCTCAATAAATGTTTGTTAGCCCTTTCTTGAGATGAATGCAGGAAAGTCACCCCATCAAAGGGATCCCAGTACAGCCTCCATTGCTAAAAATGTTGTGTCATGCTCTTTGGTAGGTACATTCTACCACAGTCACGAGCAAACTGGGACGTGCTGTGATTCCCACTTTGCATAACTGAGAGACAGAGACTGACCAAATTCTACGAGGGCAGAAGCAGCTTATGACAAAGCAAGGAATATCTGTATTTCTGAAGACTTGACAGACTCCCCAGGAAGCATGTTTTTTTCCCTCTTAAAATTTCCAATTTATTTTTTTTAATGGAAAAATGCCAATATAAAACTGTAAACAGACTTGGTTTCACAGATTTCATGTATCTCTCTCTGGAATCCAATACCAAACTGAGTGTATATTGATATGTATGAAAAATATGAAGTGATAAGACACCCACTCTGATTTAAGTAGGTTTTAGCCACTTCTGAAAGAAAAAAGAAAAAGCTAAAACCTTGAGTCAGGTGCTAATGTTACTAAAATGATTCACCTTCCAAGGGACTTTTATACCACTAATAGTGCTAAATTCACTGCTCTGAGATCTTACAGGAAAAAATGGAAATGGTGACTTTCTCCTACCCTCGACATTATCCCAAAAGGTAACACTAGGCTTGATTTGCTTACCTAAGGACCCCTCCACATAGGTAATCACACAGGTTTGTCTATCTAAACAGCTTTTCAACATGTTTAAGCTGGCAGAAGAGACTGCAAAATGTTCTGCTGGTGATACTCCATCTCCTCTACATTAAGCCTGGTTTCTACCATCTGATCACTTTCACATTGTCTGACAGATCAGTCGGAATGGATATTAACTCTCCCTCACTCAGGATAAGATAGCAGCTGTGTGCCAGGTGAAGCATGTAAAGCATGCAGAGGCGACAACAGCCCTTTCACCATCACCTAACAAGGTCTTCTACAACCCACCGCAGCTCCCACAGCACACCGTGATGTTCTTTTCTGCCTGTACCTGGATCAGACGTTCTAGCCAGGTTTCCCTAACAAACCACTGAATAACCTTTCTCTTTTTTTCCCCCTTCTTTAAAAACAAATGCCACCTGGGGACTTTCTCCATAGGCCTGCACCTGGAGCTAGCCCCAGGGCACGTGTACACAGCTTGGGAGTGGATCAAGGCAGTACTAACCTGTCTTCCAAAGCATCTGCTCTCTATTTTTTTTTTTGTCTTTTTTCTGCAGTCAAATGAATGGAAACACTTTTCACGTGTCCTAGCAACCCAGGAACCAGATATCAGAGATCTGAGTCTTTGTAACAGGCTGAGATCCACACCTGTTTACAGTGCAAAGATACATCTGGCAGTAATTTCTATCAAAGCAGTGCTCTCTGTGCAGCAACCCAGAAAAACACTAAAACCAAACACCTCCAGGGAAAGATACATTTACTCAGATTAACATATTACTCATCCTTCTTTTTTTTCCCCAAAAAACCCCTACAATTGCATTTAATGCCTCTTTGTGTTTTTATGATTTAATGCTTTGTTACAACAACAATTAGATATCAAACAGAAAACAGTAAGCAAGTGTAAGTGCAACACTCAAAGATGTTACAAGTGTTATGACATTTCGCTCCCCCCCCCCCAAAAAAAAATCTACATGCTATTTGTCTACCTTAATTTCTGACACGTAGCCTCAACCTAGATCAAGTTTTCATGGAAGTTCAAAACACATTTATCACACTAGGTGTCACAAACCCTTTCTCTTTAATAGAGAAGTGTGATTAAGGGATAAGCACATGAGTCAGAAGACTTCAGGTTTTCGAGCCTCATATAGATTTGGCTTTTACGAAAAGGAGACCTATTTTCTACCGATACAAGTTAGAGTTATTTCCTTGATTTGAGTCAGGTTTGGATTGAGTCACCCTTTTCTGGACCAGAAGAAAATAACTCTCTCAGTTTCTCAAGAGGGTGTTGTCTCTCAACTGATATGATCATGTAATACTCAAATAAATGTATTGGTACTTTTGTCAAAAGGAACACCACAAACAAGACTAAAGATCTACCCCAAGTAAGTTCCTGGTAAAAAGCATCTAAGGAAAGAAATCTTTATTTCCTACAGTGCACAAACAGGAAGCTAAAGCACAGAGATTTGGGGGGGGAGGGGGGGCAGCTCTCTTTGTAAGTCGTTAACTTTGGGACCTTAGCCACATGCTTTGAACTTAGTTGCTTACGTTACTACGTGTCTTTCTGCAAATTCTGTGCAGAAACACACACTCAAGCAAAATCTTTAGTTATTTTTATTGATCATTCATAATATCGATATTTAATAATTTTACATTTCATTGTAATGAAGGATCACCAGAACCCAACAGTGGCAGAAATACCTAATGGCATCAGAAGTGACCATTCTGAAATAATTTGGCATTTTTAGAAGTATCTTCCTTAGAAATAATTTAGAACATATTCTGAAAAGTAAGCTGACCACACTTCCTTGCAGAAAAAAAATATGCAGTGATGTGAAGTTTGAGGTGTGATAGGTTAAAACTGTGATATTTTCATTCTGTGTGCTCTACAACAAATATTAAGAAGCGTTGCAAAACAGAAAATAAGTTCTGGGATATTGTATCTTTTTAGATGTCTGTGGGGAATATACCTTTGATAAATCTAACTGGATTTTACCACAGCTCCTCATAACAAGCCTGAAACCACTTTCACCAGTAATAAAAAACCTACACTTTACAAAGACAGCTTAACTATGAGCATATTGGCCAATGCAACATCTGAAATCTAAATGTGTCATTGTAGATTGAGTCATTTTATATCTCCACTTAGGTGTTAAAAAACAGCACACACAAACACACAACTGTGGGAACTGAAGGGAGAAGCAGCACCACACTCGGAATATGCCACAACAATTCAGAAACAGAATGTGACCTCTGCATTCACCTCTCCCTGGCATCAGAAAAAAAGGTAGATTGGGACAGGTCAAAAAGGGGGCTTATTCATCTTTAGGCATCTGAAAATATTTGAAAAGCGTTTTCTGCCATCTGGAAGCATTAGAAAAACACATTTGAAAAACAAACAAATAGCAGCAGATCTTTGTTATCTGTTAAGCATATATTTTCATTATGATTTTTAATTAAATGACAGAAAAAATGAAACTGCTGGCTAGAAAGCAGAGTCAGGAATGTGTGGCTTTGACATAGACTTTCTGAACAACGTTTGACAAGTCCCTTAATCTTTCTCGGTCTCAATTTACCCATTCATGGAGTGGGGCCAGTGACATTTAGCTGTGTAACAAGAGTGGCTGATTTGATATTCATTAAAGGCTCCAAGATCTGTGAACAGCAGATGTTAAAGTGTTATAAGGTTCTATTATTTCTCAACACCTTCCCTTCATGTCCTCCTCTTACTGGAAAAAGATGACCAAAACCACCAGACATCGCTGTAGCTCCTATGTGAAAGGAGAAGTGTAGTCCTTAGGATGATGTAAGCTCTGCAGGACATCAGTACAAAGACACTGATGAAGAATCCCCCTTCCATTTCCACCCCCCTTTTCAGAGCACATTAGGTTTTCTTCAAATAATTCCACAAGGCATTTTCCTTATTCACTAGACCAACACGGTTCAGCAGACAAATGTAGTTTGTCATTTCTGCAGGACTTTTGTTTATATCCTTTAGAAAAAAATGTTCTAGTCCTCTTTGGAGCAAGTTATTTTTTTCTCTACCTTTTTGACTTTCAGTCTACAGGATGAGCTACTGGACTCCTAGGAATGAAGATTAAAGCCCTCTTAACTCCCCAGGAATTCAAAGTGGACTGGCTCACACAAACGTATACCCTTTAATACTGTAAGCACCTCACAATGACAACTACATTTGCCTCATAATCAAGAAATATCAGTATTAAATTCTAAAAATAGCCCTGACCAGCTCATCTGCAAGCAGGATCTGCACTCCAGACCATGGAAAAATCATTATATGATGGAACTGAAAACTGCGTTGTCTGAAGTTGCTGGTTCTCTATCAGAGAACATCCTTCCCTTCAGTGTCCTGTGTCTTGCTCTGATTATTTTACACTTTTACTCATCCTGCTCTCTAGCTGTTCCTGCATCCAATAGTTACGAAGCCTGTCCTGGTGAAAGGATTATGAATTCTGAATTCAGATGTTTTTTCTTGATTTCCTGAGACACTTGATGCCATGCAGTTGAAAACTCACTTATCCCAGGGTCTGGGCACGCTCAAAGGTGGCCTGCAACAGCACCTGCTTCTTCAGACATCCCACAGGATTTTCACCTGGCGCGTTACATGCCCCAGGTTGAACAATGCCTATTGGGCTGATCTGGCTCTTTTAGAGTATTCAGTTCCAAATCACTTGCTTTTAAACAGACCACTAGACCAAGCTATATAAGTCATTTTCAATTTTTGCAGTCCTCTCCGGTGGACTTCTACAATTCTTCCCATGACCTCTGCACCACTTGTGCATGAAGGCTGGGAGCAAGTCTTGCCAAACTTACACACCTTTAGAGATCTCAGTGGAGCTTCTGAGGGTAATGGGGCCACCAGTAGAGAATCCATCAGTCTCATTTTCCACTCAGTTGTGTTGGTACAAAGCAAGGCAACCTCAATAAACTTAGTACCAGTGTTTGTGTCAACTATAGGTTTTTTTTTTTTCGGTTGGTTTGTTTGGAGTTTTTGTTTGTCTTGTTTGTTTCTGGGCTTTGTTTGTTTGGGGCTTCTTGTTTTTCTTTGTTGTTGTTGTAGGTTTTCTTGTTTGTTTTTAATGGAAGAAATAAAGCTGTTCATTCAACAAAAGCTCACTGGAGAAAAGGAATACAGTCTTATTCTACTGAGACAAATAGAGATCAAAATATCAAGTAATATAGTTCAATTAAGTTCAGATGTTATAGCTAAACACATTTATACCACTTTTTTTTTCTTTTTAAACAACCACAGTCTGGACCCCTGTTCTGCCACTACAGTTTGGTTCCCCATTATATCCATAGAATAGTCCTAGAATCACCATAAGATCTGCTCAAACATCACTGGAGCTCTTAGAAAACTGCTGTCACCAGTGTACCCAAGCACCATATGCATTTTTCATGTTATGCAGAAACACGTGCCTTTGTAGAAGAGATCAACATGCAGCCCAAAGCATTCAAAAGAATCAGGGAACAACACTTGTGCAGATGAAGGTTCATTCCTGTTTTTCTTCCTCTCTGTCAACCTTCCTTACTCCAAGACACATATTCCAGATATATATTTAATGCAGAGCAGTTGATACAGACTGAGGGAGACTCACAGGGCACTTATCTGAACAGGTGCAGGTTCCAGGACACCTATTGCACTCCAGTCGATAGGAACTTCAGCAGCTCTGAGTCAAAACTGACTTCACAAAACCACAACAGCACATTTCACCTTTGCCAACAGACACTGTGTAAGTCAGTTCATAGTGCTGTACCAAGGGCATATCATCCAGACTTTTCTTATTTCAGCTGAAAGAAAACCTACTACCTGAGAAGCTAACAAGATTAATGTTCCAAGAACTGCACAAATAAGTAGAATTCAAGAGTTTCTGAACTAAACTTCCCTGTTTGTTAAATTCCCTGAGTTAAAACACATTTTGCAAGTCTTACTAACATGTGTATACATACACATTATACTGCCTATTATGAATTTCCTGCAAATACTGAATATTCAGAAGAGTTCTATTTTATTCAATGTTAAATGCCAGCAAGAAAAAACTGCAATCCCTGTTAAGAAACAAGAAAAAAAAAAATCAATATTGCACACACTTACTTGTAAGGCATCTTAAAAAATGCTATTATAAAGACAGCTCTTCAAACATTCACTGAGTTTCATAAAAAAGTATGATGACTTCAGAAACCACACAAAATGGGAATGAGGCCTTGTATCATCTATTCATTTGTCCTCATTTTTCCAGCAATAAAAGAACATAAGACTATGCTGTCATAAATACTGTATAGATATATTGACACATCAAAGCACACAAACAACTCGAGTGTCCAGTGTGCTTTGTTCACAGAGGAGAATAGAGCAAACTATCACTTACTCATCTGAAGAACAATAAAGAGTATAAACTGATGTGGTTTGTTTTTTTGGGGCAGTTTTGTTGGGGTTTTTGTGTTGTTGTTGGGTTTGGTTTTTTCTCCAAACTTCTGATATAGAGCTATTTTTAATATCTCCTGAGCAGCCTCCCCTCTGCCTTCCTTTGGAGGACTGAACAAAGCACATACAAGCACCATTATTTCTAAGGTGACATTCTTTTGACAAAGCAAAAGTCTCTGTGACAAAACAGACAAGTGAGTGGTTTGTGAAATACAAGTGATGTGTTAAACAGATCAAGGAACGCACCAAGTTGAATTCTAATCTCCCTTTCATGCATTTCAGACATTTCAAAATCAAGTTCAGTTTCTCTATGTCATGGCCTTCTTGAACCTTAGTAATTACAGTACCTCTAAAAGCAATGAAGGGTGAACCACAGAAGATCTGTAGCTACAGCTCTGTTCAGATAAGCAATGAATTTGACATTTCTAGTAAGCAATTCTCAATTCCTAGAGAATCTCTAGTTGGGTAGAAATAGTGATGCCTTTCTGACAGCATTTAAGTATTTTATGCTTTTGTGCTAAACTGAGAAGTGGATGGTGCTTTTTATCCAAAATTAGAAAGAAAGAGATTGAACTAGGGCTTTACAAACTAAAAGGAAAAAAAAAGTGCTTGCCAGAATATCATCTTGTTACAGAAGAGAAGGCTACCAACTATTCAAACCAGCTCACCCAGGCCTACTTTAAATTTTGAGATACATCATGTTCCTTCATAGGCCTGGACTGACAATGAAAACCAAGCACAGACTCAGAAATGACACTGTCTGTAAGACTTACACATGAAACAAACAAACAAAAAAACCCCAGCAAAAGAAAACAAACCACACCTACATCTTGGATAAGGAAAAAGACTTAGACAAACACATAGAAAAATAAGAAAGGAACAATGACCAAGAGAAAAATGTACCATGTACTCATAAGAATACTAGATGTGATTCTGCAAGCCATGTAGCATAGTTCTTAAAACTTAATAGACTTTATTCTGTGGGGGAAATCATTATGGCTATAGACTTACGAGAAAGTGAGGCTTGTAAATTGGTAAAGCAATTTCTTTCTGAATCAGAAAGAGAAAGAACAGCAAGTGCAAAACAAGAAACCAGTATCCAGTAGATTAAGCATTAAACATACAAAGCTTCCCGAAAGCAGACTGAAATTCTGCCAAGTTTTTTTCCTGTGCTTATTGAATGGAAAGTCAGCATAATCCAGCTCAGACGGAAAAGCATTATGGGGACCAATATAACTTTACAGTAAAAGACTCATGGTGAAGTGTGACGTTTTTAGATCAAATGCCACCTATACCCAAATATGTTTAGTGATCATCTCAGCCCCTTTTTACTCTTTTCCTAGAACTCACTAGTGCCTATTAAAGATCTTAAATAGAGAATTTATTTGTCCTACTTTTTCAAATGCCATTCGTAATCAGTCTTAACAATGTAAAAAGGGTGGATGCAAAGTGCTATCTTTCTGATTCACAGTAACTGACATCTAATTCACACTAGGTGCAAGAACTTAATGTGATTCAGAAAAAAAGAGTGATTCATGCTTGTGACCTTCTGGTAGTCACTCAGAGAAAACATGACACTTCTGCTTACAAACAGTAAATTTCTTTTGTCTCAAGTGGACCAAATTGCAATTTCCCTGGAAGTGGTCAGGATTTTTCTTCCTCTAGGACAACAGTAAGGCTATTAGTATCCATCCCAGATGAAAAAGAACGTAACTTTATTCTTGCATCCTTTAAGAGTAAAAAGATATCACTAGATGGAAAACACTAAGGCTTTATTTCCTCCAGGTTTTTATTCTTCTTCAAAGATTCAGACAGCCTCCCATGACCGTAAAGGTAAATCCAGTTCTCCATCATCTGCTACTGAGTGGTCCTTTGGCAGGCTGAGCAGATAAACTCACCTGAGAGGAAGAATCCAATCCCCTCTTGGCCAGTTTCCTGAAGACAAGTACCAACACGAGAAATACTATGTGATGAAAGATTGTATACTATTCTGGACTGACTGGGGTCAAGTTTTATGAACATTATGGTGGATTTTCTGACCAGTGTGAGCTCAATAAATCATAGAAAATTAGCAGAGCACTAGAATATTGCACAAGAAAGAGAGGAGTCTTCTGTGTTAACCATCAGCAGGTGCAAAACCACCACTTGTTAACCGCCATTAAAACAACAGAAGTTAAGAAATGTTGAAGAAATTACTTGCTCCACTTCATTAAATAAGCTACAAGATAAAACTGGACATCACCTGTTTATGACCCCAAATGAAATTCTTTTGATAACTTAGGAGTTACCTATGTCTTCTATTGCATGTCAAAAATACAACACAGATCACCCTGGCATCTTGTTCACTTCATAATCTAGTTAGCATACACCTAGAACCTGCTCAGCATGAGAGTATTCCCAACACACTGATGTGTATTTGACATATTTTGATATGTGATGTAGAAAAGCTTCTGCCACTTTGGAGCCTGTCTGTCAGCCTCCTCTGCTAGTGTCTAAATCCAATCACCTAAGTTAATTGAAAGGTTTACTTTCCCCATATTGAATCAGGTCTTCAGCAGATCAGTATCCCTAAATTTGACCAAAACACTCCATCCAAAACAAACAAACAAAAAAAACCCCCCACACCTCTAAATGTTGTAGTCTCAACCAACTAAAGGTTTTGTTCAAAATACCATGTGTCACAGAAATGTTTGTCATCAAAAAGAAAATGCCTTCTGAACCACAAACAGCATTATATTAGCTTGATAATGAAATATCAGAGGACAGGTTGATCACACACCAACTTTGTCACACAGTCTAAAACCACTCAATTCAACACTTCACTGCTGGAATTTCTGCCAAATTTGTCATGCCATTGAACAGTTATTTATCTAAAGTCATGAACAAACAGACAAACCTAAAAGTTCTTTTGAGAAATACTACTAATGCTGTTAATCAGTAAAAGTGTATTAGTCACACCAGTCAACAGTGTTGACACATAATACTGTAATAGCAAGAAATAAAAAACCTTCAACTCAATGACAGAGAATTCTGGAACATAGTACAGAGGCTTAGAAGTTAAGCATGTCACCCCTCAAGACGCATTTAAATGTTTGAGTAATTAAAAAAAAAAAAACAAAAAAAAACACAGAAGAAGCTAAAAAACCACTAAACTCCAAATATCAGGAATCCAGCTGAATAGAAGGGAAAAGTTCAGCCATATACATCAATTAACTGTTGCATATCTATGCTATCTTACAAAGTCTCCATCACCACGAGTAGTACAGGCTCATGATTTTTTTCTGGTCACAGGATTGGAGTTCTGTTCCCATGGCTACAAAGAAGTTCTGAATAATCTTGTGTCATTAAGGATTCTTTGTGCAGATGATGACATTTGGAGAAGAAAGAGGGCTGACTGAAAGTTTTTACTGGGAAAGTGGCTGTGCTAAAGGATGATCTCTGTATGGAGACCATGAAATTATCTATAGAAATAAGGGTGTTGTACATCACAGCACCAATGAGCTCATCAGCAACATTCACAAAATTCAGGCCAGGTTTCATGTTGACATTTTTGGGGTTAAGTTTGGGTGGGGTTTTGGGGGTTTGGGGGGGCATGTCCCGTGTGTCCATTTGTCTGTGTCCCCCCCTTCAGTGCATTTCTTATAGTCAATGAATCTGAGGAATCTTAACAGTCTATATTAAATGTCAGACAGGTAAAGACTGAGAGTATGAGTGTCAAGTGGTTGTTATTAATTTCTGCAACAAAAATCCACAGACCTGTTGAAGATCGGCGTCACCATTCAGAACAAACTTGGGAAATTCGCCGGTTTCCTGCACCAAGGACTTCAGAAGATGACAGTGGATATTATCCTCACTTTAACCCTTAGGAAACTTACTGGTAACTTTGAGATCATAGGAACTAATCACTTATCACAGCACTGGTGGAAACACAAGCAGGAAAGGACATCATCGTTCCTGCATCGCAATGCCTCTGTCAGACAATAAAATGAAATGTGAACTTGAACCCAAAGATGACATTATTATATCTATGTGGATCACAAAGTCATCATTGGTGTTAATTCATCCCTAGATGCAGCTTATATCACATCAGACAGCACAGCTGCTAGAGATTTCCTGGGACATGACAAATCTATCCACAAACACTTGAGAACACCAGACAATCGAGGCTCCAAGGGCATTTTAAAAACCTCCAGAATCTCAAAGAAACAACAACAAAAACAAACAAACAAAAAACCCCACACCCCTGAAAACTTACATGACATTAAACATTTCAGACTTCGATTAGTTTTATTACACTTACCAATTATTGAACTACAACACCTGGTTTTGTTTTTTCCCTTCAAAGAGATATTAAAAAACATCTACTGTACCTACATACTCATTATCTCAGGCAAAATGTGTAAAAGTCCACAAGCTCCATTTCAAATCAAGCCATGTTTATTTTCAGATAACATGGCACACAATAACAGAATGAAGAACTCATTGCATATAACTAAGAGAAAATAAAAACTGAACAGGAAAAAAAAAATTAACACTTATAACCAAAACAGCTAACAGTTAACATTTGTTTCTAGTATTTCATATATAGGCCTATATATTAGAGAAATTCAAGAGTTTCCAAAAGTTACCTGTATCTTTTCTCCACACCTCTGTTGATGCACTGATGAGCTGGAAGAGCAAGGAGCTCAGTCCTGAGGAGTTACTCCAATACTGCAATAGCTTGTACACAGAACAACTCCTCAACGAGGATAAACCCACTGATGCTGGACTTGTGAGGTCCTGCTAGGGCTCTGCCTGGAAGGTCACAGCTCAGCTCCTGCAGGAAACCAGAGCATGGTGGGGAATCACTACTTCATTGGTCAGCTGGGAATGTTCCTAATTTCCTTCCATTAAGTGACTAAATGTTGCAATCAACCCCTAATTAGTTGGGAAACAACAGTTACCCTATGGTAGGTGCTCCTCACAGTAGCAACTTCCTCTCTACCCCCCTGCAAAATAAACCCAGTTTCCAAGCCTGTGCTCAGCCAAACCTTTAATGCTACAGTAAAGCAATGGTGTCTAAGATACAATTTAAATGCATTTTAACCTTTTTATTGCTTGTTTTTGTCCAAGTCCTTGTCAATTAAACAAACAAACAAACAAAAAGGCTAGAAGAAACATTTAATGAAACATAGCCGCTTTCTTCTTTCTTTGAATATGTCCAATATACAAAATGTGGAAAATCCCTCTTACAAATGAACCTATTCCCTCACAATCAGCTGTTAGGTTACATTTAACAACTAACCCTTAATAATAATAATAATCATCATCACTATTCATGGTTTTCTTCCCTGCTCTCTGCAGCTACCAAAAGAAATCCGTTTTATACACAACTGAAGGAACAGGTATTTACTTCCAATTCCCCCATTCTCGCCGCCGCGATGGCGCTGCCCCCGGTTTATCGCAGCGGAGCGACTGCGTTTCCAGGCGATTCTGAGGAAAAACGGGCCAGCACGTGCCGCTGGCGGGCGGCCCCGCGCGCCGCCCGGGGCTCGAGCCCCTCCCGCCACCACCCCGAACAAAGAGCGGGGTCGGGGGGGCCCAAATCCGCACCCGCGCACGGTGCAACAGCAGGAGCTCGTGCTGCTGCTCGCCCCTCTGCAAGCGGGGAGCGGAGCGGGAAGCGGCAGATGCAGATGCGTGCGGGTGGTTCGGGGACAGCCCGGCGGCACCGCCCGCCCCTGCGAGCGGGGACCAACCGCGGGGCTGCGGGGCCGCCGGCTGGTGGGTGCAGCGTTTGCACGGAGCACAGGCTGCCTGGGATTGGAAGGTACCTCTGGAGAGCATCCAGTCCAACCCATCTGCTAAATAGGTTCAGCTGGAGTAGATTGCACGGGAAGGCGTCCAGGTGGGTTTGAATGTCTCCAGAGAAGGAGACTCCACAACCTCTCTGGGCAGCCTGGGCCAGGCTCTGCTACCTTCAAAGTAAAGTTTCTCCTCATTTTCAGATGAAACCTCCTATTGTTCAATCTGTGCCTGTTGCCCCTCATCCTATCATTGGGCACCACTGAAAGGAGGCTGGTCCATCCTCTTGACACCCACCCTGGAGATATTTATAAACATTATTGAGATCCCCTCTCAGCTTCACAGAATCCCAGAATGTCAGGGGTTGGAAGGGACCTCAAAAGCTCATCCAGTGCAATCCCCCCATGGAGCAGGAACACCCAGATGAGGTTACACAGGAAGGTGTCCAGGCGGGTTGGAATGTCTGCACAGAAGGAGACTCCACAACCTCCCTGGGCAGCCTGGGCCAGGCTCTGCCACCCTCACCCCCAACAAGTTTCTTCTCAAATTTATGTCCTATCACTGGTTGTCACTTCTCCAATCTGCACAGCCCCAGCTCTCTCAGCCTCTCCTTGCAGGAGGTGCTTTCCCCATTTTGTGGTGCTCCCTGCAGCCAGATGCTCATCCACTCAGGCTGAGTCCAGCAGCCTCTCAGTCTTCCCCACTGCAAAATACCAGAGAATAACACTAAATTAGGGCAGCTCCACAGCCTTTGAGAAAATAATGACCTTTTTCTCTCAGGGTGGGGTGTGCACAGCCCAGATGTCGGGGTGCCAGGGCCTTACTTTGCAAAAAACAGGTAGTGGCTTTCATCCCAGTTACTGACTGGATTTATCTTCTTTTCAGTCAGCAGGGCTGAATACCGCGCTCAGCACGCTGAGATTTACCAAGTTCGCTATTGTAGCTGGACGCTTTCCATTCTCTCCATTAAGTCCATTTACATAAGAGTGCATTAACATATTTCCAAGCATGCTGAGCACAAGTATCCAGCTCTTTTACTGATTTCCATCCAAGGTTTTTATATAGTTTGCCTGCAAACCCCAGTTGGAGAGGCCTGTCTGTACTTATTAAAATTCACATGTATCTCAATGGCGATGGCTGCACGACCAACACACCTCTGAGGATCTCTTATGGCAAACCCCCGAGCACAGAAAAAGGCTTTTTCTCCTGCCGATTGTAACTTGTTGCAAAAAGCTTTTGTTTAGAGGCTTAGCCAAGTTAACGTCAATATTTGGAAGATTTTAGTTTTTGTAGTTGCTCCAGACTGTTTAACCCACAACAAAAATAGAAATACACATCTAGGAGTTTACTATAATGCAAACACACGTTTTGCCACCACTGACATGTGTTTGACTACAGGAAGTGAAATTGCTATAAAAAGGTGAACAGTGATAACGTGATTTTTCATTTAGATCTTTACAAAGTAGCAGCAACAATAATATGGAATGGAATCAGGGCTTTTTTCTTTAAATCACATGCTGTTTATAGTGAAACAACAGATAATATCAATCAGTGAAAGCAATTAAGAAGTAGCAGTAAACAAGTACTCTGGTTTGTGGGAAAGTCAGGAATTCATGGAATACATACCTTGATACAAGACTCAAACAATTCTGCCCATACGAAAATAAGAAACCACCTGCATGAGCTGTATGTGCTTTATGAATGACAAAGATACAGCTATTAGCATGGTTTACAGGCTATGTACCACACTATTCTTTATCAAAAAATGCTAATTTAGTGTCTCAGCTAGCCCGCAGATGCTTTATTGTATCATGACCATTTAGATTCCACTTTTCTCATGCCACAGTCAGATATTGTGAAAAATCAAGTTCCATTTACAGCAGCCATTGTTATCTCACAAAGTAGCACTTCATGCTACTACTGATGTGTTACAGACTATTAACAGTAATTTAGTTTTAAATGCCAGTGCATGCCAAGTGTTCTGGAGATGAATACTAACAGGATGAAGTTACGCAGGTGTAGAATATTTTTTTTAAAAAAAGGAAAAAAACACCACCACACACACCACAACCCCCAGAGGAGCTGACTGCCAACTCTTTGAGAAAGCAAACAGAGGATGGGACTCATCTCTTCACATTTTAGCTGTATAAAGTTAGTTATTCCCCCTGCTTATCAGCAGAAATGCATCCCCCCACAGGGATGTCCGAACATAGATGCCAACAGGCCAGAAGTATTTATACCCCTGCACTGATCATAGAGGGATATTAAGTAGCATTTTATGGTGGTTCCCTGTCTTACAGGTGGAAGAGAACACAGCAATGGCCTGTTGGTGATCCTTCCAGTTACACGTGGTGCTCTACGGGACAAAACATCCCACAAACAGTATGATGAGACCTCTGCCTACCAAACCAGGGATTTTCTCATTCCTGGAACAGCCTCTGTCTATGGTTACCTGCTGCCTCTCATCTCCTGCTTAGTTTGCTGTAACTCTTTATTAAAAGTGTTTCTTGTACCCTGTTGACATTATAGCTGAGTTCATATGTAAGCACATGATAATAATTAGTGAACAAAAATAAAAAGCAAAATCAGATAAGTAAACTACCAGAGCTCTCTGGAGGATGAGTGGTCCCATTTAACATCTATTCTTTTAATAAACAGTCAACTGCCTAAACAATACAAAGAAAGAGAGAAGTACAGAGTCTGATGGCTGCTTAACCACCTACAAAACCTGCTCTGCCCAGTTTTTTCCTGTGTATTCAAAACTTAGATGGGCTCAGAATTGCTCTAACTGAAGTCCTAAGCATTGGACAAATAACTGTTTATCTTTATAAATACCTAGTAAACCTAATTAACTGATTCGGATGGATAATAAAGGAGAGATGATGCCAAGAAAGGATTGTCCCTTTACCACATCCTTCCCTGTTTCCTCTCTCTGGTTCTTTTTCTGTAAAAGCTGCTTCAAGGTGGGATTTCAGATGGGCAATATGGAACTACAGGGAGAAGATTCTTTATCTGACCTGTCTATCCCCTTTCGGGTTTAGCACAAGAGATAAAGTGGGAGGTTATTTTTATTTAGCTGGGAATGCATTTTAAGAGACTTTGCCAGCACTGAAATAGTTACTGTGCATTGAAACAGTTCTTCACCTTTTTGTTCAATGTGAAAGGCAAAAAAAAATGATGCAAATATGAAGCAATGTGTCAGTTCTGCTAAATAAAAATGTGCACAGTAAAACTAAATCACATACATTGAAGTGTTATTTTGGTTTTATGGAAATGTAATCTGTGTTATGACATTTGCATTTCATATAACTGCTATGGATAACTAATCTTCCAATGCATTGCATACCATTTTGTCACCAAAAAAAGTAATACTGTATCATCTGTTTCCACCTGTACACTAGAATATTCCATGACAAATGTATCAACATCAATTGTATAAATTCACTCAAGAGCCAATGAAAAGTATGGATACATTTAATAGAAAGATTTCTTTTTCCCTTAAACACTACATAGCTATTAGAAGATATCATAGCTTGCTAGCAAATAAAAACCCACAACTTCAAACAACACAATATATGGATGTTTGTATGCTTCTGAATTTTGAGTGAAAATTAAATACATCAATATAGACTGCCAATATGGAAACTTAACTGGAACCTTATGAAATTGCATGTTTCCCATTCCATGCCCAACATCCATAGTTTCCAGCTCTAAGAGAGTTTGCATTATGCCACATATTACAAAAAGAAAAATAAATAAATAAAGTAGTACTTAAATACAAATGAAAGTACTAAGTACATTTGGGTTTCATTATCCTTTCGCTTTCCCTTCTTTTGTTTTTATGTTTTCCTTTGCTTACCCAAGTCATCATCCAACATGCCTGGTTTCCTTTCTCAACAGTTGCCTTTGGAAGAAGATTTAATGAGTGGGTTGTGTGTGCTTTAGCAAGTACAAACAAAAAGCCCCCAACTCACCCATTTTGGAAACCAGTCAAAACCGAGGGACTCCATGGGAATACAGAGGTGCAAGAGTTAACCTTGAGACAAGCCCTGGAAGTCACTTGGGCATAGGGAGCAGGATTACTTCCAGTAAAAACCAGTATGCTCCAGTAAAGTGCAGTGTTATACCCCAGTAGCTGAGATATGGCACTTCAGGTAATTAATTGATTTATCAACAGACCTTTCATTGACTTTCAGTGAGACTTGTGCTCCTTAGGTGTTAAGGGACATTTCAAAAAGGTAAATCTATGCCTGACATACAGAATGGCCTAACTTACTGAAAAGTGCATAACTTACTGAAAATCAAACTAGCTAACGTATGGTCATTTGATTATTTCTTAGCGTAATTAAGCAAGGTCAGCTTTACATGTATTTGTTTCTTTTCTTGGAAAATCATGCTTTCCTACTTGTTGTGAAAGCCAATGCAAAAAAGATATCTGTTCACTTGGATGTAGCTTTCTGCAGCGACATCGCTGTACTTGGGATTCTTTTGTGTGCTGGGTTAGGAGGAGTAGCAGCGTTTTAAGCTCAGATGTGTAAATGTCCCCATTTACACCCTAGCTCTGCAAAAATAGGTTTTCGTGAGTAGTACAGTCAATATACACGCACAAAAGAGAAAAGCGAAATAAAATATAATTCTCATATTAGAAAACTGAGTACTTACCTAGTGATAGCAGCTGGAATGAAAATGGCTGAAAGCAATAAAAATCCATTTTACCATTTAGTACAGTTTGTCAGACTAGAGAAATGGGATTGAATTTCAAAGCCACAGGCAAGCTGGCAGAAATCTGTGGTTATGCAGTTGATAGGGGAATTTTTTCCACTCTTTTTTTTCTTTTTCTTTCTTTTTTTCTTTTTTTTTTTTTTTTCCTTATTTACAACTCTTTTGATAAGCCTTCAGCAAGTTACATAGGTTGTTCTAGTTGTATCTCCTTTGACTGGATTAGAATACTTGATGACAGTTTGGATAAGTTTGAGGCAGATGGTTCTTGACATTTTTCATGCCATCAGTTACAAACCATGCAAGGAAACTCTTTCATCCTTTGTTTATCCTTCACTTAGAAGCCACTATAGTAGATCGTTAAACTTTCATTTTTCACAGTGCTGATTAAGGCGTACTACAAGGCAGATGTTATGCAGCACCATTTTTAACAATTTACATTTAGCACCAAAGCTGGCTTTGTACTTGTTCCAGTGGATCAATTCACATTTCAAAAACTTCAAGGTCAACCTCTAAGCATTGCTACTCTGTTGAACGACTAAATGTTTCATAAAGTTTTCCCTGTGACTGTAGCACTTGAAAATATGTGCTGGCCTCTCTGCCTACTTGTTTTTATCTGCCAAAGTGAATACAAATATCTATTGTTCATCTCCGCTCTGATTAAATGATGGATACAGTTCTATGAAATCCAAAAGACTTAAACCAAACAGAACAAAAGATTACTATTTCAACACACAGTATGTCAAAAAAAAAATATCCTCATTTATTTTCAGTAGCAGCATTTCAAAATAACAAGTAATTACTATTCAAATGGCAGTTGGTCTTAATTTACATCAGGTCAGGCAATAACATTTCATGGATAAAAATGTTTACTGGTTTACTTCACATCTTTATGTGCATTCTTGGTTTTATGATTATGTAAATTATATACTTCCTAGCACAAACTCTAATAATAGCTATATGTAAACAAAAATGGGTAAAGGCACCTTTAGAGAACAGCAGAATAATGACAATAATGACAGAACACAATAAAAGTAATTCATGGCAACTTCATTCTTAGAGGATTTTGTGCTCTATAGAAAACTCTGAGTATTTACAAATATTTGAGCTCATCTGTACGTGATGTAAGTCACCATTTTTTACTGAAAATTATGAAATTATCTGTCCTTTTTAAGTGGAGTTTATCTCTAGGCACTCATAGCAGCGGGGTAGAAGGGTTTGTGCTAGTGACAGTTTGATCAATAGACAACAAAAGGAAGAGGAACTTTCGGTAACTGAAGACTTCTTTCAATTCAGACTCTTCAAATAATCAACATGAAATGGAAAAATGAGTATATATGACATTTGAAAGCATAGTTTCTTGAATGGCATGACAGCTGACTAACATGAATTTTTTGAAGAAAAATTGGGGATTTTCTATGGTTTTCTCTCTTTTTTTTTTCTTTTTTTTTTCTTTTTTTTTTTTTTAAATTAAGCTGCAGCAATGTCTTATTAATTATTATTGTCCTGAAGTTCTGCAGCAAAGATTAACAGATTGGATTACAATTTCACCCTCTGATACATTCTGATCCTCTGCATGCCCTTTTCTTGTGCTCAATTTATCCTACAGGCTATTTCAAAAAGCCCAGGTGCCTCTCAAAGTGTCTCCAGTTTGGGTCCAGCTTTTTGAAACACCCTGTATTTATTTTTTCCCCCCTGAATCTGTGCCATAAGGACTTTTCAATCCTGGTCCTTAACTCCCTCAAGACTTCCCATCTGTTATTACTACTTCACCCTTTACATCCCAAACTATTTCATAGCTGTAATCTCTAACTATTATTCTATCAAATTAATGTTTAGACTTTTTTCAAATTGAAGATGGATTTCATCTGAGTAGTTCAGTTGAGTAATGACCACAAATCAAAGAAATCTTGTTCTCGGGATAAGCGTCTACGCCACAGAAAAAATACGAGATAAAAATCTCTCATGAAAAATATTTTCTGCTCTGAACCTACGAAATCTTAATTTTGGTAGTACCTGGGAATGCCTTCATTTTGCTTGAAGAATTACAGACTCTGTAACTGTCAGTCATGCTAATGAAAACATGGGGAATACACAGATAACACACCATCACAATTCTTTGCTGCAGAAACCATCCTGGAAATTTTATAAAGAAAAACCTACAGAATCTTAAAAAAAAAAAAAGGTTTGAAATGTTTCTGCCTTGAGTTATGTGTGTGTCTTAAATGTGATGCTTTTCCCATCTAAACCCATACACCAGTTTATATTTATAAAACCTTGAGCAAATAAGGCTCAGAGTGATGATGACTATGTTGTTCAGGAATGTGTAATGGCCTTGCAAAACCACTGACATTGTCTTCTTTTTCAATAGCTGTATCAGCAAAAATAAATATAGAAGATGGATACAGGTGGGAAAGGGTGGATTTCATCTTATTTTTTGTTATATTATTATCCTGGCTTACAACAGTATTTCTCACCCTACAGTTTGATTTGCTGTAATTTATGTTTACCTTTTATCTTCTCAGAAGAAAAGAGTATCAGCCTTCCAAGGATAATGGAGAAGTGATGTTATTTAATTATTCCAACCTATCTTGTGCTTTGGTACACAAAAGATAACAGTCAACATACTGCTACAAGTTTGCTGATATGCAAGCTGCGGTCAAGATAAAATATTTAACAGCAGAAAAATACACTTTATAGTGCAGCTGCTATAATGGGATTTTAAAGAAGGAAAACCAATTCTGTTTACTCTCAGTTTTGAAAATACATAGGAAGTTAACTACATTCATCCATAAATTAACTTGATAACGACTGAAGACAGGTCGATAATGGAACTTGACTGTTTAATATACACACACCAAAGAGGTACAGGAGAGAGAAAAAGCACACGCAGGTCACTGTGAGCAGCAACACGTATAAAAAAATAACTGATCTTATAATGGAAAGGGTGACAGTAAAGCTCAGAGAGATTGCACTGTCCTAGTGCCCCAATGTTCATCTCCAGACTCGGCACAGCTCCCTGTGTAGAGTTGCACGTATTGGAATGTTTGGGAACAGAAAAGGAGTATGGAAAAATACAAGAAAACAAGACTAACATGGGCCAGATCCTTGTAAACTGGCCTCACTCCATGGAAACAAATGCAGCGGTGCCAGCTTGTGCCAGCTGAGGATCTGATGTTACATGGAAAAATCCTGAGGCACCTGCAGTTCTGTGAGAGTGAATAATTTATGAATACATGAAATGTTCTGAATAACATATTTCTGAATATTTTTACATTATTCATTCCATCTTAATTCTTTCACAGACCATGTTCTTTAAACCCGTTTATTATGAGCTCACAGTAGGATTGTGACAGTGACAATTATTTGGCCAATCTCCACCACCCCACCTGTTTCAGTTTCTTTGCGTACTGCGGTTTTCCTGGGAGGTAAGGAGAGGTGACTTTTAGCATATTCTTTTCCTGACAGTTCTAAGAAAGTGACAGACAAAGGACAGACAGGTAATCCTTCTTGATTAAGAGGACAGATGCAGTCTCTGCTGGCTTCTCTAATTGCTTTGGCTGCACTATAAATATTATTTCTGCCTTTTCTCAAATCTATATTCCATTTTAGACCTAACACCCATTTAAAAAGTTTCTCAACTCTACTGACAAGGTAAGGTGAAGGTGGAAGGTCAGATAAAACATATAACCAAGGACCTCACTAAAATCCTTCCCTTAGGATCCCATATGCAAAAAGGTAATATGCAAGAAACAAACCTCTGATGAACAGAGCTGTTGTGAGAAACCACACAAGCAAGCCTAGATATCAACAGCAGAAAAAACAGCACTCAGTACTCCAAAATTGGTGTTTTCTCAAGGATAGGTCTGCCTGCTGTCTGCACCAAGAGGCTGGCTCGCTCTCTGCCAGTGAGAGCATCACACATCCAGGCTGGTCTCTGTGGATAAGGGGTTTGCACACCTGGTTCAGAGCTCACCAGCTACAGAATTTCTCAACACTGGCTGAAATTCTGGCAAAGCCTGGGCATTCATTCCCTCCAGGTACAACTCGTCTAACAGGAATACTGCTTCTTTGGGGAGATCTTATCTGAAAAACATTCGAGAAACTCACTACAGAGCAGAAATAGCTTATTGGATTTCCAGATGCACAGAGATAAAATGCCGTATGGTTCCAGCCATGAATGCATATATGCAAAAACTCCACTGCAGCAAAAACTTGCTGGTAGCAACATTTTCATGCAGTTCCTACACAGAGATGGCTCTGTGGATGTCTGCAATAGAGATAAAACGTGATGTGAAGCTTCCTGAGGCAGACAACACCCAAAGTGATGCCTCCTGTAGTGGATTTACTGTCTCAAGTTCAAACCCTAGCCTCTTCCTCAGCCACCTCCATCCCACTCTCACCCCGAGCAGGAGGTCCCTGCTGACCGTGGTGTGACCAGAGTTGAGGTTGGTACCTGCACCCCTCCCACAAACCTTCTGTGTGATTTGCATCTTGGGGACATGCACAAACACGTTGCAAAAACAAAAGTTCATGTGGGCCCTGTGAAACTTCATCCAGCCCCTTAAACAGGAACCTTTACTCCTCTTGCCGACTTTTCATCAAGAAATTCTGTGTCATGTTCAACTTTACCAACAGCGCTATAGGAGCTGTGCATGTGCACAGTTTCCCATTAGCCTTCTTGAGATTTATGCATGTATCCAAAGAGGAGAATGGCCCTCTAGGAATGTTTTAACAATCAGAACAATGAAGCATTGTGCATCAGACTGTTAAAAATGTTTCTAAACGCTGTGTTCAATACACATTGCTGGATTTCCAAAGCTACTCTGGACAGAAATGATTTAGAAAACAACTCACAAGTAAACTAAAGCTCTTCTAATAAAACAAATATTTCACAGTTCATTTAATCTAAGATATTGAAAAGAACTGCCAGTACTCAGGTACGTGACCTGAAGCACAGAACTTTATTGCTTTCTCCACCAGAGATTAGAAATGTTTGGAGTAAAGCAGATGCTGGCAATCAGGGCTTCCTTTAACCCAACTCACATATCCCAGGACCACTCATCCTTGCCCAAGCAGTAGATAAAAACAACAGGGAAACTGAGGTCAAGAAGATTTCACAAGTTCTCAGCTTTCCTCTATCACATTAGAGAACAAATTTAAAATTCACAAGCTAACAAATGAAATAATTTAAAGCATTTGCATTTGGTAATATTCAGTAAGAGCTTTAAATTTTCTCACCATATTTTTTTCCTATGTGAAGTGTTTTATTCCACAAGACACTTCATTTGTTGGTGTGTGGCTCTGTCTCTCCTTTCTTATGAAAACTTCTCCCTCTCAACATTTGTCCTCACATCTGCCTCTTTCTCCCCTTCTCTTCTGTTCTGTGAAATGCCTATTCAGGAGGTGCAAAAGATCATAGTTACGTTGGTCAGTTTGCAGAGATGTGTAATATTCATGAGAGATGAAGCTCACATTGCGTGGACAACACAGGTCAGGCTGATGTCCATGACCTCTGGTTCTGTGGGCCAGTTATGACTAAATAGAGATGATAAGTATCAGTCTAACCAGATGTGTAAATTTGCTTTCAACAAGCATGTTTTTCATAGAATGGTGTAGCTCGGTGTTCTTGCTGCATTCTGTAATGTATTTCATATTCTAGCATGTTAATAAAAAACTCCAATTATTTGAAAAACTACATCTCCTCTGTATTAATCTTAAGACAGTGATTGAGCAGAGTTTTCTCCAGCTCTAATCTCCAGGTGAACTGACACTTTTGCAGTCTGAAATAACTAATGCATTGCCAAGGAAAAGGAAGTTGAATTAAGTATCACTCACTCAGAAACTTTAGGCTGATTCTAATCAGCAGCATCAAAACCCGACACTGTTTAAGGACATAAGCTGCAGGTCAAGCCCAGCCAAACACAGCTGTTTTCCTACCGAAAGAAGGAGCAGATCCACAACCAGACCTTCTTATTGTATTAGTCTCCATGGACTGCTTGGAAAGCTCTTGAGGCAAGGCCAGAGGAAAAGTGTCCTCATGGAAAATGCAGCAGCATATTCCTAAAATAGTTGTAATAATGGTGAACCTTCTGATGTTCTCACCATCCACAAATAAATAATGAAGACTAAAAACACGTCTCTCCCACTATTCTCCAACAGCACTAAGCCTGGCTGCAAAACTGACTCCATCTGAAGGAGACTCAAAGGCTGTTGTGCTTCCTTGTTCATCATCTTTTAATCAAAATAATTTGATGAGTGAAATTAGATATATATACATAAATAAATCCAATAAAATCTAGTTCTTTGAACTCATGGAGAAATTTAATTCCAATTGAAATCAATGAGATTTATGGGCCTAAGTGCCTTTGGGACTCTAAATCTTAGAATATATTTTACTACCATGTAACAATCAATAGCTCTGAGGGTGAGAGGACCAATAATGCTCCAGATCCCTTATGAAGATGAGGTACTTTCAAACAAATTTCTCTAAGGAGTTTGGAAATGATTGTTTGCTTTCTTATAGATCATCAGAAAAATATTAAAAGTTAAAGCAGTTTAACTTTTAGTAAATACAAGTGAATAAGTATGAAAGTGAAAGCCATTGATTTATTCATTTGTTTATCAAATAAAATATAGTGATTAAACAAACCTTTCTTGCTAGAAGATCCACAGATAAACAGACATCCATTGACAGCATATATTATCATGAAGTACATTACCTTAGCTCTTATATTGAGGAAATACAGTGGAAATTCTGTAATAACGCATCATCCTAAGAAAATAATCAAGTAAAATTGATATTTTTTTCACATAATTTAAAATATATATTTTTAGGGATAAAAACTGGGAAAAAAGGACTATAAAATTACATAAGGTGCAAGTATAACGTTTATGCAGACTCTGCATGATCATATGTGTAAGATACTAGGATATTTTGGTAATCAGTGTAATGTAAACCAAGAATAGGAGAAGAGCCTGGAGCTGTCAGCTCAGTAGTTTGGTTTTTGTAAACTTTGTCATGTTCCTGTATTGTCTTAGTCTGTTAAGAGAATAAATAAATCTTTAATTGAGAAAATACTCTATTTTTGTAGATACATTTTACCTCATTATTTGCACTGAACTCTTAAGTGCTCAAAAGCTCATGACTAGATTTTCAAGTACTCAGTATCAGGAGTTCTCTTTCTGACAAACACAGTAGCTTTATGACAGCATTCAGCTCTTTTGAAAATCAGGCCTTAACCTACTTAAACTTTAAGTATTTCTTTTGTTGGATTTTCCACCAGGTCATTTTAGTTTCAGCACCAGCCCCCAAATTATTTTGAATGCAGTGAGCTGGCAAATTTCTCTTTCATACACAAACACAACATTGGCTATGGAGATGGTTCTAGTCAGTAATTAATCAGAATTTACATACATGTGATAGCAACAGAACATCTTAACCAAAAGAAACCAAAGAAAAAGAGTATACTGTTTAGGAAAACCTTAAGAACTTAACCTGGGCTTTTGCCCACCCTGGCTGGCAGGAATCTGAGAAATGCTCAACAAAAATAGCTCTAAAACAAAACAAAACTGTTTTCCCTACAGTAAAATTAGTTTGAAGAACAGGTCTGTCTCAAAATAAAAAATATCGTCTTGGACTTCTATTTTGCAAAAGCTTTGGAGAGAAGGAATGATGGTACAGAGCTAAAAGCAAAAGTAACTACCACACCATACAGTCCACTTAAGAGAAAGCAGCTTGCTTACTAAATAGCCCATAAATGCAGCATGTAAGTAGGTCTGTAATATCCACTTATTTGTTAATATTGAATTGGCTAGGCTAACTTAAAGAAAAATTAGTGAAAGAAAACCGGTAGGCCTTGATCTTCACTTAAGTTTATCCACCCAACATAACTAATTCACTCCAATTTGCCCTACTAAGAAGATGAAGAGAAGAAAATGTTAAACATCAACATGATGGCAGTTATTTTACAGAATTTCCAAAGAGACCAAACTGGAATTCTGTCTTCAGTTGAAAAATGAAAAGACGCAGTTCAGACTTCACAGTGTCCAGTTTCTCTAGAAAAGGACAAAATAAAGTCATCATTTTTATGCTAACAAAGGTAGAAATAACGCCTTTTCCCCTTATCTTCACATAAAGACACAGCCATGGTTGGTACTATTGTGAATTTAACCTACATTTTGAGAGCTGGACCAGTTCCATACTGACAAATAACCACTGCTTTTATTCCAAAAAGTCTGCACCGTGGTTTTCTCACTGCATAGCTCTTGACATGAGATGGTCATGGAAAGAAAGAGCATTACCTTCCTTCTTCCCACAGTAGACCTTGACTAACCTGTCTTTACAAAGCTATTCAGTATTTCTAAGTTACCCACCTTTGCTTCCCCCTAGGCTGTAAGAGCCATGGTTACAATAGGGAGCACTATTTTTACACAGCTTGCCTGATTTTCTCTTTTATTAGTTTGCAAAGAATAAAACAGAGTAGTGGCAAGGAAAATCTGTTCTTTTTTCAAATATCTGTCCTCTTACAATGCACGTACTTGTGCCTTTGCAGCTTCTGCGTACTTGTGCCTTTGTGCTTCTTGGTGCTCTGTTTTGAGTTGGGCAGTGTTGAGGCAAGTGTGATCACAAATTTCCTCACAACAATTCTACAGCCTTTTTACATGATGGCTATTTCTTAACAATTATCTTTGCTAATCAATATTTTGCAGTCTTTGGATGCAAGGCCTACATGAAGTTCGAGTTGTCACATTGTAGACTTAAGATGCTCCCATTGGTAATCACGGAGAGCCAGCAATATGTCCCAGACAGGTCAGGGATTCTTAGTATGCTCTGATGTGACCTTAGTTCAATGAGTGAAGATGGTAACTGATTTACATTGACTTGCCACACATTGAGTATTGCAACAACTCACAGTGAAACCAAGAACCATTCCTTAAAAAGCTGTCATTTTAATTGTGATTAAGTTACATGAATAAAATTAAATATCTGCAGATTGCCAGGCTCTAGTTATGTACAGACTATGATCTCCAAAGAATTTTCTGCTTCACTGTAGCTTCTAAAATGCTCTGTTTGGTGGTCACATACAGCGATCTTACACAGATCTGAAGAGTACATACCACTTTTAATTGTTCTAATGTGAATACGATACAATATCCTGTTCCTATCCCCTCCTGATCTGTGCTAGAAGCCACGTTAAAAGCAGGACTCCATGACATGTCTCCTGAGGAGATGTCTTTTTTTAATAGAGGATGAGAAAACAAAAGAGAGGGAGCCACGGTCTTGTGTTTTCCAGAGTTCTGCCGTGGTGCAGGCTTTTAGAGATCTGCAGGAATTAATAGTCTTTTGGTCGACCAGAGGAAGCATGTACACAGTGGATGGTTAGCCCTGTTGACGGCTTCTCGCAGGATGGAGAAGGAAAATGATCCGCAGTGGATTTATCCTTGGGCAACAAGGAAGACATATTCCATGAATTGTGTTTAAATAGCAGCTCTGACCATTTTCTACCATTAGCATAAAATGCTACAAATTTCTGGTCAGTTTTTGAAGTATTTAAAATATTCTGTAAACAACTGGCAAACTGTTTCTAATGCTATATGTCAAATTGCACTATGAAATAGGAAAAAGAAAGTTAAGCTGTCAGGTGTTTAAAATGTAGATATGAGCTTTCTTTTACCTTTTCTGTTTTGCCAGAAAGAACTGTCCATCTCATACAAAATGTTAGAGCTTTTCTTTTTTTCCTTGTTTGCTTTTATTGCAACAGCAGCTTTTCTCAGTCATACGACTAGATTCTGTAAATTGTGGGGGCAATAATAGGTCAAATTAAGTTTTCGGTTTACTAGACAGATTAGTCAGGAACTTCCCAGTTACATCTTTGTGTTAATTTTTCCTGTATTGTACCAAGGGATATGACTAAGACTTATCACATTTAATTTCAATTTGTAATTTTCTTTGAATGGATATTTAAATATGTTTTTCTCCTGCTAAGAACATTTGCATTAGGAGTTCCTTCCAATTGCTCATAAAAATTTGATTATCTTTTTATAAAAAAGTTAAATGTTGATGAATTTTTAGCAGAATTACTGGGCCAAATTTTTCTCTGATGTAAACCTGGATAAATGGATTTACTGCAACAGCAATGGAGCACACTGGTGTTTTACTTAGCCCTATATTTCCTTTGCCTCTCAATTGCATTCAACTTTCTTTGGCATACGGCTAAAAAAGATACCACTTTTTATGTTTTAAAGGTATTTGAAAGCCTTCTGGAAAGAAGGGACAGTTTTAATAAGTATTAATCTTCTATTGCTACTGGTGACTATATTTAGAGATAGTAATTGCATGAGCACACCCACTGTATGTGTGTAGAGACAAGTATCACAAGACTAGGTAAAACCTCACAAAGTACACAAATTAGTATAATTATGCAAACCTACAAGAGTTACAAATAAAAAATAGCAGGAAACAAATATGAACATGCAACTATTATCCAAACAGTTACCTTGGTATAAACATTCTGGAATTTCCCTTGAAAGAGATCTTACCATAGATTTCAGGCAATGAGGTATATAAGGTTATTCATAATCAAAATATTTCTAGACTGTCTAATATATTATCAGTATAGTATAAAAGCTTCTCAGTTCTATTGTGATGAAAAGGACAAAACAACACCCATAAAATTCTAATTAAAGAATAACTGATTTTCCATGGAGCCTGAAGAAATATGACACCTCTATTAAAAGAGATATTAAAGAAATTACAACACTAGCACTAAAATGGAACCAACCTGACCCCACTTCAAACTTATTCATTTTTGCAACCTACTGACTAGTGCCATCTTGCCTTATTTACACTGAGTACTGAACCTTACCAAACCATACAAAAAAGTTCATATTCCAGTTTCAGCCAACAGGAACAGGAGGTGTAAGCTAAATTGCCTTCCAAACCCTTCTTACATCTGTAGGTAAATTAAACTAAAGTTCCAAGAGACCTGTCTCTTGGCTGCTGTTGTTCAGAGCATGAGGTCGATGTGAGGCAGGGCTGGGGTATATCACATTTGCATAAGGAAGATCGCTCCTTTGTCAACATTGATGCAGAATGGCAAGGCTCGCAATGACTTTTTCTCCCCTAAACTCTCTCCCTCTCTGACTTACACATCCTTGTAGTATATACTGCTGTTTTGACTTGAGCTATGCACCCAAATAGACTATTTGTGGAGTATTTGTGATGCACAGATCTATTATGCGCAGCTATCAGAGGTCAAACACGGAGCAATTCTATAGCTCTGGTGTCAGCCTGAACAGCAGCATTGTTCTTGGCAGTGACAGGAAAAAGGCACCACATCCAAATTACTGAAAGCCCTCTCATGGCAGAAGAAAAAGCTGTCAGTTTAACAGCTGAACACAGAAGGTTCAACCAGTATATATCCTTCTCATTCAAGTAACATGAAACCCTAGGAAAAAAAAAAAAAAGGCAAAAAAAAAAAGCTGGAACGGTGTCAGATTTTTTAAGTTGGAAAAGCTCTTGTCAATGCTGAAAAAAGAAAATCAGCCACTTGTGTTGCCAAGGCAGTGCTACCAAATTACAAAATAAAAGAGAAAGAAGGAGCCTTGATATAAATACGTAACGTGCGTGTCTATCTATGTGTGTAACGAAAGAGGAAATATTATAAATTTACTATAGTTTCATATTTACCCATCATAGAAGGATGCAAACTGTATGAATATCAACATGCACACTCAGACATAGGTATATGCTGATCTATAGTAAATGTATGATATTTGTCCCCTATGTATATTTCCCTCTTCTGGGTTTCATTGCTCAAACTAAAAATAGTTCTGCCTAATTACAAGACTCCTTTCTTATTCATGATCAGTGTGTGTTCCTTGAATATCACCCCAAACTCCAGAAAGCTGTACCCATGGAGCAGGGGGTGAACGAACCTTTCATGCATCTTCGACAAAATGAACCTGAGCATATTAACAATGACAATATCTAGTAATGACACGAGAAAATAATCTTATGACTCTGGGCTGTAGGAAACAAAGGTGCAGCTGTGTCTAACCCCAAGAACACAACCCCCTTCCCTTTCCCCTAGAACAAAGTATTGCTCAGTGTAAGGAAAGATATTTGCAACTACAGCAATAGTAGGCACCAAATCTTCACATTTTAGTTTCATAGGTTTAAAACATACACTGGATGAACAGTGAGTGTGTGTAAAAGCTAAGTATGTCATCCAGCTTACAGGCTATATTTCATTTTATAATGCATAAGTATGAGAGATTTAAAGTGCCAGTAAATAGCTCTAACCCAGCTACATCACACAAGCGAAGCGTTAGGTGGGGAATGTGCTCACATCTGTCATCTGATCTGTCCTTGAAGAAATATCTGTCCTGACATGAGCTTTATGGGTTTTGTTTTTCACTACCACAGGATAAGCACTTTAAAAAGTGATGCTAATTTTTATTGGAAGAACCTTGCAAAGTAATACGAAAGAAAGGTGCACACAGTCACAGGATGAATACAGAATATTAATACATTACTCTCTGACAACATTAAAGAAAGCATTGACTTTAATTTCGCTCCTGTGGATTGCTGTTGCTTTTTTGTTATTATAAAGTAAAAATAGATCATTTTTGATGATTAGAAGTTCCCTTACTCTTCTTATTTGTCTCACACTTGAAGTCATAACACTCGTCTTGTGACAACATAATTGTCTCCATAGAAACTAATTGAGTTCTCATGAAATAGAACATTTGCACAATATTTGGACCCTGTTTACTGAAAACCTCCTAAACGGTTGTACTGCACAAACTGTCACCACTGGCAGATTTCATAGAAACCTAGAAACCGTTTTAGTAGGAATTTATTAGGATAATACTGTTTTTAACTTCTAACCAGCCAAAAATAAAAGAAAATAAAATAAAATCATTACATTAGGGCCACATAAACTTCTCAGCTGCCCAATGCTAGGATGGGTGCCTGAGTGTTCTTTTACACTCAGGTGTAGCTATGTTCAACCTAAACTGTGCATTTGGTCTCTGGTCACTATGAATTGTTGACACATGACACCGACTCACAAACCAAAGAGAACACTGTGAATCCTGTGTACAGTATAAAATGGATTCTGAGATTAAACTCCTATTACCTTTATTTTTCTTCAGCTTCTAATTAGAGACTTTTAATCATCACTGAGGATCTCTGTAGGCTCAAAAAAATCGAACTAGACTCCCAAAAGCTCCTTAAATAAATACTTTATGTGAAAGTCTGTAGGAAAGTGTAGACTTTTATTTTTGTTTTGTTTTGTTTTTTTATTTGACTGCAAACAAATATTAAAATGTGACTATATGCCTTTGTTATTTTAATACATGGAGTTGCTTTTGTACATAACAGTAAGTGGGACACATCTTGCTTAACTTCATTTTTTAGGTTTCTTTTGCAGTTCACAGAAATCAATAGGTACTGCCAGATAATGAGCAAACTTAAGTTATCTAAGAGTGAGGTGTTGTCTGGAAATGAAGTTAATGACAAAATCCTAATTAGCCCCCAAACTGTAGCATGTGCCCCTGGGCTGCTGGCCAAACCAGGGGAGGCATCACTCACTGGTATTGCCAGTGCTTTAGAAGCTGAATGCGAGAAGGCCGTAATGAAACTCTTCCCAAACACATTATCTAAATTTTTCATTATCTCTAATGGGTGACTATTTGCTATATCTCTCAATAGAAAACATATCTTATGACTTTCAGGGTGAGAGGGTGTATCTTCTCTTTTGTCACACTATGCAAAAGAAAGATAAATAACTAAAACCAAAATTCCTGAGTGTCTGATGATCAGTGCAACCTGAGCACCTCAGACCAGCCCACTTATATGTGTGACATTACCATATGATGCTGTCTTAGACACTTGCCAGAAAATAAACAGATGGTGCCAATAAAAGGCAAAAATGAACTTCATTCTTCCATAACAAGGCAATAAAACCCAGCGTAATATAATTATTTTCCATAAGTCTGGTCTTAACACACAGAGGGCAAAAGATGAAAAAAATGAAACAACAACAACAAAATCCCAAACAAAACCCCACAATTACTTCTGTTCCAGAGCTTTGATGTCATCATTGTTATTTTTCAGAAAGGAGCTCACAAAACTTTATAAATCCTATTTAGCCTTTCGGTTGCTCTGCTCAGGAATTTAAAAAGGGTGTCAGTGTAGGGTTACAGACTGGATTACAATTCTCTTTGCTGCCAGGTGTGTGTGGGCTGGAGGAATAAATAAGATGCATGGAGATGAAGTTTGTAGGTATCTCTTTTCCCATATATTGACAGAATACATTTCACAATGCACCGACTGGGTTTTTCCTTTCTCTCCCTGCTTCCTCCCTCTTCCATCCCCAGAATCCCTTGGGTATGTGAATATTTTGCTTTCTCTGTCTTGTTTCCCCATCCTGGCGTGCAAGTTTATCCCGCACACCTGCAAGAGCAGGAGCTTTCAGTCACAAAGGGCTGCCAAAGCTCTCGTGTCAAGGAGGAGACATAATTTGGAGCATCTTTTCCAGCTTCATTAATAACAAAACACCTGTGAGCCAGGGAGTTTAAGAGATTGTGTCTTCATCATTTATGAATCTTCCTCCCTGCTGTGGCACTTATCTCTTTGCCAGCTCAACCTGGCACAATTCCTCAGCATCCAAAATTAAAAAAGAAAACAAAAATATCCTTTTGTCTCCGGTGAAAGCAGTGTGGATGGAGAAGGCAGGGTGCTGGGAAAAAACACCACCAGCAGCTGAAAGCATAACCCTGCCAGAGCTGGGAAGAGTGACAAGCCTTCACATTGCTTCATATTTATTCTCAGTTTGTCACTGGTTTTTTGTCGTTGTTGTTGATTCGTGTTTTAAGAAAAATAGTGGCCAAGGAAAAATACAATCCTAATGATTCAAGTACTGACATTAAAGCTACTCTTCTCCTCCACACTCCCATTGCAAACTTACCCCTTGAATTTTTATTTTTATTGTTAAATAAAATAACTGTGGCAAAGGCAGAGAACATTTTCTAAGCTTATCTTTCCATAATAAGTTGCTAAAGGGAAGAATTGCTATTAACACATTCTTGCCGTGAAAGGTTAGACCCTATCAAAAAGATTTATTTTTTAAATCATTGTCTTTACTGAGAAGCTTCAAGGGACACTCTCACAAAACACTCCATTCTGAAGCGCTACCAAAGGAAGGACATTTGATTTGCAACCAACCTAACAGCAGCTATACAACAAGCTGCGGTTAATTTGACCTCTGAGGACACTGAAGCATTTTGCTAACTATCCCAGGCTCCCAGGCACAGAAATCGCCTTGTGATATAATCTGAGTTATTGCCATCCCCTATGAGCCTTTTGAAATTCTCTCAATACAAATGTTAGGACCTAGGACTCTTTTGGTAGACGATATAAATGCAAACCAGAGATCATTGAATAAATCAATTATTACATCTCACAATGTTGTTAGATAGGATTAAATAACCCAATAGATATCCCTGTCTAACTGCAGCAGACAGAATAGCGACCACAATTGGAGAATTTTAATTGATGCTACAGTATTAGCATCAAATCTTGGAAAAGAGACTGAATCTTTAAATGCCAAAGAGTCATGAAGGCACAGAAGTGAATGACTGAATCTGTCTTTCTGGCTTTTGAAGAACAAAATAAGGCTCCTACAACAGCTTGTGCCATTGGGGGGTTGCACCTCTGTACACCTTCTTCATGATACTGATACTTGGCTTCTCCCAGGCTCTTGTCTTTTGCGATAATATGAATAGAAATCTCAGGGGTTTACAATCTGAGAAATGTGTTGATTTTAGGATATACAGGTTTTTGGTTTGTTTTTTTTTTTTGTTTTGTTTTGTTTTGTTTTTTTAATGCAATATCTGGTTTATGTTTTCCTTACAGAAGTAATGTAATAAAAATAATGGTCTGAAATACAAAGCCTGAGCAAGAGCTGATGTACCACAGGTTTCCCCCCAGCTCTGCTCATGGACCTCAGGACAACTCCCAGGATCTTTATTGCTGCCTGTGCTTGAGTTGTGCTACTCCCTGATAGAATCACATGTCCTGCAAGCAGAACATGAGTGCATCTGCTGTTCATATTCTTGTGCTTCATCATATAAACAACGACTTGAACCCTTCAGAGCTGCCATCCTAGTTCATTAACAGACTGAGCAACACATGTAACCCTGAAGTGAGCAAGTGTCTCTGTGGGATATGCCTGACTTCAGGTTCCAATTGAAAGACAAAAAGTCTAGCTGAGACCTTTTGTTCTTTTCTCACATGGCAAGCACTGAAACCCCTCTGGAAATCAAGGATGGGCACATTTGTGGGTTTCCACAGGGGGAGGGCTTGATGTTTAATACTTTTGATTTGTGGAAGACCAGATTCCAATACCCTTTGCCCCCCAAGATTCGCTGGTAACTTTGGAAATGCATATATTAAAATCTTACCAAAGTAAAAAACTAATATTTTTAGAAACACACTATTCAAAAATTTCACATGATTCTTATATTCTTGAACATTCCCCAGTTCAGTTTTACAGCATAACTAACTTGTGGACAGAAAAATCTGAGTTGCTTTAAATGCCATGAGAATCCACTGCTGTACTGGTTGACAAATATAATTCAGACAGCTCAGTTCTGAGTCACGTTTGAGTCAAGTTTGCAAAGAAATCTGAAAAGTTTCTTAAATGCATATTCTTTTGGGAAAGAAAGAGCTGGGGCTGGGGCAGCTCCCCAGTGTGGGGTCCTGGGGAACCCCCAAGCCCGAGGAGCAGCAGCCAGGGCATCCTCCTCCCTCACGTACCAGGAAACCACAGAAAGAAAACTGAACTCTCTCACGTGTTTTAAGCTACAAAAGCTTTTGTCAGTGCCAAAGAGAGAATGCAACTGGGACAGTGCCACTGAATTAATAAATAAATGCAGAGTTTCAACATAATCCCCAGCAATGGGATTCGTAAACCCAGCCCAGCCCTGAGCCTGGCTGGCACAGGGCAACCCGGTCCTGTTGACCGCGTTTAGAACCATGACCAACAACACAGACACAATATTTCACTTGTAGTGGTGCTGAGTAGCTTCTGAATTTCCAAAGCTGGGCATATTACCCACTCAGAGGGGATATTCCTTGTTATTTTGGTGTTAGATGTGAGCTACAAGGCCAACAAACAAATAGCACAACCAGTAGCAAACAAATCTGTAACAGACAAGTGGGTCTATAAATGACAAACATGCTTCAACTCACCTGCAGTTTATCCTCCATTATGCACAGATACCTGCACTCAGGTGTTATCCAGACTCTTTTCCAGCACTGCCACAGCTCAACAGTTAAAGAATTGAGAACAACTCAATCAAGAGTTTCACGGACCAGCAATGCAAACAGACTTTGGAAACATGACAGACCCATCTTTTTAACGAGCATTCATCATTAACTTAAACAACTATGGCTGGAGGGAGAGGAGAAAAAAAAAGAGAGAGAAAAAAAAGATAAAAACAAACAAAAAAGAAATAAGAAAAAAACCAAAGTGCTACCTTACTAATCAACCAGAATGATGACTAAAACACAGGAGTTCCCAGCACCCTCAGTGAGGAACAGTTTGAGCAACTGGTAAGTCAGAAGCTTGACCAAGTTATTATCTTGAATGTGTCAGACAGTTGAAGGGAGCATCTACTTATGGGGGCGGTGAGGAAATCCATCAGGTATCTATCTTCTGTTGCTTATATTATTGATCTGATCACTTGGCAGGGTAGGTGAACAATGGGAAGTCAAATTCTCAAACGGTTTAATTCAGCACAGCTTAATTCTGCTTTAATTTAGCACAGTTTCATTGACTGCAGACCAGCTGGGCTGATTTATTCCAGCTGAAGAGTTGGCCCCATTCTAGTGTAACTGGTGAAAACTATTATCCACCGAAAGCATGATCATAAAGAAAAAGGTATTGAGAGGCATAGTATGAAATACAGGGTGTTGTTATTGAATGCTAACAGTGTTTATGGCAAAGACAGCTCACCCTCTCACTGCTGTGATTGCAGTTGCCTTTTGTTACTACAGAGCAAAAGAACATCCTTATTGCTTGGAAGTCCATGTGTTCCTCCTATTTATCTCGTACTTGAAATCTTTACACTTAGTTTGCAACAACATCATTATCTCCATGGAAACTAACCAAATTGTCATGAAACAGAACACTTAGGTAGAATTTGGACTCTGCTACTTACCTCGTAAGTAACACATGCTGTACAAACTGTCACCAGGGACAGATTTCCCATGGGCACCCTCTCCCTCCCATAGGAATGCTGGAACACAATGGTCTTCCTGTTTCTATTCAGCCAAATTATGCCCCTTACTACATTAAAGCTTCATAAACACCTGAATTGTTCCATGTAATGAAGAATTCCTCTAGTTTCATATTCAGAAATATCTATATCTACCTAAAATAGCCTTATGATGATTTATAGAACAGTACAATGTATGGAAGCTATCATCAAAAACTGAAGGATGCTTTACATGACTCTATTTCCATTTTTCTAACCTGAAAGCACAAGTCTGGCCAGGAGAATATTTCCTGACAGGAGTTAGAAGTTCAAACCATGGAAGCTTAGCAACAATGAGTAGATTAAGTATGTGAGTTCTATTAAAGTGTTTTTTCCTTTACTGCTTTTGAAAATCTCACTGTACACTCACAGTGTACACTGTACACTATCCTGAGCCAATCCGATTAGCTATCTCCATTTAGTGTTCACAACTTCCACTGAAAGATGCGTTCTTCCATTTAATGAGATATTTAATAGATTAATTGCAGACTTTTGACAGTTAAATTGCATTCATCTTATTTTAAATTCGGCATGCACTGATGATTTAGATAGCATTACATACAGACCCTTTAATATTTCACAATTTTTTTAAACAATAAAATATATATACATGCACACACATGTGATATATGCTGTATTTTGCCCCTATAACTATTCAAGCACTTAAGAGCTACTGGAGAAAGATTATGAAGTGCTAAATTAAACATCTTGAGGAGAACACGGGGCTGGAACATGGAGGAGAGTTTGAGGTACTGCCATGGAGAAGACGTGATGAGAGGGAATCAAGTTGCTGACATGACTGAACACACGTGAAGAAATTGGGCAGAAACCTACAAGACTTCATCAGGGAAGGTTCTTGAGGGAGATGTTCCTGGAAAAACAAGTGCTTTGTTATGGTAAAGCAATCGACTGGAATTCACTGCTGAAGGTATTGCAATTTTGTAAATGAGTTCAAGAAAACAATAAACCAAATATGCTTTTTGTTCCAGGTGAATACATAGGGCTTTCCCCTCACTAAGCTACTCATTTCTAAAGTTGTCCTGTGCCCCAGTAGCAGCAATTTCATCCCACGTTGTATTTAGCAAATTGCACCAAGGTGCATGAAGCCTTCCCATAATCTGTGTACATAAGGTCATATATCTGAAGGCAACTGTTACATAGGGGGTCATTATCTATTCTATTGCTCAATATCTCCTATTCATGACCATGTCATCTCAGTAAAAATGAAGTTGTTTTGCATTTAGATGCCAAGTAAGGTGTTCTAAAATACATAAAATACAAATATTTCCATAGACATAATTTGCTATTCATATAGTAGATTATATCATTCATATAATGCCTTTAAACCAAACAAAATATACATCAGAAATTTAAAACAGCTCCACAAGCAGCAGGTATTTTGCTTTAAATCCATTATTACCTGTATACATATTATCTTCTCCTGAGCACCAGTAATGGGCGAATCTGAAATGTTTTGGAGATTTTGTCATCAGTGTGAAGTTTAGTATAAACTGACTCAGGAAAACAAGAGGCCAGGCACAACAATCCTCCTGAAACTCAGGATGGTGAGTAACAGAGGTTACACATATGGTGTGGCACCTGGTGCTTATTACATATAGATCAAACAAGCTCATCATTCTTGTAAAGTAGTTCTCCAATATGAGCCTGGCAAACCCCCTTCTCTTCTATTTCTCTCTAATTTTTAGACATCGCAGTCAAAATGTGACAGCCACAAGACAAGAACATGCCAGCTGGCCACTAGGGAATAGGCTGCAGCTGAGCTCCCCATTTCTAAAGACTTTCCTTTTGTGGTCCTTTAAGTCAAGGGCACATGACCCCCCACCCAGAACAGCTGACAGCACTGTCCAGTATCCCCCTCCCTCATTCCATCCTACTAGTATGGCTTTCAGAAGCTCCAGACTGGACTGAGAAAAACCCATGGAACTCAAAAGCATCCAACAGGAGTAACAGAAAGCCTGTAAAATCAATGCAACACCCCCCAAACAACATCAAACAGAACTGTGAACAACCTGTATTTGAATCAGCTTGATCTAAGTATTGCTGTAAGATCTGGGCAGTTGCAGTGGTTACCCCAGTGAAATATCATATTCTCCAGTGCCACTTAATAAAATGTAGCGCTGTAGTGTTTGTGTAAGAGCAGATACCTACAGGGCAGCCACCAATGGACATCTCCTGAGGTTCTCCGAGTCAGCTCCACAATGCTTCCCACAGCCTTTTTCTTAGGTTAGTAAGAGGCAGAACACATTTAATGATGTAACAATTAGCAAAGAAAAGCTTCAACTATATGGCAATTTGATGGTTGGATTAGGGATGCCTTACAGGAGCACCTTGGTGAAGCACACGTTTCAAAAATAATCCATTTCTATTTTATCTGTACTTTTTGGTCTAGGTTATCTACAGAGCCCTGCAAAAAGGACGAGCCAATGTCGTGGCAGCCCTGTGATTATATCAAATATTATAAGTAAAAGGGACCATCCTCCTTTTCTGAGCAGCTGCGTAAGCCAGGAAGTTGTCATTACCCATTCGGTAATTAGCCCTCAGACTCCATTGACTTTAAAAAGAAAAAACAATTTTCCATCAAGTTTTCATGTAGAAAAAGTTATGCTAAGGGAAAAGAACAACATTTTCATGTGTTTCCCTCCCTTTTACTTAATAATAAAAAGCCAGATTCTGTCATTTTTTTAAACTTGTATAAGAGTTTGGATTTACTAAATCTTCTGGAACAGCTCAAAGTTGTAGAGTCAGGCATATAATAATAAAAAATAACTATAATTCAGAATAAAGAAAATCAGAGATGATACATATATCTCTATAAGAAGCCACTGCCTGGCATTTTAATAGAAAAGCTCATCATGGTGCTATTTTGTGATATTTTCAAAACCTGATTCTTTTCCTCAAAGAAGAAATTTAACATTTTTTGCTAGAGTACACAGCTCATTCTATTTAACTGTGACGTGGGGGAAAGCAGTCATATGTGAATAATACATCATCAATAACAGATGAAAAGGCTATTGGTGGTAACTAGCTTCATAAAAAGATTTTGTGGGTAAGTGAACATGTATTTAATTTCTGTTAACTTCTTTTCCCCACAATTTAGAGCAGGAGCTTCACTGTCATTGCAACACTATAGCATCATCTATCATAAGAAGAACAAAAGACCAAAGCACTATTCAAAGATGATAACATGAAAGGCTTTGGGGACCTTTCATGCTTTCAATCACATAGCTCTGAATCCTCCCTTTCTCAATTATTTCTGTATAACTGTTATAGTATAGTATACAAAAACTGCATCTATCCAATGGCAGATCTCATCTGGAGGTCAGGATTTAAAATATCTATGCTAAAGCACAAATTGTTGGGATGCTTTCTCAACTTCAAGCCCTTTTTTTCTAGCTTTCCTAGCAGTTATAACAAACAGGTGTAGGTATCTCTCATAAAACAATTTATCCTTACTATCAATGTATTGAGACCCCACAGCTATTTATTAGTTAAAACTTTACTAAATAATACTTCTTTTCATGTTTTCAGTGCTTTTCTCGGAGGACCTCAAAGCGTTTCACAAATTATAATTAACAACATCTTAATCAGACTCTTATTTTTATTCTCCTTTTACCAGCAGAGAACGAGAAACATGGGCAGTTTCTTTGCAAGATTTTTTAAAAAAATCTTAAAATAAGCCTGTGGTAGAGTTAAGAAGAGAATCCATAATCACAGATGTCCAAATACTGTGCTTTGAACACAAAAGCATTATTTCAGAATGTGTCTTGTTGAGAACGATTTTCTATGCTAGTAATTTTGTAGACAAAATGCAGCAGAGCACTGAAGTCTCTCAGTGTTTTTTGTCTAGCCATAGGTGCGTGAAGTATTTATTCACATGTTGACATGAATTGTGTCTATGTAGCCTATGAGAATTCTTTCTTATTCTGTTTTCTTTCTACTATGTCTTCAATTTTTCCACTTCTCATCAATTCTCCAGAAGTACAGCACATGCATTTTAATGGAGAATACATCAAAGGTCCACAATGGTGCCTGGCTACTCAACAGAATGCCAAACCGGTGAATCACAGCTCACAGACAAAACAAAGACCAATCTAAACACTTTACATGTGCTCAATTTTTAATCTCTGTAGGCAGGAATATGCTCAATGTATTTTCCTGGGCTCAACAACATTCAGCTGTGCTTTACCATTCACACACAGTTTTTGCAGCCTTCTAGAAATATCAGCAAAATCTCTCACACCGGGATATGTTAGAACCTTGTCTTTGCCAACCCTCCTGAAAATGTCTCTAAATAACATGTTAAAATTCTAGTTGAAGAATTAAAACAAAAAAAAAAAGGGTGGAAGGATTTTTTGCGGAATAGTGTGAGAGAGATTTAGATTCTTGTAGTTGCAAAACAGCATATAAGTGGCACACGAGTTATCCAGAGAAAATAACTACATCATAGATGAGGGCAGCTCTATAGAGCATTGTTTGTCTGCTGGAATTAGAGGCAGAGATGAAAGAACAAGATGGCATGTAAGACTGTTCAAGAATTTCATCCGTATCCAGCATGTTCCATCCATTCAGTAATAGTGCTGTTGTTGCGCAGTGCCTCTCCCTTCTGTAGAATCATTTAATTTCTAATGGAATAAATATGTAAATTTAAAATCGGGAAGCTTGCCTGCAGCCATTAGCTGACTGTTGACAATGTCCACATATCTTCCAAGAAAAGGCCCTGCCTTATGTCCTTCAACACTGGCAAGTCAGAGGGCAGAATAAAATGAGTAAATGAAAATGTTGGGTTGCTCTGATTTTGTGTTGATTATTGTCCCTTTTCACATGATGTCTGCTATCAGAGCCTCACAGTTCTGAAGACAACAGCTAACAAAGAGTAAGATGACCCACATCTCCAGGACACAGCACCAGTTTGACCCCAGCGTGACTCAGTGGCAGCAGCAGATCAGTTGGTTCTCAAAACTGTGATGATGGCCTGATGCTTCAAGCACAAAAATCTATCCTTAGGGCTGACCAGTAGTGTCAGAAATATAATGGCAGCAGCAATTCTACAGCTATTTTATTCACAGCCAGATGTGCTTGACCCAGGATTAACTCATTGACACCAATCCCATGCCAACAGTGGCCATAATCCCAACACTTGTGGGCCCTGCTGGAGGTGTGGATTGGGGCAGGTCTGTGCCTAGGACAGACCACAGGACCAAGGATCCCACAGCTGGGGGACAAGCTCCTCCTTCCCTATGTCTCCTGAGTGCCACCGAACTGTCAGGTGGCATCAGGAAAGGCTTCCAGGATCTGATGGTGGACAAGCAGATCATCTTTCCTGGGCAAGTCTTCAAGACATCGCACATGGGATGCCAAGAGACCTCATCAGAGAAGATTTAATAAATCTTAACAATCTGATTTCATAGCAGCTCTCGCTTTCTTTAGCTGGAGACCCAATATTATCTACAAGCCTAGCAGAACTCTGATGTTTTTTGTGCATCACATCTGCAGTGCTGCAGACACTGTTTTGCATCAAAGGCAAAAAGATATTTCTTTCTAAGCCACATAGCTTGTTAGAAGCTATTTGGATCTGGAGGTATGAGACATCTGTAGAAAAACTAAAGCTTTCACATGTTTTAAAGTGTTTGGAGTCAGACCCACATCCACCCTTCCTGCTTGCAAAGAGCAAAGCGGGCTCACAGTCATTTCCGTTTTTACCCCAACACATACCTAAATTAACTGGGAAGTGAGAGGTGCAACCACAGCTGAGTAGAGGCTACAAAACCAGAGCTTTGGAGTAGAGAAGTTTATAAGAACTCATCCTCCTGAGGAGACACATGTAAGTGTGATATTGTCATGGAGACAGAATCCAAGCAAACTGGAAGTAAATAACACATTAGAAATAAGATATCAGGGGAAAAAATAATATATATATATATATTAAAATTAAACACTCTTGCCTAGTTTTCCGTAGCTAATTAGCATCCCTTCTTAGAGGTTTAAGTAACTGCTCATTTAGATCAGTGAATGATTGCTCTGAGATTAGGGTGTAGGAAAAATCTTTCTGTTGGGAATAATCTACTTATGCTACTGTTTATTTGAAGCAGCGATAAACATAGAGATTTTCCTTCCATATGTGCCAAGTATAAGAGAAAGCAGCATGATTAATGAACCCTTGCATTTTACCAATAAATTACTAAGTTCAGACACAAATTTATAGTTGTCATTAGTACAAGACATCACAAAAAATCATAACTAATTTAAATCAGTTTCAATGCAAGCTATTCTTGGGTTTTTAAGAATTTTTGTATTATTTCCATTTGATCTGCTGGGAATGACATTTTGCACACCATTATTTATAATCTACAAAAATTAATTATGCTTCTAATTAATGGCATGCAAATAAATTATTGCTCAAGGAGTTATTTATTCAGTTGTAAAGCAGGAGATTTAAAACTGTATATATACACATTTCAGGCGTGCTCCTAGGGTTTTATATTTTGTTCCTTTGCTTTTCACTTACTCATTTCTTCTCAGATTTCTGAGGTCCATTGAATTTTGGCTTTTCTGAAAGTTTTCAGATGCTCATATTTATTTGTTCTTCAGTAAACAAGAACCGGGTATACAACTTCATATGCATTCCCTTTCCTATAAGAAGTCTAAGAAAAAGAATAATGGGAAAGAGTGAAAATATATTGACTGACAGCATCTATCTCTTGTCTCCCAGTAGAGACATGTTACATGAGAAAAACTCTCCGTTACAAAAGGACCTGAGTGAATGCAGCCACACAATTACCGCATTTGTGCCTGTTTTCCATACATTCACAAGTTAATGGTAGACACAGTCATAAAAAATAGTTTGAACTGATGTTGCAGAATATTCAGAGAAAATGCACTTTGCATCATAAATATTCATTCGCCCACATTTAAAATGTAACTACTCCTCGTAGGGAATCAAGGAAATTGTAAGTGGTGTTATGTCCAGGCAGAACACTTCTAGTTTCAAAATGCAGACAGCCAGAAAATGATTTTAAAATGTTTTACGGACTTCAGTATGCACACAGAAATAATTTCAAACAAACAAGCAAACCCACCCTATCCGCTCATGGGCGACCATAGGACATAGAAAGAAGGTAACCATCAAAATCTTCATTGTTAAGCCAGAGATAGCCTAATTTTTTATTTTTTTTTTTTTTTTAACTAAGATAATAGTTAACTACTGAAATAATTTTTCTGAGGTTCAAGGAGTCTCACAGAGCTCCAGTGACCAGCTCCAGGTCTGACAGAGCCCAGAAAGATGTATAGATTAGGTTCTTAGGGACATGGTTTAGTGCTGGGTTTAGGTTATTGTTAGACTTGGTGATCTTAAGGGTGTCTTCCAACCAAAATGATTCCATGATTCTCCTGACCAGCTCTGTGTCCCTGGCAGCCCATCTGTGTTCATCTCCCAGCCGTTGTCTCCAAAGTCACCCTGGCACAGCCCACTCCAGAGGAAGCTGCAGCAGAAGCAACTGGAGGTTTCTGGACACGGCCATGGACTAAATTAATAAGATTATTAAAATGAAAGAGGTTTTCAAAAGACACAGCCTTGTATTTATAGATGGGGGCAGCTGCTGTTGAAAAAAGGCCCATCACTGTCTGCGATGAGGAGTTTGTGCACATCAAACACAGCGATGGCCAACAGAGCCTGACGTGCTCCACCAAAAAGATGTCAGCTTCTTCTCTTGCCATCAGTGAAGATGGAGAAGGCAGTTTCCTCCCCGGGGAAGAGACTTCATTTCCAATATAAAGTTTTCATTAGATGCCAGAGAGAGTCTTGCTTCAGCCCCTCACTAGCTACGGAGCATCTGCTGCAGTGACGTGCCGGGACCCTCAGCAAGGAGGGGAGAGCAGGCTGCTGAAGCATCAAAGAGCATGGTGACAGCTGTGTGAGGGGAGCCTGGTGGCAGCAAGAGGGAGAGGACACTCAGAGTCTTCTGAAGGAAATACTTTGTGAACCTGTTGCATATAAACGTGCTCCCTTAGGTCAGAATTACTTCAGGTTTCACACACCTGCCACAGGCTGGATTCATGGCAGGGATGCTCCAGCTTCAGGAGGGGTTTCCTACTGCAGAGGGGAACATCAAACCTGTGCACACAGGAGAAGGGAAGGTCCTTGAGGACTGTCTGGATGAGACACAGCCAAACTGGGGGGCAATATATGGAATAACTGAATGTAAAATGCTACCAGGGACCAAATGCACAAAAGAAGGGTCTTATTGAACCACTGAGTACACTGGTAATAAGATCATATTGATCTGAAAATTTACAATAATGGTACACCAATTTTGCTTTAAATATACAGCACATACTGAAGGGCAAGTCTTCCTTTTCAACACCGGCACTTGATCATCTGTTTTTCTTGATAGTTGCCATGCGGGTCAAGTTGAAAACATAATGAGACTATCAAAAGGTATGTTGGACAGTTTAATAGAGAATTCTAATAAACAGATGTTAGTAATGAACAGCTACCAAATATATTAATAGATCTTCTTTCTAATAAAACATAACGTAAAGTAGATGGATTGTGATACTCAACAACCTCAGCAGTGGAGTTAAAATTGAATTATATGGAAGAAAAAACAGCTCTGTTCCAATTTCAAAATTATGATGATCTACTATTATGATCCATCACTGGCAGAGCAGTAGGTGAAACAATAATAAATCACTGTTATTTATAATGCCGCAAATCATAAGTGTCAAGAGGAGTTATAATTCATTTTTACTTCGGGTCATAATTATACATCTACTGCATTGTATTTTTGCATAGGTATATCAGTAGCATAGTAATCCATAATCCATCACAGAATCAAAACAAATGCAAACTGAGTAAAAAACTATTTCCCTCCCCAGTTCATGTAATATATGCATCAAGTAACTGGAATAAGTGCAGATATGCAGCATACACAAGTGATGTGAAGTATATTTTTTCTGTTATGCTAATACAGGTCAATAATTTGTGCAAAATTCCCTATTGGCTTTTGAATTTGATGACTTATTAAAAAAACCTACATGCTTTCAAACATACAGTTACTGGGTTTTTGCTACACTTTTTTGATAACATGAAGTGGTGATTTTCCAGCCAGGTAGGGGCTTCTGGTTTCCTTCTTGGTTTCTGAGTGCACAGGCCTTCAAGGGAGTTTAGAAGCAAAGTGGTACAAATTTCCATTTGAGGGAGGAATTCAGTTATTTTACCTTCTCCCTTTTCTTGTTTTTCCCTCCAGTGTGAGAAATTTTGCTCCATGGATCATGCGGGAAGCGTTTTGCTGCTGAAAAGCAGCAACTGTGATATACACCTGTGCAGATCAGTGGGGTTTATTATAACAGGGATTAGAGAGTCTTAGTTGTATTTACAAAGAATTTCTCTCCAAAGCAGAGTGAAGCCTGTGCAGCTTATTCTTCATAAATAAATACTTTTTTCTTTTTTTTTTTAAAAAAATAGGCAGCACAAGATTAGTTTGGACATAAAGACATTGAACTTCTCTTTGTAATATTGTAAAATAAGCTTTGGTGGAGGGAAAGTGCTACATTTCTGAGATGCCAGATCCAAGCATGTAATGTCCAGGACCAGCATACTTGTTTTTAATATATATCCAGGTTTGTATGTGGAGGATTTTCTGATGCACAGGAACTGTTCCTTAAAGATCAAAATAAGACACTGCATTGCACATCTCTTAGAGGCACAGGCAACCAAAGTGGCTCTGCGGCAAATAGATATCCTGCAAAAACCCACAAATGCCAGGCAGAAATTCAGAGACATCCGCATAAAGTTAGAGCAAACTGCTTAAACTCCCCACAGGCTGTGGTACCGGTAGCACCCTGCATCACTCCACTTGTCACCTCTCCATCTATGACCTCTCGCTGGAGCTCTGCCCTGCACTTGGGCTCTGACACCCAACCTGCTCCCAGCAGTGACAAACTGCACATTTCAGATACAGTTTACAGCAGGCTGAGGTCAGGCTTCAACACCTCTGAGCATTATTCTACAATGCTGTTGATTATAGCATTACTTTGTAAGAACGCCTGTCTTTCACTTAAAATGTAGCCTCCTGTTAGTCTTTCCCTGCTGAGGTCATGGCTGGAGGAAGCAGCCACCCGACAGCAAATTTTGGAGAGTGTTGTAGGAAATCTGAAAGCAAGCTATACATCAGAATGGTAATTTGTGCTTCACAAGGTGTTATTCAATAAAAAGTTATCAGTGCTATATCTCCTGTGGTGGAAAGGATTTTTTTTGCCAGATCCCCCTCACCTCAGGCAGGTTTCGGAGCCAGTGGGTTAAACACGTCCCCTCCCTGCGGGTTGTCACAAATAAAGCCCCGTCCCCTACCCCTCCGAATCCGTGTGCTCCGGGTTTGGTAGAGACATCTGTCTGATAAATAGCTCATTTTGCAATCACTATCATATAATTTAGTATTTTGACAGGTGCATAAACTTAACATGAGCTTTATATAAATATTAAACAGTCTTGCTAAAAATGAAAGCTGTGAAATGAACACAGTTCCCTAGGCCTGCCTTAATAATTATTCTGAGGAAAGGGGTTTTTTTCTGAAGAAGAAAGGAAAAGAGATTTATCTAGTGAATGAATATTGGAGTAATTTGGTTACATTGTATTTGGGTTTTGTGACTATTAGTTTCAGGTGCTTTCAGACAGTACCGGTAATGGCAGCTCTGTACCAAGCTTTCCGCTCTTCCCTTTGCTTTTGGGGTTCTTTTATTTTATTTTATTTAGGCTTATCTCTTCTTTTCACTATGCTGAAGGGAGATGTTTACTATAAATCTGCAAGAATATCACTGAATGGGATCAAGGTTGAGTGAACACACAAGAAGAGTTAGGAAAGACATGATAAAATTAATGAAGATGTTCCCTCCTGATGCTCTTCCTGATGTGTTACCCTTTTCACCCTGCGATCGCCTTTCTATTGTCCACCTCCTGCCCTCTGCTCCTGTCCCAGCTGGGCACGGCTTTGTTCCCAGAGAGGCACTTAAAGGATAAATAAGGATAAATCCCAAAGTCTTTGTGCTATTTTTTTTCTTCTTTTATTTTTCTTCTCTTTTTTTTTCCCTTCACAGGCATTGATTTTGCACAGAATGCACTCTACTCTCAGCAGTTATTGCAATCAACATGAAAATAGTGTGGTACCACTTCTGAGGGGACCTTTCTTGTTTTGTCTCCTGTTATAAAAAAGATCAGTGAAAGAGAATGATACAGCTGAAACCTGCTGTTTAACTTCTTGTAAAAATGTTCTCTTCTTTTTTGTCCTTAAATACAGTATTTAAAGTAACCTTTTAGGCGGCCTTTTGTCATAATGAAGCATCTAAAATATAGAGTACCAAATATTCTCTTGCTCTGCCCTAATAATGACAATTAGATGTTATAGTGAATGCATGATTTATTTTAAAGATGTGTAATGGTCACCAGTTAAACAATACCATCCAATCTCTTTAAAGATAATTAAATAACCCATTACCAACTTTACACTTATAAAAAGGAAAATGCCTCTAAGAAGTTATTAATATAAGTTGTCGAATGCAACTGAAGGGTCCAGTCTCAGGACTGAAAATTAGGAGTCAGGAGCTCCCGGCTCCGAATTCTCCACTGTGGTTCTGTCTGATGTCTCTTGGCCCAACACCATGTGCATGCCCTGAAACCCTGATGGACACCAAAGGCACCAAGGCATCAAAATCCCAATGGCAGCCACAACGTGCATCACAATTTCTGGCACTTCTGTCTCCATTACTTTCTTGTACACCGTTTTTTAAACCACCATTGTCTTTACCTCTTTATAACCTATACGCTTACTCATTACATCTTTGTGAAATTCTATCTATTCCGTGTTTCACTATTTTTTTTTTTGCCTATTTGTTATTCTTGTGCTATAAGAAAACGTTTTCAGAGTAAATATAGCTTTGTGATGAGGATTACCTGCCCCCCATATCATCAGCCATATTTCACTATTTTGTTTCCCTATTGACATCCCTTGCTAATACGCAAATACAAAGAGAAAAGAAATATTCACGTATTACTCCTATTAAGGACTAAGTTCTACTAGGTATGACATTGAAGGTGAAGTTTTCAAAAGATAAACTTTCCCACAGGAGCGGATGACATATTGCTTAAAATGACAATTTATTAATAATGGCCTTATGCATACACAATTACCATGGAGCTTCTTTTGGTGACATATCAGAAGTAAAGCAAACCCACAAAATACAGATTGTTCTTTTAATTTATTCTTTAGTATTTGGACACTGAATATGCTGCATTGTCTCATATGTAATAATCTAGCACCAGAAAATACAGCCATGGGCACACAAGTTGAAAATCTCAACCAACTATAAGATACTCTGAATTCTAAATCGAGTTAATTAAATGTAAATTCCAAGACCATTTACCAGAAGTTTTCAGGAAAACCCAATCCATTTCTTGTGGCCACTATATCAAATCAGTTCTAATTCCTACAAACGTCTTTGCAAGCGTTTCTGTACCACAATATATTGCCTTCTTCCTTATATGAATAAATCCCCCAAAGTCCCTCATTGTTATTTTACCAGAATGATTCCAACTAAACAGAGTATTTGTGTGTGTTGAAGAACTGAGTTTAAGGGACAGATTTTTCTGGTAAAATACAGACCTCAATAAAGGAAGAGAACCCCCAAAATATTTTGCAGTGGTAATTTTTAAGACCCTCCTGAATTCCATGGACAGGTTTTATCATGTGTGATTTCCATTCCATTTTCTTCATCTCTGTTATAGCATAAAATTTCATCAAGTGTAAATGTCAGATCTTTGTTTTATTATTTGCTAATGTCATAAAAAGCTGAATTGTTTGCTTTGTTAAAGGGCTTACTGAGCGTTGACTTTTCTTTATTTGTATTTTACTACCAAAAAGGTTTTAAAAAATAAAATAATAATAAAAAAGATCCATCTGAAATGGGATTTAAATAACAGAGCAAGGTTTGCCGTTATCATAAATGTATAAAGTGCTTTGTGAGTAATAAAATGGATCATGGATTCTGGATAATTCAAACTGAAATGTTATGTTCAGTATCAAGATTAGATTACATTAATGTAGTTCATTTTAAATGGTTTAAAGGCCATCAGATGCATGTGAAAAGAATCTGTATCATAACTTAGAATAAATAGACTGAGACATTTGTTTATAATGTCAGTGCTAAACAAATCTATTACTACATTTCTGTATGTAACATTATGTTACCACTGTTACTAAACAAGCAGAGCATGAAGATAAATTATAGCTTTAATTATAAACATTACCTTTGCATATTTATTAATTTTAAATGAAACAATGTTCACTAACCTTGGATTATTTATATTTGCTAACATTTTAATTAACTTTGGTTTATTTAGGTAACTTCTTTGCTGCTGCTGGTCATACATAGCCACTTAACTTCTGTAATCTCATTTATCATACTATGTATTATCCAGGAAATCATACAATGCTGTTATGGCTAGTTTTGCTATAAGATACATATTAAAAAAAATGAGTTAATAACTGATGGGAACCCCCTTTAAGCTCAATCTTAGATATAAACTCCAGCCTTGCTTTTTCTTTTTTTAAAGTTAGACCCATCTACCCAAGATATCAGCCATAATTCAAAGAAAACTCTTCTTTCCCTGAAATTATTCCATTTGACAATATGCCCTTGATTCAATATTGCTGGCGCTCATTCTTAAAGTGATTTGGGGAGAAAAAAGTCCTTGAAGGCTTCCATGTTTATTATAGCTCAATAATGAGCAGATAATGGGCTATATGGAGGAATTAAGGTCATAATGCAGCCTGAAAATTTTCTTTGCCTGGTTGAAGTGTATCAGAGGAAGAGAAACTGCTGAAGTTTCAAATCCCTGGATGAGTTTCAAATCCCTCCAACTTCCAGCTAGAAATGGGGAAAACAAGCTTAACAGTGAAATTCTTACTGCTGCTTTACACTGACTCTCTTTATAACTTCCCACCAGCCAAACTTGGCTAAAATCATAATAAGACTCAGCTGACTTAAATTGCAACTCTATGGGCCCACCTGCAAAAATCTTACATGGATTCTCTTTGTCCCACATATCTGGGAGACAGTTTGTTTAATAATTTAATTTTTTTAAAAGGATTCAGAATTTATCATACTTTGTATAAATAAAGTTTTTAAAATTAATTTTGTAATGAAAATGCACAAAGTATCTTTAGTATAAAAAAAACTTTTAATAAGGAATCCCCTTAAATTTAAGTAAATGACATAAAGATTTTTCTTGGATTCTTCCCACCAATTGCCAAGTTGCCCTAGTAACCACGAGTCAGAGACACGAAAAGGAACCAACTAATACATACTAATACATTTTTAATATTAAGTAGAAAGCTTAGATTAAGTTCTATAAAGGATTTACACTCTGTGATACTTATCTTTATAATGCTACAGCATCATACACTCTGAATAACTGGGACGCTCAACATAGTCTGTCTATGTGTTACCACATTTGGATCCAAATCTGCGTAGTTTTAATTACAAAAGTGCTGAAAATACCTTGAAATCAGCCTGACTGGTGGGATTTAACCAACCTTCAGAGAGAAGATACTGGTGCCCCCCCCCATCACAACCAGGTGCATGTTGTTACCAAAACAGTGGGGTTTAGGACTCTGGTCAAGACCTATCATGTCTGAAAGGAAATAAATAGAAGAAAATCCAGATCTCTCCATCCCTTTTAATATTCAAGTAGGGGAACAAATACGGGTTATTTTTTTGCAGTCTTTCTAAGTGGCACTGAAGAGCTGGTATTTCTGGACAGTTTCCCCAAAATTTCAGTTCAGCAGTCATAACACAGCTGTCTAACTGATCATCTATCCAAGATTTTCCTGTTGTTTTAGGAAATTAACTTTTTCTTTTCATTTATTTTTTATTTTTTTTTTTTTTACTATGACCCTCCCCAAAAGGATTATGTTGTTTTAATGCATCTCAATTACAAACAAATGAGCCCAAATGTTGTCATTTTCTTGCTTCCCACATTTAAACCCAAAACTCTACCTCTGTCTTTATTCAGGACCATCTAAACTTCTCTGTCCTTAAATAATATATACCATACTGAGGTGCAGTCCTGGCAATGACAAAAAATATGCTTATTAATTGTAAGCTGCCCCTTTTTCAAAACCTGATCACTAATCCCATCAAAAAGCAGTTGAAACTCTTTAGTGAGATCACATGTTAATTTTGGATAATCATCACTAAAACTGTCTAATGATTCCAACTCATTATTCATTATGATGACTGAAACCTCCTTTATCAGCTCTTTTGACCTCTATAGTTTTATTATTCTTTAAATCATTTACAGCATGTCACTTGCCACGGCTGAAATTGTAATTAACCTTAGCGATATCATCAAAAACTTTGGAAAAAGTTGAGAGTAGTAGGCAGAACTAAAAATAAAATGTCCTCAGTGGTGTATCTGCTCCATCCAAAATTTCTTGTGAAAAAAATGATGTAAAATTAAGGTTATATATACATTATAAAGTAAGAATCATCATTCTTCCTCTAGAAGAAGACTGTCTTAGTTCCTGCATCAGAAGACAGTATTTTTAATGATATCCAATTAAACTCAATAAACCAATTAGCATTAGCTCTCAGGGTAATTACATCCCTGGGCTTGACAAAGATCATACTTCAACCAACATGCTAGCAGAGCTTAGAGACTAAATAAATGTACGGTTTACCCCACAAGGTCATCTCCCTGATGTTATTATCCCCGACAAAGGAGCCAGCACCACACGAGCAGAGCGAGATGGCGAATGTGCCCACTGCTCTGATCGTGGCTGTGCCCAATTTTCTTGATCGGCAAGAAGCGTCTCCTGGCAAAGCTCAACAAAACTCTGCACCATTCTCACCCTTCTTCACAAAAATGGAGGAGAAAAGCAATCTGGCCGTGCAGAAATTAAACTAGGAAGTGCCAAGATAATGCAGTTTTACTTTGTATGTGCTTGAAAGGCTGGCAGAGCAGAAAGAAAAGCCATCCATGCGTGGTCCACCTGGGGAGATGCTGCTCTTGGATCTGCTTTAGAGATGGCAAGTTATGCAATTCTTGGGCTGTGTTTCCCTGCAATTCTGTTCCTGTGCAAATATCTCACAGAAGAGCAGAGGACCATACAATAATTCTTTTTCATGTTCATTCAAAAACAAATTCTGAAAAGTTTATAATACTGTCTTAAAACATCTCAGAAAATGCTCGAAGATTGAACAACTATCGATTTCACTAAGTCTAATTACAATTTCAAGCACAAGCATTTTCTTTAGATTTTTTTTTTAGTTTAGATTTTGCAGCAACTGTCTCTTACTAGTACAAATACGCAAAATTCTGATAGGAAAAGATAAGGAAAGAAGAATGATCTCATTTTGATCCATTTTTTCGGGTGACTGGAAACCCCACAAGACTGATTTACTACCCAGCATTGTAGTTCTTCCTGTCGATGTTAAGAGATGTCTCAAAATGCAAAACCGAAAAAGGCGGTACGCATTCATTATTGTGCTGTATACAATACATTTCTTTCTGATTTGGTTCTAAATTGATCCTCAGCTTAGTTACATTTTCTTAACTAGTTCGCGTTTCCCTGATACCTTCACTTGCCACATCAAGAAACCTTCCTGCTGTTTACTTGGTGCCAGCTGGTACAAATAAATACGAGAAGATGCAGATTGTCTCTGGAGGGAGGAGGGACAACATGCAGGACTCGCTCAAACCAGACAATCTGAAGGTTCAGGGTTTGTATTTGACACGTGGAAGGCACATCTGGGTGGCTGGGACTCCAGCGAACATCTTTTCCAGTTTCACAGCACATATCCAAGATGTTGCTCCGCAGATGTTGTGTTTATAATCTTAATAACGCATCAATTTAATCAGGTCTGCCACAGTACCATCTCTGGCATTTAATTGACTGCGGTTTATATCTTGCATATTTAATAGTTATGTGGTTTATCCACTTAGCCAAAAAAAAAGATACAAATATTAACAAATTTTATACTGTGAACTCAAATTAAATATGATGGTTTTATTTCTCTGGATTTTTTATTGTACTAAATAAAGCTTACAAGCTGAATTCATAGACAAAAAAAAAAAAGTTCTTAATTATACCTTCCCAGTCTCTTACAAGGAAATCAAAGCATCATTGCTGATATAGCTAAAAAAGATCTCATTATGCCCCACTCCTCCTTAGCACCAGGTCTTTCTCTAGTAACAGGTGATCTTTTGATCTCTTCCTTTTTCCTCCAGGTTGACTGCATTGAGCATTTGTCCGAAGGCTGCAACACATCTCATGACATTTCATAAGCTTTATAAATTCCATTTTTTCCCTTTCCTTGTTTCCTCTGGTAGTTTTAAATCAGTTTATCTCTCCCACAGAGCAGAGGTCCTGACCTGACATGGACCTTTGACCGTCACACTGCTAACACAAGAGCTCACTTATCAGATCCAAGTGCCGTGGAAACCCAAAGACAGCTGGCACTTCCTGAGAATGGGAGGATAGGAAAATTAATGATGTTGTACTGAAATGCACAAGGTAAATATTTGGATATGTTAGAAGAGCATATATACCCATAAACCTCATCCATATGGACACCGCACATGAGCCGCGGCTGAGCCGGAAAGGGAGAAGCAATACTGAATGCCAAACTGTAGCTGCTTCCTCTCCAAGGAAAGTTTAATTTTCTCCTACCACATTTCTATTTTCTATAAAATTGAGTTTTAAAATAAAAGGGGGGTCACTCTGCTCATCCTTGGCTTCCTGGAACATTTTTGGAAGTCAGTGATATATGGAAGATATCATGATCTCTTCTACACATCCCATGAAGGGGCAGCCGGGTGAAATTCTTAACTCAGTTTGTCACTAACTTATGAGAAGCACTCGAATTAAATAAAATATTTTGGGCATAATCGCTCTAAAATGAAATTTTTATTTCAAATGCTAAGCAGAAGTGGGTGTTATTTTACCTAACATATCGATTTGCTCATTTTCTAGAAAGTTGGTTAGGAAACAGCTGCATTTTTTGCATAGACAACAAACAAATGAACAAACAAACAACCTTCAGGAGGGTAGAGTTTATTTAAGGTCTTATGAAAACAAGGGATACATAGCATGAAGTTTTCCTCAGAAATTCATACAATTTTTACCATCAGAGAAAAAAGAACTGGAATATCTGTGGAACAATCCCCATTTTAATTATAGGTCTATATAGGTTCAAGTTTGCTGTTACTACCACAGTGCTCATGTTTGTTAAAATGTTTTCTGGCTATCTGAAGGAAATTCCCGGATAATGATACAATCTTGAGAACTTGGAGAATTCGCCACCTCCAAAATTAGATTACTCTCAGGAAATACATCTGGATGGACAAAAGATGATTCATTCTCTGTTTAATGGAGTAAATTTCAAGTTAGGTAATTAGTCTTAGTGCATTACCATGATCTGAAATGTCATATTGCTGCTTTCCTCCACCATCTCTAGGTCTGTGCTGCGGCCAAGACAAGGACATACTCTTTGGGGTTTGGCTTCAGAGCTGGGGAATTGTGGCTGCGGTCAGACCTCACACGGCAGGGATATACAGAAAACTGGAATTTCCATGATTCAGCAGGGAAAATGGACCTTGGATGTGAGGGCCACGTTTATCTTCACAGTCCTGGGGCTTCCTCACACACACGTATGTGAGGAGTGACCCAGTTATCTCAATAGCAAGTAAATTGCGTCCTAGAAGTTGTGAAATATCTGTAGCTAACATCTGAAACAAGTTTTGTAATTGTGAGCAGAGGGCACCGAATCTCAACCAGTAACTCATCCAAGCAGTTCACATTTGTACCAGCAGATACAGTGTGATTTAACAACATTAAAGAATAGATAGATTACTGTATTCATTGTCAATAATTTCTGCTGTTTAATTATCCTTATAATATCCTGCTGAGACGTGAGACCTCAATTCCACTTGCTCCAAGAAGAAAATTTAAAGTAAACTTGCATTGTTTAGCAGGGGTGGGGTGGGGGGGAACATGCTGAGGGAAGATCAGCAGTGGGCTTCAGGATTTTGTCTTACAGAAGGAAAGGAATTCTATGTGCTGGGTATGGGGGGGAGCCCTGGGCTGCCTGTGCACAGAGGCTCTGGGAAGATACGACATCTCTCCCTGCTGAGGGTTTTGAGGAAAGATTCAAAATATCTGTCAGAAAAAAAACACCTTGGTCTACCCTTGGGAACTGGAGCAGGTGACCACTTGAGGAGTCTTTCCAACATAAACTTGTGCCATTCTTTATTTTGAATCTTGATGGTCATTTTCCACCTATTTCATTTTGACTTGGGTTGTTTTGCTGGACTGAGGAGCACTGTAGTATCAGGTCTCCATTTCTGATATATACCCATACCCACATTTTATTTTAATATTTTCACTCATCATATGGATGCCACATATCTCGTCTTAGACTGGTCTTACCAAAAATGCAATCTTTGCTTTCATGAGCACTCTAGTAGTGTCAGTGGGAAAATGTATCTGAGTAGGAATATGCGAACAGTTTCTTTGTTCTGAAGTCTTGATTACTGTAGCAAAAACCAGCTTGGAACATAATAAAAGTGGTGCTATTAATACAATAACAGAAATATTAATATTACTGGTACAGTTGTTAAGATCCTAAAGGTTTTTCAACAATGGATTTTATTTGTTTCACGAAAGAATCTAATCCAACACAATAGCTTCCATTTACAAACAAGTCTGGCATATGCTTGAGTGAGAATTTTTCGTTTCCCCAAACACAGAAAACAATTCAGGCCCTGATGTTAATACTAAACCTCTGGATTTGTTAAATGTAATGGTGGTTTTGCCGTGGGCTTCAGTAAAAATGAAGAAACCATCAGGATTTCAGTTCAGTCCTTACATGTCCATTCTGCTTTTCCTTCTTGCTTTTGTAATTAAGCATGCTCTAGCTTGCTCAGGACAGTTCATATTATTTTACAAATAAATCTTTCATTGGCACTGGTCCACAGAAATGGACTAATGGCAATTTAGAACATAAATTATGGGAGCATAAATAAGAGAGCTTCTCTTTCTGCCCCCTCCCCTCCTAGTCATTCCATCTTTCAGTTTGACTTTGATTGGAGTGGGATTGCCAGTGGTGTTGGACAGTTTACAAGCTGTCCCCAAAATCCTGAATGATGTGTTTCTTGCTGTATCTATGCCCCACAGGATCCGCCAAGCAGCCATCACACTAATCCAGTATTGAACTATTCAAGCATGTGGGAGTTCGAGCTGTCAAGAACTGTAAGAATCATGTGTAAGAAACTCAGCTTTTCTCTCATTTACTTGCCCAGTTCATATATGTAACTACATTTATCAATATGTTACGTGTTCATCTCACCACTAGCCTATTTTGATTTCTTGCTTTGAAGAAGCCACTATAATCAATCCAAACCAATCTAAACAATTCAAGGCATCTCATGTGTTCAATTCAGAAAGAGCTTTCATGAAGAAAGGGCTCTTACAATTCATGCAAAATGTGGATGCAGGGGTGGGCAGTTGAAAGGGGACAAACCTCAAAGTGGTCACAGACTTCCACGGAACCTCAAACAACTGTCCAAGCATCTTTTCCCCCTTATCTGCAAACATTCTCAGTATCGCCCCTGAAATCAGTGGATAGTTTGACAATCAAGAATTATATGCAAACCATTAACAACCCCAGTTGTCCTGCTCACGCTCCCTCTGGTGCTCTGGGGTTTGCAAATAAAACAGTACAATTCGGTTTAAACAGAAGGTTAGGCTTGGCTTTACAGATACTGTAGAAACTTCTGAGCCACTCTTCAGAAATGCCTGGACACCAACATACTCCTATGTTACGCTGAGTAATTGACCCTACGTTTCTGAGAAACATCTTCAAAAAGGAAGAAAAAAGCCCTAAATTCTTGGTCGTACTCAGTGTGGAGTTACGTACAACCCCAAAAAAGGTTAACAAAAGCAGATCAAGAAGGCAGACATTTCTCAGAGTTGTTAAGTGACCCTCATGAACAGAAAAGATTCCGGCTTGAGCTCTCTGTAGCATAGTGGGCAATATCTATTTCAAGAAAATGTTTTTATCATTTATTATGTCATAAGCAAAAGAGCAAAATAAACTGTTTATTATCATGTATAAAATGCTTTTGACCAGCCAACTGAAAAACTAATTTCATTTTCTCATTACACTGCCTCAGGCATCCTTTAACGTCAATTTTTATTACAGACAAGGAAGGGAAATTAAAATGATCAGTTACAGCGGAAGAAAAAACATTAGTTTCAGAATTTTAAAAAGTAAGACTAATAAGCACTGAACCTGCTAATCATTCTTGGTAATTACCATTAATTTTGCAAGAAATGGAAGAGAGGTCCTAGGGATCTGTATTTTAATGCCTCAGAAGGAACTCTCCTGTGTGGAAGTATTAAGGTTTCTAAGAAACCTTGAAACTGTAAAACCAGGGGTCTCTGCAGGGACTGAGAAATCTCACCACACTGGAATAGGAAAGTTAGTTATAGAGATGCTCCCTCAAGGAGAATTAGAGGCATTTTTCTTGCTTCTAGGTGGAATTTATTGTTCTCCTTTGGGTACGATTAAACCAGTTTCACCCGCACAGTCACACGCCTTAACATCTTTTATGCTTCTAAAGTGGATCAGATTACCAACAGCTTTATGTACTTACCAAACAGGGCAAGAAAACGCCCAGAAAGGTCACACAGGGTCCCCCGCCCTTCCAGTGGGTCATCTCAGCCCTTTTCCACCAGAAGGAGCTGCAGCAGAGCAGTCCCAGACTGGAAACAGGCCTTGTGGTGACATCTGAAAGACACACGGGAAAAGAATTGAAAAATAAATCTGCACTTAGTAGTGGCCCAGTAACTAATCTTGTCCTGTGACTTTTCCCCAGGTGCGAAGGCCTTTTGGTGACATGTGGCCAGGGAATCAATAAGCAGCAAGACTGAAACAGCTGACATAACATCAGTATTTACTATTTTGTGACTTTTTAATTATTTTTTAGTCTTCAAGAGTGCTATTGAGCTCATTATCATGCAGTGCCTGGTGGAGCCTATAGCAAATCATTGAGTCTTCTGGTTCTTGCAAGACGTTCATCTGCTGGGGGACTGGTGGCAAGGAGGACCTTCACAGATGTAACGTCACCAGTGCAGTGACACCAAAAGTGATGTGCTACTTACAAGTAGCTTCTACAATAAACTCTACCAAAGCAGCACACTCCAACAAGGCAATAACACAGGAAGACATTTCATAAGAAAAGGGAATGTCACATCTTTTTGTGTAATGATTTCATAGGTATTTTGAACCCAATTCCCAAGCTACTCACAGATGGAGGAATTCAGGCTATTTGTTTTCCTGGGACAGCTTCAGGAGCCATCCCGTTTACTTTCTTTTCCTTCCTTTACCTTTTTTTTTTTCTTTCTTCTTTCTTTCACCATCATTTTCCTCCTTTTTGCAGAACAACTTGGGCTTCAGTGGGAATGAGTTTCAAATGATGACAGAATACTATCTGAAATGACTTTCACTGTCTTTCATAGAAAAAACGCCAGAGAAGTGTGAGTATATGTGTGTGTATATATATATATATGAATTTTTAATTCACCTACAATTGAACAATTTTCCTTAGATTGTGCAGTAAGTGATGAATGGAGGAGCGAAGGCACAAGTGCACGCTATGAATGTGGTCAGTTTGCTTGTTTTCTGGAGCCACACTATAGGGAATCGGTCCTTACTCATCTGCAAAAATCAAATTAGAAACTTCTTAAACTCTGCAAAAATGCCAATTCTTAGGGGGCATTTCCTCTCCAAGCATCCTCCAGGCTGGTCCTTCCTGGGCCCAGGTGAGCAGGATTGCCAGGGCTGGTTCTGGCCTGATCCTCAGCTTTTGTATTTTGGTGGAGTCACTCTAATTTATTCAGTAATAAGACCAGTTCCTATCAGCTCAGAATATAGTTTGCGCATGCCTGTTTGCAACGACATACGCAGTGTGAAACATGAGACAAACATTTCCTCAGGTAGATCCAAACCCTAGACAGGTGTTTTTCTCTTTTGTTTCCTGAAAATTGTTTAAGTATTTAAAGCAGGTGCTTGAGTGATCGCCATTAAAAGCTAACTTACCATCTCTCTCCTTTCTAAATGACATGTTGATTGAGGACTACGTGGCACATGAGTTATAACATGACTAAGCCTGTCTTAATTATTCTTTTTTTTTTTTTAAGCATACACATTACCTTTACGTGTTTCTCTGCCAGGCTAAAACTGAGATTATGGCAAGTTCCCTTCACCTTAGAGTTCTTCTGGCTTGTATCAGTCAAAATTAGTGTTATTATTAAGCTATTGAATGCTAATGTAATTCATTTTAGAAAGACACAGCAGCAAACATTCAATGCATAAGGATGATGGGCAAAGCTTGGTCTTAATATGCTCATAGGAACCTACCACTGCCTGAATATGCAAAGCGGTTTGCTTGGATCTGTAAAACAATCTAGTCTTTCAGGACATACAAGTGATATAACATTGGATTAAGGGTACAAGAGGTACTAAAATAATATTTCCAGGAAGCAGGAAAGACGGTTAAAACAGAACACACTCACTCTACAGAAGTAAATACAGTGTTTTGAGAATACCTTCTGTTATTCTTGTGAATATTCTCAGGAGGATAAGGAGGCTTTATATCACAGATAATTAAATGCAGGCTCTTTACTATTATATCTGTTGTATTCCAGAGAGCAGTAGGTTATAGGGCAATAGACTGAAATTAGATTTTAGCAGAACATGTGTCCTGACCTTTCTTTAAAGCAGATCTATTTACTTTATAATGCAGTTCATCTTGTAGGAACTGATGTACTCATAGCCAGTGTAAAGGTTAAGACATATGTGACTCTTAAGCCTTCTTGCTTCTAACTCTGACATAATTCTCTTTGTTTATATTGTGCGAAGAGATAGTTTAAATAGCCAGTGTTGAAAATAATATTTTTGGGGGTGATATAATTTCAGCTATCTTAACATTTATACGTGCAGTGGAGCAAATGCATTTCTAAATTGCAAATCTAATGGGCCTGATCTCCTCAGCGTAAATCAGAGGAGCTTCAATGAATCAAATGCTGAAGCCAACGAAATTTCACTGATTTATGTCTAGATACCTAACTTAGAGCTTAAAAGGATTAAAGCCAGATTTACATGATTGTAAGTGATAAGATCTTGGCCTCATGTATTTTGATACATTATGGGCCAGATTGTGAAACCCTTATGTCAGAGGCACAACCTGCATGAGTAAGTGCTGGCTGATGTGACTGTGGGCTGCACAATCTGGCTCTGTATTACACAGATGTAAACAAGGAACCAAGAGAAAGTTATTAAGTGGCTTTGATGATCTCATAAATAAACACGTCATGACACTTAAGTAGCTTTAATAGTACCAGAACCACAAGAAATATGTACAGTCCTATATTACAGATGTCCTGTGCTGTGGTCTTTAAACATAATGGATGACAGTTGACTCAACTATATCATGCCACAATTCCAGATACCATCTGATTTGCTGAGAAAAAAATAGCATAAAACAGGACAATGTTGCACAATGCAATGCAAATAGGAGATTTTGCACATTCCTCGCTACTCTTGCTGTTGTTGTCTATTGATCACCTCCAATCTCTTTTCCTTAGCTTGTGATCTTGTTGTGTTTGGTTTTTTTTCTTTCCTCTTGTTCTTATTTTCTCCTCTTCCGTGTAATTTATTTTCTTAGCAAGACCTTCACATTTTGACCACTATCTTTTTTCGGTACCTAAATTTATCTATTAATACAGCTAGTAACTGAACACTAATGCGTATAATAGACAGTATGTGTGTTCATCTGTGCAGATTTCACAGCCATTAATACACATATACATATATTAACCATTTTTACTCTATGTACATCACGTAGGCTAGTTCACAAGAAACACAGCCATCAGTTTAAGTGGTGAGAGTGTCGAGAGTCTCAAGGCAGTTATTACGTAGCAGATCTCCCCAAATGCATGGCCACCCCTGGAGCCACTGCTACATCCCAGCCAAACAACACTTGGTGGTGTGACATTCTGCAGCCATTTAGGACCTGTACAAACACATTCCCATAGCACAGCACTTAGCAGAAGGTGAGAGATTATTGAATTAGCTCATTGACTGTGTCTGTGGCTCTTAACCACTAAACACTATGTAAATTATCACAGGCAAACACACAAGTCTTTCTCTACTAACAGTATCATGCACAATAAATACAAAAGAAATGGAAGAAAATAATGTTTGACACTAAGGGCTTAAGACCAGAAAATTCTGCTTTTAGAAAACATAAGCCCAAATACATAGCACCTGGGATCATCTGATTTGCTGGTATCGACTCACGTGTGCAGGGTGCACAGAGAAAAGAAGGGCCAAGGGTGGGTGTTTGGAGGGAATATTTGCTCACTGGACCTTTTCTCTAAGGACCAGAGGGAGTAACATGATATTAAAGGATGACCTGGGGCAGGAGTTGCACTGCTGGCTGCTCAGCTCTAGGGACACCTGGGCTCTCGGTGTGCACCCCAGTTCCTCTGATACTCTCATCCTTCATCACACTTTCCTCTGTTTTGTGGTCACCCAGGTGAAGAAGTGTGTCTTCCTAATGACATTCAGGGAAGAGGAAAAAGAATTCCAGCTTTCTGCATGAGAACCAGACTTCAGGGAAGCCCTTATAGATTTCGATGGAGCAGCACTTGTTACCAGCAATAGTACCGGGTTTATGAAGGCTAACAAACAGCTGCAGCACAACCACTGTCACATCTGCTGCAGAAATGGGGATCTGGAGGGCTGGAACTGGAACCACCAATGTTGCTGTTGGTCCCAGGATATACTGAAGAGGGGGGACCTTGCATAGCAGCACTGGGGGCTCCCTGCAGTATCTTCCGGGGATACCCAGAGACTCCAGGGTCTCCGGAAACACCATAAGCTTTGCCCCTGCCACAAGCACCGTGTGTGTGGGGCACTTTTTTGAATACACTGCATGACGTTAACATTTTAAATTATTTTTTATTTTTTCCAATTAAAGACTATATCTTACAACTAAAATAAAAAGCAAACCATGAAAAAGCACCAAAACTACAAGCCTGGTAACCATCCTTGATAATGTAATTTCAAGTCTCACAGAAAGTCTGGCAATTTCAAAATCCACAGAGCAATTACCACCGGCACAATAAGGGATAGCAGCACTGATTTTAATGTGAGCAAAATGGCTTCGGCAGTGTTCTTAGAGGAAAAGTAGATATATTATGGAAAAGGCCTTACATAATAACCTTTTTGTAAAGCTTGGATGGCAAGATGATTCTGTAAGACACTGAAGTCACATGCCATTAATCAGAAATGACAGTCTTTATTCATGTATATTTGACTGAAACTGCATAATTTTAGCCTCCAATAGCCCTGGATAAATGACCCTAAGTATAGCACTTTTTCAAATTGACAGTGATTGATGATGGACCAGAAAATTATGAACACAGAAGAAGTAAACATGAAAAATAGACAAACCCTTTAGTATCACACAGATTTCTTGTTTTCGCTTTTCAAACTCTTTCCCTCTCATTTTTTATCTCTATAACCTTTCTCATCATGTTTTAATCATTTTTATACTACTGCATTTGTTACATTTTGCCTGCAGTGCCCCCACACTAAACCCTGAGCTTGCTGAAAGATTCATTCAGATAAATGGAATTGATTTCATATTTTACCATTCATGAAAAGAGTCTTTTAAAGTTAGAAACTCTTTATGCGGTATGAAACTAAAGAAAATGATTACATCTAAGGAGCATTTATCTACATCTCTTGACAAAACTGCGGAGCACTTACGTGAGCAACATCCCTTACACAATGAGTAGTTAACCAGCCTCGCTGGGGCTGTGGCTGCAGCAACCCTGTAGCTTCCAAGCCCCTTTTATAAATACAAACCACCTGACTGACCAGGGGGTAAATCATGTAAATAATGTTCTCTAAGTAACTAAAACCCCACCCTATTGATTTTTTTACAAACCACTGTGTGCTCGCACTAATTGATGAAGCAGGAAAGAGAAACCAGCACCTAAGTAAATTCGTTGTGCATAAACTAGTCCTCATCTGTAAGAGTAACGACTGCTGGAATTAATTACTGAGCCCACAGAAATTACAACCCCAGCACAGCTCTGCTCTTGGCCTCAGCACCAACTGATGCTCCATACACAGAGAGGACACAGGTCTGAGCCTGGAATTAAATACAGTTGATTTTGTATCTTCCTCAAAGTGTCTGCCTGTGCACAAGCTTGAGTTTCTGGCAATACATCTGTCCTGGGGGTGGCATGAACCAGCACGCTGGGGTAGACGGAGTTCCCCGATGTGTGACAGGGCTGGTCCATCGCGCTGTGACCCACCAGGAAGGGGCCAGCTGGGAGATTGGAGAAGGACAGGAGCTGCCTGCACCCATTCCCTCCACCCCTGCCATCAGTGACACGGCGTGACATGGTTTCCCGTGTCACATGGGCTTCAGATGCTGGAGTCGACAAAACAGATTTCATACCGTGAGCAAAATGGCTGAGTAAAAGGAAAGCCAGTGGCTTGCAAAAACTACAAAGATTTGGACTTATTTTGTAATTTATCTCCATACAAAAATCCCTAAGATCGGAAAATGAAATTAAAAATAGGTCGTGACCCTGGGTTTTTTTTTTTTCTCTTTAGATCAAGTATTGACCAAGCACAGTCCAGAAATCAACACAGCCCTGCTATTTTATTTTGCTACCAAGCTGATGGTTGAGCTGATCCATCACCCAGTTTTATTTCCCTGATGCAGTCAGCAGGGCTGAGTGTGCAGCGGGTAGTCGTCCTGGCAACTGAAACACAGTTCTAGATGCTGCTTTTATCTGGAGCTATACAACAACACAAATCTCCTCTGCCTGTCAGGCTTAAATGAAAAGTTTTGGAGATTTTGTTTAGTTGTGGGCTTTTTTTTAAACCAAACAATTCTTGATTTCAGACAGTACTGGCAGCTGTTATGAAGGTAAAAAATGAACCTTTAAAACTGTTTCTATTGGTATTAATTCACTGTACTCTAAAGCTTTGAACTGATTCTGGGAGATTAAAACTCCGCATTCATTAGGAACACACTGGTGCATGTGCTGTTAACCTGTACCAAATGAAAGGCTTTTATTGGCTCTCTTCTCTATCATGAGAATGACTTTCATATTGGATTAATAAGGCTAATATTGCCACTGCATTATCACTTTATGAAAATTTGCTAATGAGATTTGAATTTGCTTAACAAAAATATTCCAGTTCTTCCAGACACCCAACGTGCCGGTGACACAATGAAAGTGGGGCCGCACGGGTGCTGCGGGATCAGGGAGTGAGTGCTCCATGCCAGGAGAGACAAACTTTGATTTTCTCACACACTGTCATGTCACTCCACATCAAGGTCCCCTGAGTTACACTGTGTCAGCCCAGCTTAGGGCTTCACACAGTGTAACAGGAGGTGACATGGTGTAATCCAAAGCAATAAGCTCTAAGGAGCCTGTTGCCTCATTAAGCACTTGTGCAACAGGGCTGGGTGCTGCCGTGGTCCATACCCCCCTCTGCCCAGCCCTGCACCCCACCCTAAGCAGGGGCAGCACGGGACCCTGCTCCAGTTTCCAAACAGGGGTGGCCAGACCATGGTGCAACCATCTGCCCCAACAGCCATGGGGTAGGGGGTATATACCCTGGCACAGCCCTGCTGACAGTTCCCATATTTCAAAATAAAATTAAAAATAAAATCCAACTCAAACACAACAGCAGCAAAAGTTATTCCCTGCTGTTTACTCTGCACAGCTTCAATTTTGGGGTCAAAAAATGAATGCCGCTTTTCCAGACGTGTAGTTTTAAGGTCAGCTTGTCCCACTTTGCTGTTCTTTGCACAGTGATGGTTTGGACACTTGCAGAAGTAGCTGCAGTTGTTGATTTGCAAGCGGGAAGATCTTGGAGGCTTTTGCTATCCAGAGACCCCCGGGAGCACTTTGGGACTGGGAGAACAATTGCAGTAGATATGCAGACCAAATTTGTGACAGATCTACTGAGAGGACCAGTTCTCACTTCTTACAGTAAATGCTGAAGACCATCTGACTTGTCTGAAAAGCAATAAAGCTCATTTTTTTCCTCACTTCCAGCTGTCAAAATTTTCTGTTGGGCCATGAAGACAACAAGAAGGAAAGCTGGAAAAGTCTGGGCTGTAATTCTGCATTCCCTGGCACATTTCTTGGCTGTGGAATTATGCAACAGAGGAATCTGTCCTCGGGTGTCTGCTTTTCTCCTGCCATAAGTCACGGCTTGTAACGTTGCATTCAACACCCAATGAAACAAAAAGAACCCCTCTCTGTAGGAGGCATTTGGGTCAACAGGAGCTGCACGAAGGGCTTCATGCAGGGATCAGTGTGCGGTGCTCCAGGAACCCCCAAATGCCAATGTTTATCCAGCAGGAATCTGGAACACCTGAATTTCCCTTTTTTTTTTCTCTTTTTTTCTAGACTATCTTTTCATGCGAGTGAAAGGCTGACAGGGAAGAACCACTGTGCAGTTTAAAAACAGATTAGTGAGCAGATGTTCATCTAATACAAGCACCCACCATGAATTTTTGTTTATTATTAGATTGTGTTTAGACCACAAGAAAGATGAGGCTGCTACTAGTGTGTGCATGCATGTATTGCTCATCAGGGCTGTCCCATTGCAGGTTTTACTGCAGAAAACCCAATTCTGGAGGCACAGCCACAATAACATGAATAGGTAGCCCTTAGGTCAAGCTATTCTGCTCACACACCCAGATTTGCACCAGCTGAGATTCACCAACACTACAGAGACACCTGATGTCCAGTTGCGGCCCATTAGGACTCATTTCCAAGTTTATAACCTATACTACTTTAGATTTACTGTTTGGTTTCTTTTCACGTCTCCACAGGTTGGCATTATTTCACATCCCACCTGGGAAATGTGGACACTTGGATTTGAGCACTTTGCCAAAGGCAGGTGGATCTATTGGTTGTGTCACTAATTAGTCGATCCCCAGCACAAAAGGCATAAGCAAAGTTACGTGAATCAATGTTAATAAAATATTAAAACAAGGACTCCCAAACAGTCTGCATGTATTGATCAGACAAAGAAAACCACAGCGAGGAGTGAAACCCCAGCCCCTGAGCCAGCTTCCGATGTGGCAACCAAGGGACTCAGAGCTCCTCATTCTCACTCACACAAAGGTTACTGAGGCATCACTCCGGCAACATAAAGATACCTCAAAGGGGATATAAATATTCAAACCTTAAGGTCCATTTATATGGCTAGAGGAGGGTAAAATGGCCTTAGGGTAAATGAGAATTAAGATAATAGATTTTAAGGCCAGAAGGCATCCCTGTGATTACCTAGTCTGACCATAGAGGTATACTCAATAATTTATTCATTGAGCTGATGTCTTCTGGTAGCAGGAGTGCATCTACGTACCAGAGGTATTTACTGCACAGTGAGCCAGAGGGATATTTTGTGCAGTGAAGTGCTCTTGTGGTGTCCTGATGTCCCAGATGTCAGAGCTGGGCCCCTTGTGTCTGGACGAGATCCCATTAGGCCAGAGTGCTCAGGCTGATTGTCCTGCTTGGGCATTTGGGCTGGGGCACAGCAACAGAACAAGCAGTCGAGACTGCTAGGAAAGCACATAGAGGAACTCATTCTTCGACAGTGAAGGCAACTGACTCTACATGTTGGGTTGGACTAGATGATCTCCAGAGCTCCATTCCAACCGCAGCCATTCTGTGATTCTATGTACAGAAGTCACAGCCTGACACCACAGATCATATTTCTACTAATCCCACCATTCTGCTGGTGGTGGTCACTGTTGTTGGTGGAAAGAAACACAGTGCTGATCAACACAGGGCTGAGAAATGTGGCTCTGGCAACAAAAGGGAAGAGGTGGGAAGACTTCAGCCCTAAGGAGGATGCAATGGTTCCAGTCTGAAACATGAGAGGAGGCAGTTCCTGACGTTGAGGTTCACTTCCCATCCTTCTGGGTACAGAAGCTCATCTGCACCATGCTGGATAAAGCTCTTTGTGCTCTAGATGACCTACTTGTAAAAAAAAAAAAAAAAAAGGGTTCAAAAGTAGGCCCTTGCAGAAAAACAGATGCTGCAAGTGAGCTGAACAATCTTGGGTAATTAAATTGTAATAGAAAAAGTACTTCATTCATTAACTATGGTAATTGACCAAAAAGCAAAAGGACACCTGCTATTTTCATGATAACTGCCCTGATATAATTTGGAGTGCAATCTCCATGTGGAATGGGTCATTTGAATTTAACATGGCTTTAGATTATTGTATTAAACAGCTCATAAATATCCTCATTTTTTATTTCCAATCACTGCTTTCAACAGAGTTTGACCAAAGATGAATTCTTAGCCCAGGATTTATAATCAACAGCATTTCGTCAGATTTCTAAGACTATTCTCATCTTCTTTTGCCCATTTCTCTAGACCTTATCTCACATAAAATGTAGTCTTTAGAGATCTCTCAAAGTTCCATGAGTGTTGTCTCCTATTTTCTTTATTTCTTATTTAAATGTGACAATGTATTATCTTATTGCTATTTATTATTTAGAATGTGCCAATGCGTGGAAGTGTCTCCACTGCAGGGTACAGTCTGACAGACAAATGTTCTGGAGAGGCAAAAGAGGACTTTTATTTTTCATGCACAAGAAGGATTTATTGTCTGGCTGTATGGATGTCACTGCTGAGCCAATTCCATGTCCCAATCAGACAGGGTTCCTACTGCAATAACGTATTTACCCAAATAACAACCATTGTGGCGACTGGTTGCAAGGATCCAACCAAACATGTCTCCCAGTTTTAATTTAAGTATTAATGGAGTTGTAATAAGTAACAAGAGACAGAAATAAGATTGATTCCTATAAAATCACAATTTCAGTGTTTTTAATACTGTCAAAACTACCCCGAAGCTCCTAAATCATGTCTTGAGAATTGTAGCTAAGCTGCTTCTTGGCTGTGTTCTGTAAGGGCTCTGCTTATTCTCAGTTTCAGCTGTACAACTTGTACAGCACATTGAGTGATTTAGCCAAGCAGATTTAGAGTTCAGCAGACAGTGTTCTTTGTTAGATTTTAGTCACATACCAAATTCAATAGACTCTCTGCTGCAGGCGTGCGTCAAAATGCCAGGAAGGCATGAGACATTGTTGAATATGTTGGAGTTTATTGTTTAGAAAAAATTAAACTTGGTCTCTCATTCAGTCTTTAATTAAATAGTCATACTCTAAAGCTCAAGGGACAAAGGAAAAGAGAGAATAAAGACAGTTGTTCTGTAAAACACAACAGATATTTCTTTATGTTTGTATTGAACAAGTCAGTATATGTCATCTTCTCTGAAAATAAATACAAGTATTTTGAGTAAATGTGTTCCAAGCAATGAATTACCATCACTACTGCTAGCTATTACCTACATAAGATCATTAACGAACAGACAGCTTTTCTGCATAAATAGAGCTGCGTTTGTTTCCTAATAAGAGCTGCCATCATATTCTCTGCTGGTGAGTTTTGGAAAACAAGCCTTAGATCTCTCTGTAAAGCCCTCACACAAAAACTGAACAGCCATATGTGATAGCTAGCTAAAAAACAAGTCATTTCTCTGCTCCCCATCTGCAAATGTGTCCTTCAATATGAGCAGTGAGCAGACTGGATGCGAGATCCTCGGCGTCAGGCATCGGCATTCAATTGCCTAAGCCCAGAGAACTGCCAGGAGTCTGCTGAGCCTCATGTTTTGAGGAATCCTTTCAAAGGCCACTATTAGTGGTTTGACCATGAGCCCGCCCAACTGCATTTGGAGTGGGAATGCTTGGAAAGTGCTCAAAGTCATAGAATCATAGAAAGATTTCAGTTGGAAAAGACCTTTAAGGTCATCAAGTCCAACCATAAAATAACTAGCATTAAACCATGTCCCTAACAGCTTCATCTATACATCTTTTAAGCACCTCCAGGGATGGTGACTTCACCACTGCCCTGGGAGAAGTCTGGGGAGCCCCAGCACAGCAAACCAGCAGCTCTGAGTGGTTCCACCCCCACAATGCTGGGGGGGGGGGGTGTGCTCTGCAAGGGTCATGGTGGGCAGTGAGCTGCAGAGCTCTTGCTGATGTCTTCTGGTAGCAGGTGTTTAAAAGACATATAGATGAGGTTCTTAGGGACATGGTTTAGTGCCAGTGTTAGGTTATGGTTGGACTCAGTGATCTTGAGGATCTCTTCCATCCAAAATGATTCTGTGATTTTGTTTAACCATGGAAGCAAGGGTTTCATTTCATGCCCTCCACAAGACAAGGTCCTTACCACTCTATTACATGTTTGCCCAGACACTGAAGCATGTCAACAGCCTACAGTAAAAATAACAATGGTTTCTGTTGCTCTCTGGCATTGGCTGTACGATCGTCAAAATAACCAACAACAGGAAAGATAAATCTCTTTTACCCTGCTAACTGCTAAATTGTGTGACAGAAGTCTTTTATTCCTGCAAGTGTAATGAGAATGGGAAATGGTAGAAATTCTAACCCACTTAATTACAATCTTTAAATTGTAATCTTGTTTTTCTCCTTGCAGACCTTATTCACAGTCATTTGCAGCAAATCAATCAGTAGCACTATAAATTGGGCTTCTTAATATTCATATTCCTAATTATCTATTTAATGTGGGTAGTGAAAGTTCATTATTCCTCTTCACTCCAAATATTTTTATATGCAAACTGAAGTTTTACCAGCTTATGACCAAAATATGCACTGTTTCCTTACACCGAATAGAGAAGGTGAGTAAAGTCATTCAATTAGCTGTGATGGAACAGTGGCCACGGTCTTATGAGCAGGAGCCTCCACCTGTTCCCATCAAAATCGAGAGTTACTCGGCCAGTTCGGTGGAGCAGGTCGATGCTGAGTTAACTTTTTTATTTAGTTGAACAGGCTTGAAGTAAACTCTACTGGCTTTCATTTTCAAACTACAGTAGTCAATAATCGCTTCCAATCCAGGTGCCGGGGAGGTGTGCAAGAACCTTTTAAAATGTAAAACAACATGATTCTGTGACAAATAGAAAGGAAATCATTTTCAATCTAAAAGCAGTTGGAAAATTCATGATGTGTACTCATTAAAAGTGCCTTCAAGATATCAAGACAGGATTTCTCTATAAACACCAGATGAATAAAAATGGTAAGTAGCAGTGATGATGTACAAAACACTTCAATGAACACAGTTGGTTTTGGTTTATGCTGCTGTTTTGTTTTGCTTTTAAGCAAAACTGTATTTCTTTAAAGAACTGTATACAGACCAGAAATGAGGAGTGAAGACAAAAAAACGCCAGTAAGATTGATTTGGTTTTGTGACCAAACATTGGGATATTGGATTTTTTTTTTGTAATGACTAGTGGCCTAATTTTCTGGTGTAGAAGGCGAGACACTGCACTCACAAGTAGTGAATCAAATCGTACTTCAAGGGGAAACAATATCACCTCTTTCAACACCAACTACATCCCCAGTTGTCCCCAAGTTCACTATTGCTCACGATGGTTTCTGCAGTGCTGCAAAACTGAACAGGATTGCACTGGGCTCCGAGTCAAAACACCTTCGCCTCACTTACAGTGGACATTTAAGCACAGCTCTGAGTTATAATAATTCTTTTGTTTAATAAAAGTCTTGAAGCTGCTCTGTCAAGATTTGGTCCAGTAGCACCAAAGCCATTGTGAGCTCTACAATTGATTTCAAGAGGTAATGGCTGAAACTCCACTGGCACTAAACTAAAACCATAGTAAGGAAATGCTACATATGATATTGAAATAGGTTAATGAATCTTTATTCAACTGCTGTTTAATTCATAGAGGAATCATCTATCTACTCTGCTCCAAGGACTCAGTTTCTTTCAGTACCTGACCAGCAAAACTCAATCACGGCAATATTTGCCCTGAGTTGCAGATAATCAGCCATGCACCCTCTGCTTTTCCATATAGGAAACCCAGGAGGATGTTTTAAAGAAACAGATGCAGTTATCAGCACTTAAACATCCCAGACTTTACTTAAACCCCAAGAATAATAGCAACATGGTTCAGCTTCTCATGAAGTCACCTATTTAATCAGCCGTTTCAGTTTTAACAAAAACCTCTGCAACAAACTTTTCTTCTTGCTTCACTTCCATAGAGTGAAATCCTTAACCAAAAACTAAAATAAAAGTCAAATGTAAATCCTTTGGGAATTCTCATTATTTCTGTTTCCTAGGTCTGGAGAAAGATGAGATGGATTTTAAGCAGTTATGCGCTTTTCTATTGTACTTATATCTTAATTATGTTTCCTGCTCAGGAACATACTTCATAAGGAGCTTAACTTTAAGTATATGCTTAAGAGTCATTGAATCCAAGAGGAAGAAGGTAGAGTCAGGACACTGGCAACCAGAAATGGTCTCTTAGCTGGTCACAGATATAATTAACTTATCTTCAGGTTCAAAGGGTAACAGGGGCCATCGGTGCCTGTGAGAGATGTAGACTGGTTTGATGTGATCAGGGTTTTCGTTAGTGT